>NW_022900946.1:11404751-11416376 GCF_012274545.1 Fukomys damarensis | reverse complement strand
AGTATTTTCTTAGCTAATATCACCTGGTATCAGCAGGTGGTACTTAGCCTTTGGCATATTCTTGTCAATAAACCAAACTCCTTCCTCCTTGCAAAAACTCTATGAGCTAGACTAGTCTATTGGTTTAAAATGAAGCTGCATAGGTCCAGAGTGATTAAAACAGCTTTACCAGGGCCATGCAAACAGGCAATAGTAACCCTTGAATTGGGCAGAAGGTTCATGGGTATAAAGCTTTGCACATACACAGTATCCATTTCACACTGGAAAGGAAACAATTTTACATCCAATGATGACAAAATGGTAAATAATTCTACTTCCACACAATTCTACTTCAATAGGACAACCCATAAATATTAAAATGGATAATGGAGATACCCACATTGATGGAGAAAGATGTTCATGATCTATTCATGGTAAAGTAGGTGATACAGTGACATTGTATCTTAGTATCATTTTAAAACACAAGTTTCAGTGGGTGTATATGAGTAGAACAAGAATAACATGGAAAGGCAAGGATACTTTTTCTGTTTGTTACAGCTCTGTACCTTGAGCACCTGAGACAGTGCCTGGAACATATTAGATGGATTAGTACTATCTGTCAAGTCAATGAATGATTTCTTGGTAAATGTACAAATAAGTAAACTAGTGATTGACTGGATGGATGGGTGGGTGGGTAGATGGATGGATGGACAGACGGATGGACGGATGAATGGAAATGCCAAAATGCAAGTAGGAGTAATCTCTGGTATGGGATTTAGGCTGAATTCTTCCCCCTTCTTTTAATGTGTATGTTTTATGTTTTCATCAATGAACATAGATCAGTCATATAATTAAGAGGTGGGAAAGATATCCAATTGCCTCCAGAATTAATTAAATGGTAGAAAGAATGAGTCAAGAGGCTGAGCTCTAAAGCTGATTTTTATCACTAAGTTCAGATTATAACTTGCTTCGTTAACTCCTTAGAGATGTCAGTGTCTGATCTCAATCTGGAGGTATTCATTACCAGTGCCTTTGTTCCATCATTTGTAAAGTGGCTTTACAAAATCTCTTGTTCCTTGGTAAATACCAAATCTCCGCTGGGCCTTTCTATGATGCAGAGGTTTCCAAACTTCAGTCATGGAAAAACGACTTTAATTATTTTTGCCATGTTTGGCTTCCTCCTGCACCGTTATTTTCTTGGTGACTTTTTTCTTTCAGACAACTCGCACTTAGGTTTAAATAATTTGTTGAAATCTATTAGTAATACTTGCCATCAATTCTAACTGAACAAATTTTAAAACCATGAAAAAAGTTCTATTATCTCTAGATAGTGTTGATTGCTAAAGACTAAGAATTTGTGTCCTGGTCTCTCTTTATTAAAAGGGACATTTGCAAGTGTTGGAGAGGTGATAAATGCAGACTAACACCAAAATGAGACTGTTCATTTGATATAATTGGGATTAAAGAAAATTGGAATAGCAATAAATTTTCACTTTGTGATTCAGCATTTTGGAATGCTAGGTGTTTGTGACACTTAAAATGAATGTCAAGTGCTACCTTATATCTTGCACATTGCTTCTTGGAAAACACCACCTTTGATTAACTCATTGACAGATAAGGTGAGGATAGGTAGACAATAATTATAATAGCAGTTCCTATAAATTGGAATGTTCACTACAGCAATTTTATATGCATAGTCTCCAATCTCACAAACACTGCAAGAGGTAGTTATTATCCTCATTTGATAGATGAAAATAGTGGAGACTCATAGAAATTAAGTGACCACAAAGCTCTACTAAGTCACAGATCTTGAATCTAGCTGAGCATTTCTCTTGCTTTGGAAAGCATTAGATTGAGGAAGCAGCAAGGATTCTCATCTACTGTTTTTGGTGGTGTGACATAGAATAATCACTTTGGCAATTTATTTGGCTGTTTTGTATAGTTATGCGTACAGTTGATGTATGACCTAGCAGTTGCATACCCTAGCCAAGAGAAGTAGTTCATATAGTTACAGAAGGCCTTGTACACAAATGTTTGTAGCAGCTTAATTCATATTTTAAAAAATTGTCTACAACTTGAATGTCCATCAAAAGGTTACCAGATAGCACCCAGTAAGGCGAAGCAACTAAGAGATTAAGGGGACAGTAAACCAAGAAAAAGCCTGGCACAGTTTTCAGAATGCTCCACTTCTTGATCTGGCTGCCCATCACCCAATGTGTTCAGATTGTGGAAATTCTCCCAGCTGCATACTTTTAGCTTGGGTGTTCATCTGTGTGTTGTACTTCAATAAAAAGTTGAGTTTTGTGGCTACCCGCCCCCGCAAAAAAGTTAATAGATAAACAAATGGGATACTACTTAGTAAGAAAAAGGATCAAATACTATTACAAACAACAAAACAAATGAAATTGGAAGAATATTATGTTGAGTGAAATTAAAAAGATTAAGAACTACGTCATTCCATTTATCTTAAGTGCAGGAATGGTCAAAACCAATCTAGAATATAGAGATCAAAGTGTAACTTACCTCTGGGGAGGGAAATTCATGGGGGAAAGAACATGAGGAACATTTCTGAGATGAAGGAAATAGACTATTCTTGATTCAAAGATACATATTATATCTGTCAGATGCTGTATGGGTATGCACAGGTATATAGATACGTAAAAAGAGAACTAAATTATTTGTTTTATGTAAATTATGCTTCAATAAAATATGAACAGCAAAGCAGCCCTGCATAGAAGAAAACATACCTCCCCATTAGAACTTCAAGCAAATCTGCAAGTTTTCTGAGAATTCCACAAAATCTCACTGTGCTTAAGATTTCATCACTTTAAGTCTGAGTCTTAAATGGTATTACATCAAGTTGAAATACTTCTGCATGGTAAAGGAAGCAGTCAATAGAGTGAAGAGACTATGTATAGAATGAAAAAGGAAAAATCTCAGAGATGGGAAACATAACACTAAACAAAATGTCATTTAAAAAATAACTAATGGGTATATGAAAAAATGCTCATTGCATCACTATCATCAGGGAAATACAAACTGAAACCAGGATGAGAGGTCACCTCGCTCCACTAAGAATGACTATTAGCAAAAAGCCAAAAGATCAGAGGTAATGAGGATGTGGAGAAGAAGCCCTTGCACCCTGTGGGTGGAATGTAAATTGATACAGTGATTATAGGAAATGGTATCGTGTTTTCTCAAAAAATTAAAATTAGAACCACCATATGATCTACCCATCCCACCACTGAGTATATATTCAAAAGAAATGAAATGAGTCTGTCAAAGATACATCTGTTCCTCCGATGTTCATCATAGAGTTAATCATAATAGCCAAGGAAAGGAAGCAACTGAAGTGTCTATCACAGATAAAGGCTGCATGTATACAGAGGATTACTATTCAGCCTTTAAAAAGATTAAGTCTTGTCACCCGAATGGTACTGAGGGTCATTATGTTAAGGGAAGTAAGCCAGATATAGAATGGCAAATATCTCATGATCTAACTCACATGGGGAATATACAAAAGTTGATCCCTCAGAAATTGAGAGTAGAATGATAACTACAAAAGTTTGGAGGTTGTAGAAGGTGACTGAGGGATGGAGTCACACTGATCAGTAGGTACTAAATTATAATTACATAGGAATAAGAAGTTCTGGCCTACTATTATACAACAGGATAACTATAGATAACAATAACATTTCACAATGGCATATTATTCAGCCTTCAAGAAGATAGAAATGTCATTTACAGGAAAGTGGGTGAAACTCAAGACCATCATAAGTCACACTCAGAAAATGTAGCCATAAAGACACTCTAATCGAAGCTGCTTAATCTAGAGGTCCAGATTCACAAACAACAAAAGCCTCCAGCACCAAGATAAATACAGTAAAACAAAGTTTAAGAAACCATTGATTAATACACATGACTACAAGGGAAGCAATACTTCCAAATTCATTTCTGGAAGCAATATTACTTTGATTCCAAAACTAGGGAAAGACTCAACCAAGAAAGAGAACTACAGGCCAATCTCCATAATGAACATACTTGAAAAAATTCTCCATAAAATAATGGCAAACAGAATACAGAGGGTTATCAAGAAGATCATACACCCTGATCAAGTCGGATTTATTCCAGGGATGCAGGGATGGTTCAACATACATAAATCAATAGATAAAATACACGATATTAGCAGAGTCAAAGACAAGAACCATATGGTCATCTGAAAAGATGCAGAAAAGGTGATTGACAAAATTCAACACCCATTCATGATAACTGCAGAAAATTGGAATAGATGATCTTTATCTCAGGCTGATAAAGGCAGTCTATGAGAAACCAACAGCCAATGTCATATTAAATGGCCAAAAACCGAAACCTTTGTGCTAAAATCTGGAAGAAGACAAGGATTTCCACTATCCTCACTCCTGTTCAATATAGTTCTGGAAACATTAGCCACGGCAAGTAATCAAGAGAAAAAAATAAAAGCAATAAAGATAGGAAAGGAAGAAGTTAAACTGTCATTATTTGCTTGATGACATGATACTCTACATAGAAGACCCAAAAGACTTCGACACTTAATTGACAGATTCAGCAGAGTAGCTGGATACAAGATCAACACTCAAAACTCAATAGCCTTCTTGTACATGAATAACACACTCACTAAGAGAGAAATTAGGGGAACAATTCCTTGTACAATAGCATCCAAAAAAATGAAGTATCTAGGAATCAATCTAATGAAGGAGACAAAAGACCTCTACACTGAAAACTGCAGGACTCTGAAAAGAGAGATTGAAGAGGATATAAGAAAATGGAAAGAGGGCCAGGGATTTAGCTCAGCAGTTCGGTGGCCTGCCTCGCAAGCGCAAGGACCTGAGTTCGATCCCTGGTACCAGAAAAAAAGAAAATGGAAAGACATCCCTTGCTCCTAGGTAAGAAGAATCAACATAGTGAAAATGCCCATACTATCAAAACTGCTATACAGATTCAATGCAATCCCAATTGAAATTCCAACAGTATAATTCACAGAATTAGAGAAAACAATCCAAAAATTGACTTGGAACCACAAGAGACCTGCAATGGCAAAAGCAGTTCTAGGCAACAGAGACATGACACAAGGTGTCACAATCCCCACCTTGAAACTATACTACAAAGCCAGTGTGATTTAAACAAAACAAAGCAAACAAACAAAAAAACAGCATGGTATTGGCAATGAAGGAGAAAAGACCTCTACACTGAAAACTGCAGGACTCTGAAAAGAGAGATTGAAGAGGATATAAGAAAATGGAAAGAGGGCCAGGGATTTAGCTCAGCAGTTCGGTGGCCTGCCTCGCAAGCGCAAGGACCTGAGTTCGATCCCTGGTACCAGAAAAAAAGAAAATGGAAAGACATCCCTTGCTCCTAGGTAAGAAGAATCAACATAGTGAAAATGCCCATACTATCAAAACTGCTATACAGATTCAATGCAATCCCAATTGAAATTCCAACAGTATAATTCACAGAATTAGAGAAAACAATCCAAAAATTGACTTGGAACCACAAGAGACCTGCAATGGCAAAAGCAGTTCTAGGCAACAGAGACATGACACAAGGTGTCACAATCCCCACCTTGAAACTATACTACAAAGCCAGTGTGATTTAAACAAAACAAAGCAAACAAACAAAAAAACAGCATGGTATTGGCAAAAAAAAAAAAACAGACCTGAAGATCAGTGGAATAGATTGGAAGATACAGAAACAATTCTATATGTACTCAGCTTCCTCATCTTTGACAAAGGAGCCAGCCATCCTCACTGGAGGAAAGATAGCCTGTTCAATAAATTGTGCTGGAAAAACTGGATTTCAATTTGCCAAAGATTAAAATTAGATCCCTATATTTTTCAACACGCACTAAAGTAAAATCCGAGTGGATTAAAGACCTAAATATTAAAACAAACTCTAAACTTGCTGGAACATAAGTTAGGTAGAACTCTCGAAGACATTGCCATAGGAGAAGACTTTATGAACAAATCCTCAGCAGCACGGGAACTAGCACAAAGAATCAACAAGTGGAATCTCATCTTATTAAAAAGCTGCTGCACTGCAAGAGAAACCACCAACAGAGCTAAAAGACAACCTACAATGTGGGGAAAAATACTTTCCAGCTATTCCTCAGACAAAGGTCTACTATCTAGAATATATAAAGAATTCAAATCAGACCCCCCAAATATAAAGACCTGATTAAAAATTGTGCATCTGAAGTGAAAAGGCATTTCTCAAAGAAGTAAAAGCTTCAAATAAATATATGAAAAAATGTTCAACATCACTGGTCATTCGAGAGACGCAGATGAAGACAACACCGAGATTCATTCCACCTCACCCCAAAGAGAATGGCTGCTATCAAGAAATCAACCAATAATAAATGCTGGTGGGGTGTGGAGAGAGAGGAACCCTTCTCCACTGTTGGTGGGAGTGCAAACTGGTGCAACCACTGTGGAAATCAATATGGAGATACCTCAAAGAACTAGGATCAGAGGTTCCATTTGACCCTGCTATTCCTCCGCTGGGTATCTTTCCAAAAGAATTAAAAGAATCATATCACAGCAATATGTGTGTACCCATGTTTATATCAGCACAGTTCATAATAGCTAAAACATGGAAACAGTCCAATTGCCCTTCAACTGGAGACTGGATAAAGAAGGTGTGGTTTTCCTATAGAATGGAGTGCTACTCAGCCATAAAGAATAAGAAACTAGAGTCATTTATAGGAAAATGAATGCATATTGAGGCCATACTCTTAAGTGAAATAAATAGGACGCACATGTGTAAGTATGAAATAGTTTTTCTGGTGTGAAAAACTAAAAATGTAAATAAGGTTCAAGTGTGAAATAGGAAGAAAAGGGCTAAAGGAGTAGGAGAAGTGAGAAGGGTTGGGGAAAGGAAAGAAGGGAAAGAAAAAAATATGAGAAAAGTAAAAAATGGAAACAAAGTCTTTGTAAATAGGGAAGGGTGTAGAGGGTGAAGGGAGGGCAGGGAAATGGGGAAAAAATAAGAACCAAGATAGATCATGTAAAGGTACAAGACCCAATGATGAATGTAACTGTACTGTAAAACTAAAATGTACCAATACACTCAATGAGAAAAATATAAATACACAATTACACAGAAGAAAGCGAAAGTGCAGAAAGTGAACATCACCAGATCCAGTGAAATATCAACTCCTGAAAGTGCGGCTCTCAGGGTCCTGACTGGCAAAGGTCCATGCAGGATGACCTCTCTGTGGATGAGACCTCAACGTCCTCCTGCCAGGGAAACTCCTTAAATAGCAACAGAGACAAAAGCAGCAGTCTCCCAAAGTGAGCCTGGCTGGGGTAGAGGGTTTGCAGCCCTCACGAAGGGCCATCTGTACTGTCTAGTTGAGCATTTCGGAGAGAGAGTGTTCCTGAGAGTGTGCCAGACCTGCAAGGAGCTCTGCTTATGTCCAGATGGTCCGCTGGCCATCCTGACAGTCATCTTCAGAACAAAACTACAGCCCTGTTACCAACTGGAAGGACCATTCCACATGCAGTTTTAAGCCTTCAGAAAGTTAAATATCACATGGTTTCTCTTATATGAGATAACTCAAATATAAACAACTTAATGAATAAAATATATGACAGATGATAGAAAACTAGAAGGTAGGCTCTGAAGACAGGAAGGAAAGAGGGTTAAGGAGTGGGGGGAAATAGGAAAGGGAGGTAAAGAAAATGAAAAACCTCAACATATATCATATGTATGGACCAGTTCCCAGAAATGAACATCACTATTGTGTATTACAAACACGTACTGATTCTTAAACCACCACCCCAAAAATAGATTTTGAATGTTTTGGCCGTAAAAAAATGGGAAATGTTTTACAGATATGTGTATTTAGTCCAACTTAAACATTACAAAGTGCATACATGTACTGACATATCACATGTTATCTCTTTACTATGTACAATTTTATGTTTTTATATGTCAGGTAAACTTAACTAAGAAAGTAAAAAATAGGCCCTAGCCTTGGGACTCTTTCTGAAATCTGCCGTTCTTCTCAGTAGATTTTGGTGCCCTGAAGTAAGGGACCCACCCTGTCTCACTCTTTTTCCTACCCTTGCCTGTGTCTTCCATTAAGCAAAACATAGAAGTTTAATGAGTATTTGCCACGTTGATTTTTTTTCATGATTTCAAATGGTCTTTAGATAGTTGTGTTGTGAAAGTTTAATAAAGAGTTAAAGTCAAATTTAAAATGTGTTCATTCACCTTTATTCTCAACCATTTCAAAGTCCCCCTCCCACCCCAGCATCCTCCATTCAGCTATGGAAGACAGTTGGAGGGAAAGGGGGCCAGGTTTTAAAGAACAAGTCAGTCTTCTTCTGAATAGTCCTTCAGCTTTAAGTAATCAGCTCCTTCAAAGGGAAGTTTTAAAATTCTATCTATAATGATTGTATGATGGAAGTTGGAGAAAGAAGAAGAAAAATCAAGTTTTATTGCTGATTAAAAGCCCTTGCATTCCAGGTGGCAGTGAACTGTGTCCCTGGGTCCCTTAGCAAGAAAAAAAGAAATCCAACACATAAGAAACTGGACCCTGACCTTATAATGAATGTCCTAGGAATGTTTAAACTTATGCAAAAAAATAGCCTCCAGTATTTCAATAATGAGCTTGAATTGGCAGGGCATGGGCATGTGAAAAGGACAGATTCTAATGAGAGGAGATTGGAAAGGGTTTGATAGGACCACAGGATGCTCATGTTGTTTGTTCAGATACTGATGTCCAACTTTATTCCTGTGGGGGTAGATATCTGAAGATGTGAGGCCCAGTAGCTGTCAAACCTGTGGTCCACTACAGTCCTCATTCATTTCATTGAGGATTCAAATTATCGAACACCCTGCCCTGGTACCCAAGGTGAAGACTGCCATGGTAGGAAAAGTGGGAGTTGTGCTATACTTTAGCTTGTATCTTCTTTAGTCCCTACATCAAACATATATGTCTATTTTCCTTTTAAAGGAGCCCGGTGTCAGAATTAAATCAATAATCAAGTGTGTGCTTGTATGTCCAGTACGGTACCAAACAATTTCATTATTCTATGCAATCTATCGCAATATTCCTATGAGTAGCTATTATTCCCATTATAATGACAGGGAGTGAGGCTCAAATAAGCTTGACAAAAGATACTGGTTGGTAAGTGGTAGAGCTGAAAGTCCGAACCCAGTTTGCCTGACTTCAGAGCCCAAATGACTTAGGAAAAATTGAAGTAAACTACTTCTCCTATTCTGAGTCACCCTAGTTACTGGAGGAGCTCACAGAGGTTTTTGTTACACAGAAATAGTCTACTACACATCAAACCATGACTTCCCCCTCACCACTAAAAATGAAAGATAACCCTGTCTCCTGTCATTACTATTATCGTGAATGCTATTTTTGGAGAGCTTTACTACAAGGTAGCCATCTCACAGTCCTAAACTCACATGTTCATCTCAGAATTCCCTGGACATCAAGAGGAAAACCATGTTTATCACATCTTCATAATCATCATTGACTTTTCAGAGTTTTCATGAAAGATCACTGTGGCATCTTCCTCTGGAATTGCATGAAGGATAGGAATTGTTCAGGTTTCCTGATTTGTATTCTGAGCATTGCCCAATGTAAGGTCATTAAAAAAAATCACAAAGTGAATGTATATCACCTCCCTTTACATAGAAATAAATGAAACTCTCTGTGCTCTTTCCTCTCTCCCTGGGAAGTTTGACAGTCTCTGCTCTACTCATGATAATAGTAACCATTTGGAGCATCTAAGGTTAATACAATATGATCCCCCCATCAAGGGATTCTGGCCACCTGAGTTACAGTGATGCTACCCTTATCATAATCTCTTCAGGAAAAAACTTAATCTCTCCACCTTGCAAATAGCTAAACTAGATATAGTGCTGTCTACAAGGTGAAATAATATATTGCATGTCATATATATCCATTGTGTACAGGACCCAAATTAGCAACAGTTCTTTCAGAAGTGTGCAAGGACAGAGAAAATGAAATGCAGAGCAAAGAAGCCATCAATAGTAACTACTACTGGACATACAGCCTCAGGGCCAGGGACCAGGTCTTGAAACCACAATGCACTCTACTCAGCCTCTTTTCAGATGCCTAGAGTCCCATCACTAACACTGCTACTTGTTTAAATTAAGAAAAATAATAGTAAGAAAAGGGCTAAAGGCATAGGGAAAATGGGAAGGGTAGAGGGAAAAAGGTAATAAGGGAAAGGAAAAAAATATGAGAAAATGAAAAAATGGAAATAAAATGTTTGTAAATGGGAAGGGGAAAAGGGGTAAAAGGGGAGGGCAGGGACAAAGGGAAAAAATGAAAACCAAGACCTGTCATGTAAAGGTACAAGATCCCAATAAGGAATGTAACTGTACTGTATACCTAAAATGTACCAATAAACTCAATGAGGAAAAGAAAAAGTTAAGAAAAATAAAAATGAATACTAACTGAACTTTTACTACATGGCAGATGTTCCTCTAATTCTCAAAACAACTGAGCAATGAACACTTAATTGCCATCTTGTAGCTGAAGAAGGCAAAGTTGTTCTGCTTGATCTGTAAACAGCTAAACCAGACTTTGAATGGAGAATCTGAACACTAGATTTTGGTCCCTGCAAATGTGCACTTTCCTTTGAGATGGGCAGTAGGGAGGTGTCATCAGTAATTTCACAATAATGTAAATGCATAAAAGGCCAATCTTTTTAAAGAAAACATGAGATCCTACAAGGTGACATAGAAGAATTGAGAGTGGGAATAAAGACAGCTCCCCTAAACAACTTCCCAGAACTCTGATCAAGTGGCTTCGTAGTAGTGTCGAGTCAAAGCAAGCATGTGAAAATTGCTCTTGATTCTAACTGGAATAAACTGGTGCCAGAAGTGGGGTTTATTTTGACTCCAGCTTTTACACTAGAGCTGATACTTGTCTTTGAGCCTCCTCCACTACTTACATCCAACTCATGATCTCACTATGTCATCAATTCTGTTTCTTACCTGTTTGAAATTGTTCTCCAAGTTAAAGTATATTTCTACTTGTTCACACCCTTGCTGACTCCAGTGTAACTGTCAATTCCTCCCATTCATCTTCCCAGCTATAGGTAGAATGGTTAAAGAATAAGCTCTACCCTTTCTCCTTTGTGTTTACATTACCTTGACTATTAGCTATAGGACAACACCCAAGTTTGTCTTTGTATAAAAAAGTATATTGCAATTTCTCTCTGCCTTAGTTTTCAAACTCTTCTTACACCAGGTTTTTTCTCCTAATATAGCTGTAAAATTACCAAGATACTTACTGTTCTGTACAATATAACCGATGACTGTTGCAGGTCTGTCTTCCCAAATACACACTGTTTTTCCTTGCCTGGAATGTTCTTCACTTGTAGTTTTTTTAAAACTACTTTATTGAAATTTTACTGGTGCATGAAAATCTGTGTTTATTTAATGAATATATCTCGATCCATTGGGGCAAAAGTATACACTCAAGAAACCATCACCATAATCTATGCCAAAAATATCTTTCACCTCCAAAATATTCCTCTCACACTACATGTTAAAGTGTGTTCTGAAATCAACATGATTATTAGCAAATGCTTCATAAATGTGTATGCCAATAAAATGGAC
>NW_022900946.1:11331924-11404729 GCF_012274545.1 Fukomys damarensis | reverse complement strand
ATATGAGTTACAAAAAGTAAACCAAGATTTTAAAACCCTGAGAATCCAATAACAGCCACTGAAATTGAAGCAGTCATTTTTAAAAAAAATCTACAACTCAGAAAAGTCCAGTTCTGCCTGGATTCATTGTCAAATTCTACAAAAGCTTCAGGGAAGATCCAATGCCAATACTCCTTGAGCTCTTTAATGAAATAGAAAGGAAAAGAGACCTCCCAAAGGCAGACATGAAAGCTAGCCTTAGTCTGATTCCAAAACCAGACAAGGATCCCATGAAAAAGAGAAGTATAGGCCAATTCTTTAATGAATACAGATGCAAAAATCCTCAACATACCAGCAAGTGGAATATAAGAAATCATCAAAAAGATCATATAATAGGCTTCATCCCAGGCATGTGGGGATGGTTAGACATAGAGAAATCAGTAAATGTAATACATAGGCAGGAGCAACAGATCATAAACAGAATCACGTGATCATCTCAATAGATGCATAAAAAACCTTTGGCAAAATCCAACATCCTTTTGTGATAAAACCTTTGAAGATAATAGGTATAGAAGGACCTAATCTCAGTCAGAGGAAAAGCAGTTTATGATCAACCTACTGCCAACATCATATTAAATGGAAAAATACTGAAAGTTTTTCCTCTAAAATCAGGACTAAGATAAGGATTCCACTATCGCCATTCCTGTTCAACCTAGTACTTATAACATTAGCAAATGTAATTAGGCAAGTAAATTTTTAAAAAGGGAGATGTGTATAGAAAAGGAAGAAGTCAAATTTACATTATTTGCAGGTGACACAATCCTCTACACAGAGGACACCAAAAACTCCAAAGGACTCCTAGAGTTAATAAATTAGACTTCCCAAAATAAAAGACCCAATTAAAAAATGGCCAAGTGAGATGGATGCTTCTCAGAAGAAGTACAATGGCCAATACACGAAGCATGTTCAACATTGCTGGCCATTAGGGAAATGGGAAAAAAAAAGTGTGTGTCTGTGTGTGTGCACTGGTAACATTTACCACATGGTCTCTCTTCTTGGCATTTCGTGTCTAACCGCATATTATTAGCTACAGGCACTATGCTGTAGAGCAGATCTCTAAAACTTACTGTTCATCTTATATGACCAAAACTTTGTACCCTTTGTCTAATGCCTCCCCACTCCCCATTCCCAACGCCAGCGTCTGGCAACCATCTGCTCCCTGTTTCCATTCATTCAACTATCTTAGATTCCTCATCTGAGTGGGATGACGTAGGTCTTGTCCTACTGTCTGGTTTATTTCACGTAGCATAATCCCCCTGCAGGTTTACTCCTGCTGTAGTGAAAAGCAGATTTCCTTCTTTTTTTAAGCCAAATCATGCATACCTCACTTTTGTTTACCTAATCATTCTGTGATGGACATTTAGATTGCTTCGCATCTCGGTTATTGTGAGTAGTGCTGCAAAGAACAAGGGAGTACAGATGCCTCTTCACGGTTTTTATTTCAACTCCTTTTGTTATATTCTAGAGATGGGATTATAGATGACATACATGGTGGTTCTGCTTTTAATTATTTTGTAGAAATCCGCATACTGTTTTAGATTTCATAGTGGCTGCGCCAATTATCACCAACAGAATCCAAGAGCTCCCTTCTCTCCCTATCTTTGTTGGCACGTCTTACCTTATGGTTGTGTTTGTTTTAACAGTAATAAGATAGTATGTCATTGTGGTTTTCATAATTAGTGATAGAAAACACATTTTCATAAACCTGTTGACTATTTCCTTGTCTTCTTTGCAAAACAAAGCTTCCTTATCTGTTTTTAACAGGATGACTTGGGGTTTTGGTTTTTGTTTAGCAGGCTGTTTTGGTTTGATGTGCCTTGCCATTGCTTTTGCTATTGAGTTATAATTTTTTTTTATATTCTGGATATTAACCTATCAGATTTTTTTTTTTTTTTTTTTTTACTGGGGGTCAAACTTGCTACCTTGAGCTGGCAAGGTAGGCATCAGAATTTAGCTCAGTGGAGCTAAATTCCCGGCCCTGTATCAGATATGTGTGCAAATATTTCTCACATTCCATAGGCTGCATTTTCATTGTATTGTTTTCCTTGCATTACAGAGAATCCTAATTTAATAAAGTCCCACTTACTTTCTTTTACCTTTGTTGTCTATGCTTTTGTTGTCATATTCAAGAAATCATTGCCAAGACCAATATAAAAAACTTTCCCTGTGTTTTCTTGAGTTTTATGATTTCAAGTTTTATAATTAAGTCTTCAGATCTATTTTTGGTTGACTGATGTGTGTGTGTTTTAAGATAAGGATTCAATTCCATTTTTCTGCATGTGGTTATGCAATTTTCTCAGCACTATTGAAGAGGTTATCCTTTCTCCATTCTGTATTCTTGGCACCCCTGTTGAAGACCAACTGATGGTACACGCATGGGTTTATTTCTGAGCTCTATTCTGGCCATTGATCTATACATCTGTTTTATGCCAGTACCATTACTGTCTTGATTACTGTAACTTTGTAATCAATTTTAAAATCAGGAAGTGTTATGCCTTCAGCTTTGTTCTTCTTGTTCAAAATAGCTTTGCTTATTAATGGCCTCTTGCACTCCCATACAAATTTTAGGATTCTTTTCTATTTCTGTATTAAAATGCCATTAGAATTTTGATAGGGATTACACTGAATTTGTAGATCACTTTAAATAGTATGTACACTTTAGTAATATTACTCATACCTACTGAAACAAAAACGTCTTTGATCAGTATTTTATAGTTTCCAAGGAACGCACCTTTGAGCTAACTCCTGGCTTAATTTATTTTGGTCTTTTATTTTTTGATGTTGTGTGAATGAGATTCTTTTAACCTCCTTTTGGCATAATTTGTTGTTAGTGTATAGAAATGTAACTGATATTCTTACATTGATTTTAAACCCTACAATATTAATGAATTTATTTTTGTCACCGCTTTTCCACCAGGAGAACTCCTAGTCCTTGAAGACACATGGTAAATGTCACTTCCTCCAGGGAAACTGTCTATGAAAGCAATCACACCCTTGTCTTACCACCTCCATGTCCTATGAAAACTTACGAAGTACTTAGCACAGTGTCCATTAGAAGCACTTAGTAAGATGCTGTTATTGTTATTATTTTATTTCATTGCTCTAATCCTCAGCAGCTTTTAAATAGGGACTGATGATCATCAACCTTGTATTTCTGTCATCTTCGTGCAAAACCCATCCCAGAGTAGCAAGAACATTAGGCTAAGAACAACTGTGTGTTCAATTCCTCTTTCCTTTGCTTAAGAGAAGACGCTACTATTCTTACAGGACTCCAGTTCCAAGGCAATGATGATTGAGCCATGATTACTAGTGAATTAGGGCCCCTCTGCCAGGTCCATCCAAGAAGCCGAATCCTACAGAGCAGTTAATCGGGTCATCCTTAGTCTTTTGCTCTTATCTTCACACACATCTTAGGGCATGCTCATCAGTTCCTGTGACAGAAGATGATGAGATTCAGGGGATCTTCTGTGAAAGGATAAAAGAGGTCTCAACTAATTTATTTATTAACGTATTTACTAACATATTTATTTCAGCCCACTTTACCAGGAAATTCTAAAATCACAGCTCTCAACAGAATGTTAGGAAACAAGGTACTATTTCATTATTTTGCTATTTGTTGTAAACGTTATATAGAGGAAATATTATGGGTGCAGAAGGGCCTCCCACAATTACCTGTCTTTGTGCCTCCCACAATGCCTTATGACTTCTGTGACTTAAGTACCCAATGCATATTTGTTCATTTGCATCTATCAGGAAGCAGATCTCTGGTGGGACCTGGGCAGCATAAGCTTTCCTGTGAGGATGCACATTGTGAATACTCTTCCTATGTTCCATCATTACGGAAAGAAAAAGGACACACAGTTTCTGCTCATGAGAACTTTGCTGCCTAGTTCCACAGCTTTCCTTTCTTATATCTAAAGTAGACTTTAGTGGCTTATTTCTTAAGAAAGACTAATGATATATCATAAACATAAAGGCAATAGAAACATAAGCTTAATGGTAAACATATTATCAATGTTTCATAATGTTTTTACAATAGGCGGATATATAAGGTCCGCTCTGTATAATTTTTTCCCAGATCTCATAAATATACAATGACTCTTTTCCCCCATGTTTATCTGATTTATCTTTAAGTAAGTGCTTCCATTCATTACTAATGCATTGCATAATGCCCTGTAATAAGTGAATATAACTGGGGCATGGTCATTTAACATATTAATAAAGCATCGAATTAATTTAAAGCAACAACCCTTTCACTTTACACAAACAATCAGTGGATAAGAAACAGGGAGAACTAAGAGTGAGCAAGCAACATTGAAAGTATTGAGATCCCTGAAATCTCCATAAGTCATAGGGGGACTAGCTATACAGCCTGGGAAAAGTAGATAGGGAGGTGTGGAGGGGTTGAAGGGAGGGCAGGGGAATGGGGAAAAAATAAGAACCAAGATGGATTATGGAAAGGTGCAAATTTCCAATGATGGATGACAGTGCCCTGTATACCTTGAATGCACCAATAAAATTAATTTTAAAAATCATACCCCCAATTCCTCTCAGTGGCAGCAGGAACCAGCTTTGTTTTCCCATGGCAAATTTCTGATTCATCAACATAGTCAGGGTGAGAGCTGGCATGGGCTGTTATTTCATACCTGACACTTTGACTTGTTGTGCAGCCTGATGGGAAATTAGATAGGAGCTCTTCGCTGAGCACGGAATTAACCCTCATCATTTAATATTTTATGTCATCCTGTGACTCCCTAACAAGAACAAATGGCTACAGCTGAAATGAGGCTTATTTATCCTGAGTGGGATTTAATAATGATAGGAGAGCAACATGTTTCATGAAACTTATCTTACCCTGCAGTCATTTTTATGGTATTGTCGCATTCATCACACCCTGGGAAAAATGGATACCTCCACTTTCCTGGTTTGAAAACACAGGAAAATAGCCATTATCTAAGCTTGAAATGGAACATAATTAAACCAGAAAATACGATTTTTCCCCCGGAGAGCAGAATGTAGGAAGAGGGAGAATTATGGGTGCTGTGCTTTTTATTTAAGGTAAATATTTTATTTAAGATGACTACAATCCTGGGTTTTCAGTTTCTGTAGTTTGCTTCTCTTCTGCTCTTATCCACCAAAGGAACATCTGTTTTATGAGCTAGGATCTGGCAGCCCTTCGTCTTCATTTTTCAGACGATGAACTGCCTCTGCATTATGATTTATGAACCTCAGAGCTCCCATGGTGAGCCTGTCAGACCCAAGAACTCAGAATTTCTGTTTCACTTGGCAGGACTTCTACTAAGCATGTAAGCCTTTCAATAAAGTACAATGAAATGAGCTCACCCTGTATGGAAAATGGGCAAGAAAAGGTAAGCTGTTACACGAATGGCCAGTTGACCTCCAGAGATTGGTTCTTCCATTCCAGAATGTAGACTTATAACTGGGAAGTATCCACCCCAATGACTACATATCCCAACATCCCTTGCAATTTGATGGGCTACGTGACTTGTTCTCACTAATTGGATTGAGCAAAAATGATGTGGGTTTCTTTCAGTACAAAGTGGGTGAGAAGCGATGTGCCATCTCCATCCTCTTTATTCCCCAGCATAACAGAGGGCATTTTAAAGCCCAGTAAAAGGGCAGAGGTATAGGATTGAAAAATTTAAAGTGGAAGCTTACTCATTTCTAACAGTCTTTTCATGATCAAGAAAGAAATGCGTAATGCATAAGGCTCCTGAGACATTTGAGAAGATAAGTTATACTACTGAGCACTAATTCAGTTGTACACAAATCAAAGCACTTGATAAAAAGAACATAAACCAGAGGCCAGGATAACGATCCAGTCTGGGTCTTCGTGATTCAGGACAAAGCTCTGTGCTTTCTGCACTTTGTAAATGACCGTCCTTGCCTTTCTGTTCTCCCCTCACCACCTCTAATATAGATGCACATAGTTCGCCATATTCCCTTCGACACGAACATCTTCATCTAAGGTCTTCAGCACGGCCTCCAAAGCCCGGCTTAACTACCTGATTGTCCCTGCACGTGGTGATTCTAGTTATTCTCCACATCTCAGCTCAATATCATTTTCCAGGAAAGCCAGCTCTGCCTACTCTCGAACTCTCCTGGGAATAGAAGCATTCAGTATTGTAGGGTCGGCATGTATATTTACAGTTGTTGATTTTTGGTGAGTGATATTCCTTTGGAGGCACAGACCTTATTCATTTATCCATTCACCACCTGATGGGTGTTGGTGTTTTTTTTCAAGTTTTTACCGTTACAAATTCTTGTACACATCATTAGTGGTCTTGAGCTTCCATTTAGCTTGAATAAAGCCCAAAAGAGGAACTGGCAGGCCATTGGCTGGATATATATTAAAATTTTAAAGAAACTCTGTAGCCATCTTTTCTAAAGTAAAACTACTTTATTTCAATCACATCAGTGAGGGAAGCAAAGTCTAGTGGCCTCATACTCTTAAATGAAATCAATAGGACACACATGTAAATACCAAATAGTTTCTCTGGTGTGACAAATTAAAAATGTAAACTCCAAATTGTATAACTGATAATGTGAAATAGGAAGAAAGGGGCTAAAGGAGTAGGGGAAGTGGGTAGGGTAAGGGAAAAGAAAAATATGAGAAAAGGAAAAAAAAATGGAAACAAGGTCTTTATTTAGTGGAGCGGGGAAGGGGTGTAAAGGAAGGGCCAGGGGGATGGGGAAAAAATGAGAACCAAGATCTGTCATTTAAAGAAGATACAAGATCCCAGTGATGAATGAAATTAAACTGTATACCAAAAATGTACCAAAAAGCTCAATGAAAATGGAAAGAAAAAAAGTCTAGTGGCCTCAAGTTCTCTCAGTTGGATTATTGATCATCCTTGAAGGCGTACTGATGTCTCATGATCTTTTTATATGCATCTACCTGACAGTTAATGATGCTCAAAATTTCCTACACATATTGGCCACTTGTGTATCTTCCTTTGTGTAGTAGCTGTTCGACTCCGAGAAATGTAAATCAAAAATTTGTGTTGATTTTTACAGAGACTATTTCAATAAGTAGGAAGGAAAGAAGGAAAAACCAGAAAATAAAAATAAATAAAAGAGGAAAGGAGAAAAGGAAGGGTGGGGGAAGAAGGGTGTTTTCTTCAGGCAACTTCCTAAGAATCTCCAGAGGCTTCCTGCCAAACTGAGATCTAAGCCAGATCCAAACCTCCCAATATAATATTAGATGATGATCCCACCAAGGGTCTCCTTTCTGTCTACAGAGAACCAGAAACAATGAAGTGATGCACAAGGACATGCCAGATGGAGAAAGAGCAAAGTCCTGCCCTCGAGGCATGTTGGGGTTTATATTAGATGTCTCTCCCCTCGAAAGCCTCAGGTGCTCATGGGTGGCATGTTTGGGAGGCAGTCGGATCAGAATGAATCACTGGCTTACAGAATGAATCACTAGTTTGCAGCTAAATGTGACGTTGGGAGATGAAGCCTGGTTGAGGAGGAGGTGGGCCTCGGAGGTGTAACCTAGCAGAGTACATCCCTCCTCTCCCTTTTTTGAGCTCCCCCTCTGCTGCCTATCTACCATGTCATGAGCTGTGCATCCTCTGCCTTGAAGCCCTGCCTTGGAGCCAGCCCTCTGTGGGCCAAAACCCCTACAGACCGTGAGCCAAATTAAAGCCTTCCTCCTTTAATCAGTGGGTGTCAGACATTGTGTCCCAATAGGGAGAAAAGTAACTAAGACAAGGCAAAGGAAGAAACGAGAAGCACAATGGAGAAGGCAGGCACTATTCAGGCAAAGGTGATTCTGAAAATAAGTAGAGAATCAGCAACTACTCACACAATTCTTCCATGGTCCAGTGGAGCACCCAAGAACAAGACATTCTAACACAATATACAGTCAAATATCCCCCAATCTTTACCTACAAATTCTAGATCTAATAGCTGCTTGCTATTAGAACCCTGCTCAGTCGGTGCTGAAACGACACCATCATCCATTTAGAGAAAGGAATCCTTAGCTGTCAGATGCTTTTAATTTTAACATGAAACTCAAAAGTGCCACCTTTCCTAAAAGGAAGCAAATTGTGAGTGCTTAGCCATTTGAGGGCACAATTATCAGGTTTGCCCCTACAATTAGGAAATGACTCTCACTAACTGGGTAATTGTGTACCTAAGTGCCCAATTTGTGTGGGCAAATTGAAGGCATGATATATGCAAATCAACCTGCATGTACAAATTTTTGTCCCATTAAACCTAACTGTCACTGAGTGTCAATCACAGCAACAGCCAATCCCCTCTACTTCTTTGAGTGACTCCTTTTAGTCAAAGTGATTTTTGATATTTGAGTCTCACTGATGACATTAAATAATAATGCATAGTTTATGTGATACCTAGCATTAAATATGAATCATATAATCTTCCTGGCAAAGTTGTCTTCTGAGCTGTGCATTCTGATGAATGGTTAATTCTGCTTTCCTTGTAGAGGAGAAGCCAGTTCTTACTGCTTAAGAAGATGCTTAGTAAGGAGTGAAAGTTCTAAAATGTTCTAAGGTTCTGTTGGTGGTTCTCAATGGCTCTCAGACCAATGCCAAGTCGCTTTGCTAAATATCTCATTTAATGCTAAAAGAAGCCTGTGATTTTTTTTACTCTTCTTAGTCTCAATTCACAGACGAGAAGATCAAAGCACAGAGACATGAAGGGACTTGCTTAAGGTGGCAGAAATACCAAGTGGAAAAATCAGGATTTGAACCCACCTCCTTCTCTCCCACATTTGACCTCCAACCCATTCTCAAGTTATCTGGATGCTATCACTTTAATTTGGTTTTCAAATCAAATTTCTCCATCTTCACAACCATCAACCTGGGTCTGGCTACCATCGCTCAATAACTTCTCGAGATGACTTACCAGGTTACAGCCAGGACGATCCTCCTGTAATGCAAATAGGAATGTGTCAGCCCTCTTGCTAAGATGCTATTGCTGTCATGAAGTTGAAATCCCATTGCATAGCAACTAAACCTCATCACATTCTCTCTCCTGGACCTTGGAGAAATCACTAGAACTCTAACCTCGTCAGGCTGTTGTTCTCTACACAAGAATGGAACTGCTCTTGGCAGTATCACCAAGTGACTCCACAATACAGAGGCCATAACCAATGCTCAGTCCTCATTACACTCAATCTTTGGGATCATTTGATACAACTGGTGATAGCCCCCTTCCTGGGTTTTTTCGCCACTTTGATTCCACCCTCCATCAGCTTCCCCCTTCCTCGTTGGCTGCTTTCTCTCACTATCCCAGGGTCCAGTCCCTGAGCCTCTTCTCTCCTTGTATTTATACTGATTTACTGATGTTGTCCACTGCCATGTTTTGAAATACCACCTGTACAGCAAGGACTTTGCAACTTGATTTTCCAGCCTTAACCTCAACCTTAAATTTCTGACTCTACTTTCTAGTTCCCTTAATCAAGTTCCTACTTGAATGTCCACTGGGCATCTCAAACCTAACATGGTTGAAAACGATTGATTCGACAATTTACCCCTAACCTATTGCATTTGTAATTGTCCCTCTGGGCAAATAGCAACACCACATTTCTCTTACTACAGTGTTATCCCTTCCCCGCTTCTTTCTCTGAAGATCCATATAAAATACATCAGCTGGTCCGTCTGGTAAGAACACATCTTAAATCAACCACTCTTTACCACTTGCACAATAATCACTGTGATCCAACCACCATCATTTGTTACCAGAACTACTGACATAGCCACCTCCATCTCCCTGCTTTCTCTCTCACTCCCTGTCAATTCTCAGTATTGCACAGTGACATTTTCAAAACCTAACACACTCCCCTTCTAGCCCCAGTGGTTTCCCTTCACACTTAGGGAAAGAATTCTAAATCCTAAATTCTAAATCCTCTAGCCTCTTTCTTGCCTTCCACTCTCCCCTCTTGAATACAAAATTAGACTTTAAACAATTTCCTATCCAAGTATAGTTACAATTCTACAGTGCATCAGACTTCTCTCCTGATCAATATTCCCCATTAAACAATCATGACCACAGTTTCTGTCGAGAGCTTACTGTGTACTGATCATTCTGCTCCTTTGGTCAGCTTCATGAAAACCTCAGTCATGTCTGGAACTGAACTACTTGGGCTCAGCATGATGCTTAGGGTTATTTTTCTTCAGCCAAATATGACGTGTAGTAAGTACTGGCCTCGCAGTGACAAAAACCAGATACAGACACAGTTGTGTTACTTTTGTCGCACTTGGCACCAATATCCCTGAAAGCCCTGGGGACAGGCTGGCTCCCACCTTGTGAAACTTACTAGAGAGCAATAGCCCAGTTCCTGAGGGGAGATAAACAGATGCGGTTTTACCAAGGTTCCATGGTGCTCTGTGTCCTTATTTCAAGCAAGGAAGACAGACTGAAATGAGGTTCCCTCTTAACCTGAATCCCTTTAAAAAGGACCAGGCAAATCAGTTCTCTAACATGGGTCTTCATTTCTACAATTGTGGAAGTAGATATACGTGCCTAATTGCCTAACTAACCTCCACCATCACCTTTAATGACAGAAACTAGATCCTTTTTCCCCAGGGTGGCTGACAAATCCCTCCCAGGCTCTCCTACGGTTAGTAATAAGCACGTGATCCAGTTTAACCAATGAGAAAGTAAGAAGTCTTACTGGGCAGGGCTCCTGAAAAGCCATCGTTTTCTTCCTAAAACATGGAATAAATTTAACAGCACTTACCTTTACCCTTTCTTCTGCCTGGATGGTAGACACAGTGCTTAGACGTAGAAACACAGAAGGAATGTTGTATCTATTTTTACAAAGATACATGCAGAGAATAGTTGGAGAACAAAAAAAAGGAGCCCATATCCCCAGTAACATCTTTAATTTGCCACCCTGGACTTCCTAAATATCTCTAACATTTCATTAAATGAAGAAAATAAACGTATCACTTAAGCCCCTGAGATTTTAGATACTCTGTTTCATAACTGAATATAAAACTTGCCTGATATTTATTATCGCTTTTCTTCACTACCTATTTATCTAATGGTCTCATTGGGAAAAGAGGAAGGAAGTATCATCTTAGTTAATGAACATGTTATCCTTCTCTGCCCTCACAAATCAATAGTTTGTCCTTGCACCAAAGCCTCTCAGACATTCATTCAACAGATGCTTACTGAGTGCCTGTTCAGTGCAATCAGCAGTAAAGGGTTCAGTTATAGTGAAAAGACTTCCATAGCATGACTTCACACTAATTCCCACGTAGATCTAGATGCTGATATGGTCTTTATTTTGTTTTCTGTCTTACATACCAAATTCTGTTTCTTACATCAGAGGGCTAGAAGTTTCAAGATCTAGGCACAAACAAGTTCAGTTTCTGATGAGCTTTTTTCCTGGTTTATAAACCAGCTGCCATGTCCTCACACAGCAGTGGGAGAGGAAAAGGAGTCCCTAGTGCTTCTCCCCCTCCCTTATATAAAGAATTATTTTTATTTTCATTTAGTAAATCATAGTCCCCTAATGTGATCTTTAAGAATTTGTTCTGGGGCCTTTCTTATGCCTCAGCTCAGCACATTATATTCCTCTCTCTTTAGTAACCACCCTTAGTTCTTCTCCTCCAAACCTGAAAGGTTCAGGCCAGTTTTATACCATTGTTCACATTTTTTGCGCAATCTCTTGTACACTTCCAAAGTTGGAGGGAGGGGAGTATCATGCTAGATAAAAAGTCCATGAAAGTTGAAAGTATCTTGTTACTAAAAGGTCAGATTAGATAATTTCTAAATTCCTTAAATATCTAATATTCAGAGTTCTGCATGATTTTCTCTTTTCCCAAATCACTTTTCATTGCCCCCCTGCAATGGTCAGTAAGGAGAAATTAGAGGCAATATAAAATGCCACATGACCTTTGGATTCATATATGAGACCAGCATTATGGCTACTTTATTCTCATGCAGTTGAGCCCTTTTTTATCCAAATAAAGAAAAATTCAGCCAATTCCCAAAAGAACAAAAGATGAACACCATTTCTGAAAGCCAAAGAAAGAAGATAACAGCAGTGAGAATCCTGAATAATGGAAATTAAAGGCCACATTGCTGCTTTTGTCTTTTCCTCTTCCAAGACAGAATCATCCCCCCCGCCGCCATGGAAATTTTCTATGAGCTATTATATGTCATAGATGGCTGCAGATGCCTATGTATGAAACAGTAGTCATGGAAATTGTTTCGATCGACTACTCCGTCTGGACATAGGTGCGTCTAGGAGACTAGCACCGCTGAAGCTTTGCTTTTGCAGTTCTCTTTCCCTTCAAGGAGGTCTTTCAGGAAAGAACTATGCAACTGCGCTTTCTGCAGCAGGGTTTCTTACACTAGATCCTGTTGGTTTGTAGATAATGTCTGCTCTTGGGCCTGCCCTGTGCATCGTAGGGTGTTTGACATTGTCTCTGGCTTCTATCTACTAACAGCCGTAATCGACGTCCTTCCACCCTCTCCACTTACTTGTGACAACGGAAAATGTCTCCAAACATTGCCAGGTATCCCCAAGGGAGAAAATCGCCCTGGTGAGAACCACGGCCCTGCAAGCGGCAGACCTCGGCTGTCCTGATTTCTCATGAGAGTAAATTAGAGTGGCAGGTCCCACATATTCCTGAATTACATATTCCTAACACCCACCTCCACACACAGGGACAATGGGTCACTGTGTAGAGAGACATCTTCTAAACCCTCACCATATAAAGAAAACTAACGTAGATAGAGTTTTAACATCAGAGAACAAAGTACATGTTTGTGTTTATTATTCTGATTAAAAATCACTTCTTGAGACAACACACATGTTCCTTCTCTAATATGAAACTCTCTGACTTCCTCCTAGTTCATAGACGTGGCACCTGGTCCTTTCTCTCTTCACATCCATGGCTTCAATCATCGTCTCAACCCTGATGTGTCCAAATTTTGCATCCGCTCTGTGCTCCCACTCTGAGTTCCAGACCTGTATATCCAGCCATCTCGGTGGCATCTTCCCTTGGACATCTCACATTTCACATTTAACAAATGTCAGATAAGAAACCTCTCCTTTTTCTCTGTCAATTTGTTTTATATCCATTTATAGCCACACTTTCCTCTTTTAAGAAAATGCCGCCAACATCCTTCACGTTATGCAGCTCAGTAACCTCAGAGTCACCCCGAAATGTCCTCTCCCTATTCTCCCTCCCCTCAGTTTAATCTGGCACCAGACCTTAAATCCAACCTTTGCGTTCTTTCCCTCTGCTGCTGCTCTTATTCAAGATCTGGAGCCAATCTACCTCTCCAGTCTGGAAAGCATCATTTACATGGCTATACTGATGAACGGCGCCCCCTAGAGTTATGCAGTGATCATTTCGCAGAACTGCAGGTATCACTTCTGATTCCCTCTTCCAGCCAACCATTATCTTTGGCCAGGATACAGGCAGCAACTTCCTAACAGGCCCGCCAGCTTTCCCTCAGTCCCTAAGAATCCATTCTTCACCCAACAACCAAGGGTAATCTTTCTTAAAATGGGCACCTCAGACTTAATACCCCTCAACAATTTCTCATTGCTTTTCACATAAAATCCAAAATCCTCTTCATGACCCAGGAATGACTTGATCTGAGTCCTGTAATCTCCCACTTTTACCTCTTTTCCTTTTCGCTCCATTCTATTAAGTTTTCTAGGGCCGGGGATTTAGCTCAGTGGTGCCACTACCTACCTCACAAGGACCCAAGTTCGATCCCTGTACCAAAAAAAAAAAAAAAGTTTTCTTTCGTTCTCAAATATAACAAATTATTTCCAGTCCTAGGATTTCGCAAAGTAGTTCTCATCACCTAGTGTACTTCTACCATCCCCACTCAACAATAATGACAAAATCATTCTCATTTCTCAGACTCAGTCCAAGTGGGGCTGAAGCCATCCTTAGACGCTAAGTGCTCCCTTTCACCCCGTATCCCTCAGAGCACTACTCACAATTACAACCGTAATCTGTTACCTGTTTTGTTCACAACTGCCTTCCCAGCTCTCTTCACAGTACTGAGGTTATATTAGGTCTTCAGTGAATGCTGCTTTGGTTTTTGTTTTTCCCTCCAGCCCTGAAGGTTGAACCTAGGGCCCTATACATACTAGGTACTTAGCTCGATCACCGAGCTACATCCCCAGCCCTAATCAATGCTTTTAAAGTTAAACAAATACATGACCGTCCCCACCAGGAGATAACCATTGTTAGTTATCTAGGGTGTGCTGCTTCTAGTCCTTAAACATTTATTAAGTCTCAGGCTTAAGGTCCACTTTTATAAAAACTACGTGGATACACTAAAGGTACTTGCGACGCAAGCCTCATCTCGGACATAGCCTCTCTAGAGAGGAACCCCACTCCACACCTGTGAAAGGAGGCCCTACTCGTGGTCTGTACCACATCACCTTGTGGTGGTTTCTTCAGAACATCATCATCATCAATGATAGCATCTTTTTCTCTGTGCATTTACTTAGCTGTCTCCTCTGGCTAGACCACAAGTCCCGTGAAACCAGGGACCAAGTTTATCTTGTTTGATGCTGACTGTCCAAGCCCTAATGGTCTCCTTCTAATAGTCGCACTTCATAAATGTTTGCTGAATGGTGAATGAATGTTTGACGTTTCCCTGCCCAGCAGGTATTCTGAGCCAGATGCAAACTGTCAAGTGGACTTAAGTAGAAATCCTTTAATTGCACTTAGCATTTTCAGCCCGTCACCATGCACGCAGAGACACTGACTGACACACTGAAGATGTGCTCTGTCCCAAGCTGTCACATACACTGGCTCCAGCACTTGAAGAACGTAGAGTGGCGTTTGTACTGGTACAGGATGAGAGTGTGGCCTTTCCCGTCTGAAAATGGAGCTCCACATCTCATCTGTCGAGGAGAGCAACTCAAGTTTCTTCTCTCCGCTAATCAGTCTGACAGAAGGCTTCAGCTAGAGTCCCTGTGTTTGATGTCGGGATGTCAGGACCCCATGACTTTAAAAAGGAAAAGCTAAAGAGGGAAGAAAAACCACAAAAAAGACCAAGACTGGCTTAAGTCAGGGGCTTGGACATACGAGAGAAGCCAGGAAATCAAATTGTCACTATGTAGAACATTTCTGTCATTCTGATCCATGGTAGTAATGGCTCATGTCACCAGCCTAACCAGGGATGAAGAAGATGATGCTTCATTGTTTCAACTGATGATGCCACACACTAGAAATCTCACATTGCTAATGTCTGAGACAAGCCCAGCACACAGATATGTTCTGTTTGGCCTGCACACACAGCATTTTTTAAAAGTTGAATGACTTGTTAAAATTTCTAGATTGGAAATTTCGGTATTGAAACCCTAAGTTTCTGGATTCTTCTAAAAAATGAGAATACATATTCTCACATGTCAACACCAGCCAGAACTGAGCAGGCAATGTGGGCTTTGGGCAGGGCAAACATCGCCTACTTTTCTGCATGATCCCTTCACTTATTTATAATACCTGTCTTGCCCCTGAAAATATTTGAATTTCTGATACCTGCTTCACAGAGGAGAAGATTCCTCATTTGTCTAGCTTAAGATTTTCAAAGAAAGTGTTTTCTAAGATGTGTATCCCCTAGGAAAGTCCTCAGTTTCACCCTCTACCTCCACCCTTTCCTCCACAAAAAGAGGGTAACTAATTGGATTGGCCAGATTCTTGAGGAACCCTCACATTTCAAGGAGTGGACTTACTTTGCCTCAAGAGCAGCAAGGAAGAGGACCCACCCACTCTATTCCAATGGGCCCTGTGGTTTCTGAGATGGGAGAGCCAGACTTGCTCTCCTCTTCTTAGAAACCAGCAGCACTCTGGTCCCTTTCTATGGATACTTTACTAGAGCGATAAGGATTCTCCCCTCAGGTGGCTGGATGAGCGTTTCAGAGAATGGTCAGTATCCAATGCTGTTAGTAGGACTCGAGGCCTAGATATTGGGGAAGGTCATAGGAGATTTCAGATTCAAGCTTTGTTCTTTGATCTGCTTTTACCGGGGAACCTCATACTTTGGGACTCAGTGAGCCCTAGAAATAAACGTGCTTCACTTCCCCATCTAGTGCCTGTGCGTGTTCCATTCTGACTGGGGCCAGGGTTGTGTGAGGGGGGAATGACTCAGAATCCCTACCTCTCACTACCTCTCCAAACAGTCATTGGTAAGGTTAGGTGGTGAGGCAGACCTTGAAGTCCAAATAAATGTGGAGGATCTTCCTAAAGCGTTCACGTTACCCAAAGATTTGGGAAATGTGTTTTGCAATTTCTATGCATACCTCAGCACAATTAGCAAAAGCTCATTTTTCTAAGTTGACCAATCTCATGGGGCTCTTCATGTGTGAAATTATGAAACCTATAATTTTTTCTGTTCAAGGAAGCAATGGAATAATTAGGCACCTTGAGTTATTCGAGTATAATCTGAAGACTCGTTAAGGTGAATAGCCAGATGAACAGGGAAGGAAAAGATGATGATGATGATTTCACTAGGGTTTCAAGTGCCTGGTACTAGTCCCAAGCATTGATGAGTTTGAGCAGGTATTTCTGAGTGAGTCTGAGGATTTCTTTATATCTAGATTTTTAAGTAAGTTTTCACTATATGCACCGGTTTTCCACCATTTAATTATATAGGAATTTTTCAGCTTTCACAGTTCAGACTCTGACTACCATCTTTTTTAATATTTTATTTCCATAACTTCCAGCCATTTTCCATAATAGTGAGGTTCCCAATAACTCACATATCTGAAATCGTGTTTTTGTCAGTTTGATTTCTTTTAGCACCACTCTTCATCTACCTTTTTACTGAGTAGTAACATAAATTACACTGGCAATTTGGAAGCTGCTGTAGGGTTTAAAAAACAGAAGCTTGAAGACTTATCATGAAACCAGTGAAAGAAGCACAAGTAAGGCTGAGGGAAATGTAAAACAGCCTGAAATTATCTTTTTCTGCAAGAGATTGATGGCAATAGTCCTCCCAGGCAAAACTGCAAGCAGTGGTAGGACACACAGTATGGATGGCAGCTCTGTGGGTTCTTAACGTGAAGGTTTTATATAAACACCTATAAATCCCAGATTTGGGGGTCTAAACACCATTCCTTGCTAAGGGAAAGCTAGGCTTTTGCAGAAATGGCTGACTTTGCACAAAAGGTACAAAAGGATCCGGGTATGTTTTGTGCCAGAAAGCAAGGGAGCTATCAAAATGTAATGAGATCAAGTGAAGATGCAGGGACCAGGCAGAAGGGACTCCAGTGGATCAAAGGCGCTTTATTTACACAGATATTATTATGCTTGTTATTTACCTATTGCCTCTGATTTCCAAGTCTACTCCCCTAGACTCTGCACATGATGCTGGTTAGAACCCTGCAACCAAATGTCACAGGCTCTTCACCAGCAGTTGTTTTGTTGAGTTCTTGTAATAGGAACTACCAGAAAAGGTATGGGGGTTTCTCTATGTTTTTTGCTCTTGCCTGTTCCAACAACAGTATTTGACTCTGACCTCTAGCTTGTTTAAACATTCACAACAGCTCTCCTGCCCTTTCTCTGAGCTCCCAGATGCTGGCATTCTGGGATATTTCTTTTCATTTCTTTTTCTTAAAATGAAGCCAGATCTTCACCTCACAGGTGAATGGAAAATATATACACTCATGATTTGGCTAGTTTCATTATCTCCATTCTCTCTAATGATAATGATGTTATCTTACAAGTTGTTAAATAAAATTCTCTGTTATATTGTCCTTGATAAGAAAATATCTATTAAGAACTATTCTGCAGGACTGGGGATATAGTTCAGTGGCACCACACCTGCCTTGGCAAGTGCAAGGTCCTGAGTTTCATCCCAGGTACCAAAAAAACAGACAAACAAACAAAAACGATTCTGCAATATTTGCTTATATAATGTTACCTATTTTGTATCAAATATGATAACCCCTGGGGAAAATGCTTTCGTTTAAACATACAAGGATTCATTTTTAGAACTGATACAGTTTTTACTGATGTTTCAAGACATGCATTCACCCATAATGCTTTATCCAAAGCAGTTTGCCTCTGAGTTACATCAGCATTCAGAGGAGTGACTTAAAGAAAAAGCTCCAAAATTATTTTAAGTGTTTGGAGTACTAAGTTTTAAATAAAACTGGAAGATACCTTTAAAACTCATTCTGTTATACAGCTATGCACTTAGGAAAGTGTTGGTTCGATTTTCAAACCCAGGGCTAAATTGTTACACTTGTAGGGAAGTCACGAGACATTAAGATAAGGTACAATCTGGAAAAGGTGAATTAATTCCTTGCTCAAGGTCAAGGAAAGAAGTCACAGAGTTGGTTTGTTTAGCTCTTTATTTTCAAACATCAACAGTTTCAGCAACGGCTACAAGGTTGAATTGGGGACATTTTCAGCACCTGTGTTATGGTCACTCTCATGGGAAGGGTGTTCAGGAATGGAAAGAACAGGGTTAGTCAAGGAGATTGAGAGCTCTCTGAAATGCACTTCAAGTATATGTGTTAAAAGCTACAGCATCAGTATTTTTAAAAATCATCACTGTCTTCTTCACTGTAAAATTCCTATGACAAGCGTCTACTGGAACAGTCCTATGGACCAGACTTCACCATGAAGCACATTATTTCACCACAAAGTAATTTGACTTCTGTACAATGGTACACACTTGACAAAAGTACACTGAGATCCAGGTTGCCTGTCTCCACTTCTCTACTTCCTAGGGATTCTCGCTCCCTCACATGCCTCATCAATCAGGGAATAAAATGTTCTAGCGCCATCCACATGTCCAAACGAGTCTGTGTTCCTGGCCAGTTGTACCATGACAGGGAAGAGAAGGGCCTGTCACTGAACTTTTCTCCAGTCTCTGCTACCTTTCCTTTCAGCTCATTAAGTAAGATAATGTTTTATTCACAGGAAAGTCATAAACTGATCAGAAAACTGTTCAGTATCTTCACATTGCACTCCAGATAAAATCCAGATCCCTTACAATGGCCAGGGGGAGGAACTTCTGATCCCAGGCGAGTCTCTTCCATTCTCAGTCTGCCACACACACTGACTTTCTCTTTGATTCTTGAAGGAACAAGGTCTTTCCCAACAAGGTGCCTTGATACATTCCCTGTTTGGAAATGCCTTCCCCAGATCTTTGCAGGATAACTCCTTCTCATCAACCAACATTATGTGTGTGTGTGTGTGTGTGTGTGTGTGTGTGTGTGTATCCATATCCTCAGGAAGTGTCCCCTGACCATACTATCACAATTGGCCTATCCCTGAGTGCTGGCACTTATCTGTGGTCCCACTTATTTGGGAGTCTGAAGCAGGAAGATCACGTGAGCCCAGGAGTCAGAGCAACATGGCAAGATCTTGTTTCAAAAGAAAACAAAAAGTGACTCCAGACTATGTTCCATCAAAGCATTATCCCCCCTTCCAGAAAACAAATTATGGTTTGTAATTGCATATTTAAGAAATTAATATTCATCTCCTCCTCTGCTCGATGATGAGCTCTATGAAAGTAAGAATAGTGACTATCTACCCTAGATGTCAGCAAATACCATTTTTTCCTATAAAGGACCAGATAATATCTCAGGTTTTGCAGACTGCGTGATCTCTTCTAACAACTACTCAATTCCACTGTCACAATTTGAGCAGAGTACGATAATTCATAAACGAATGAGTATGTCTGTATTCCAATACATTTTTTACAAGGTTGTGTGGCATGCCAAATGTGACACATTTGCTATAGTTTTCTGACCCCTGGTCTAAGCTCATTATTGTATCCTCAGGATCAACTATCACATAGTAAGCATAGCCAATATGTATTGAACGAATGCCCTTAAATCAGCTTAGGCTAGTTTTTGGATGAGCTTGAACTTCAGCATTGGAATTTTTCCTCATACTGTACATGAAGTCCTTCCTCTAGTCAATTGCAATGCATTCTCCTAAACATTTCCCGACTTGATGTTCACTTACAGTCTGACAAGTGGATCTTTCTCCTTCACCTTTCCTGAATCTTATCTGGAAACTATAGCTTTGCTGTTTGGCAGTGCCTATGATTCACATCTCCTTGACTTGCGCCGAACAAGAACATGTTTACTTTGGTCATTTCCTCTCCCTTGTATTCAATAGTTAGGCTACCTAACATTTTCCCTGGAAGAAGAAATAAAATAAAGAAGGATTGTGACTTCTGTACATGAAAATTGATACCAGTACTTTGGATGTCAATCTGCTGGTACCTATTAAAATTATCGATGTGCCTTTCCTTCAACGCGGCCATTCTTGGAACTTTCCCTTTCTTGGGACTGCATTAAATTCTAAGACTTGATGTGGTGTCAAGCTACTGTGACTGGCCACCTGTTCAAACAGACTACCGGTGATACTCACAACATCCTCAGTCCTAGGTTAACTTCAGTTCCATATTATTTCCAAGAGGAGCTTACACAGAACTTTCTTGAGAGCATGGGTTGCATTTCTGTATGACAGTTTCTGTCGTGGGCCCCAGCAGCCTTGCGTTCTGGTTATTCATGCCTTTGTATAAATTCCTCCCAATGAGTGTGGCCTGGGCTTACACTTATTAAATAGAAAATGGTAAAAGTAATGGAAGGTCATTTTCAATATTGCATTACAAAGGACTGCGAATTCTGTCTTGCTATCACTGTCTCTGGTTGGTTTGTGTGCTCTGATAAAGTCAGCTGCCATATTGAAGCTTCCTTGGGGACAGAATTATCTTGCAAGAAATTAAGGATGGCCTCTACCCCCAAGCCTGGGAAGACCTCAGGCCCTCAGGCCAAGAACCTACAGGAACTCAGTCTTGCTAACACCCACATAAGTGAGCTGAAAACAAATCCTCCTTGCTTGAGCCCAGCTATGACTCGAGCCCTAGCTGTTCTCTTGATGGTGCCCTTGTGAGAAACCTGGAGTCTCAGGACCTTAAGTTACATCCAGATTCCTGACCCAGAGAAACTTCAGTCTAACAAAAATTTTGTTGGTTTTAAAAAGTCTTTCCTGAGGTGCCAATATGCAATCTGATTTTGCACCCATGCCATAAACTTACAATCACGCATTTACTTTTTTATGCATTCAAGCAATGTTTACTGAACTCATAAATGCAAAGCATCGTAGCCATCATGCACGGCTCTTTTAGTACATTTGTTCTGGTATTCCTTTTTCCCTGACTGAGACCTCCTGTTATAGTCATGTGTTACACTAAAACTTTGCTGTTTCCAAGCCATTAGGCTTAGGGCAATTTGTTACACAGCAGTAGATGACTAATACATCCTCCCTACAGAGGTGCCAGATGTGTATACTTGTCTAGGGTCTTTGGGCCACTGGATGCATTGTAGGGGCCTCAGAGCTGGCTCCTCTCCCCCAGCTTTCAAAGGATAGCCTAGTCTGAGAGAAGGTAGGAACCCCACTCTGTCCTATGTGAGTAAGATGCATTCTGTGTATGTATGAATTTCCTCCTCCCTACTTTGTCCCTCCTCCACAACACCTCTAAATTCCACTGAGGGTTAGACTTTTCTGAAAACAAATGCAAGGAAAATTTGGAGACTTCTGCTTTGTGCCCTGCCACATGCATCCCAAGAAGCAGTGGTAGCCAGGCTACTCACCTTCCTTCACTGAATGGGGACAGTTTAATATGTTCAATGTTATCCACAGGGGGTGGAGTGTTTTGCTTTAGATTTCTATTTTCATTGTAGGATTACTTTTCAAATCAATAATCTACCCACTGTTGTCTCAGCTGCATTCCTCATTCTTGAGATCAGCATCTCATCCATTGTTTTTAATTCTCATCATTATGGCAGTGGAGTGAAGAGAAAAATGCTAGTTCTGAAAGATCCGCCTCAAAAGATTTCTGTACATGCATAAATTTGGAACAAGCTGTATCCTGTATTATCCCTCTTGGAGATTCATTGTACCTATACGCAAATATAAGGCTCATAAATCCTCCAATCACAAAAGCAGTTTGTTTAACTTAAAATCCATATAAGCACAGTTTTTTGTCTTTCCTTTCTGCCAACTAACCTACTGTGCAAAGCACTTTTAGAAATAAACCAATAACTGGGTTGACAAACTTACTGTGCAGTTTCACCCTCTATGCCTTCCCTGTTGATGTTTCTTGGGCCTGAAAAGTCCTTCCCCTTACCGTGAGCTTTTGGTTACAAGTTAAAAGCTTCTGCATACCCTTGACCACACCATGATAAGCTCATCTCCAGGCCTTGGTTATGATTCCACAGTTGCATTCCTCATAATCTATTAGAGCAAGTGTCAATATGCCTAGGCGAGTCCATGCCCTTTCAAGTCCACATGCAACTGTTCTGTGTCATATCACAATCTCGGCACCTGCCAGTGTTATACAGTGGTGAGAACTTTACTCAGTTTACCTTACTTGGTCACCACTCATCTATATCTTACATAAGAAGGCTGAAGTTACGTGGAATAACAAAGATTTTTAAACCCCATCTATTGGTAACTCAGCTGTGCGTCCCTTTACAGCAAGCTGTAAAGGGCAATTGATTATGCATAGACATGGTGAGGGTTTGGGACAGAATTGAAAAACAGTGATTTAAAACCGAAGAGAAGGCACTTGATGAAAAAGCACCATAGAATTTATGCTAAAATAGAAAGACCTCCCCTTTCGGGTTGCAAGTTTGGAAGTAAGTGTGACTTTGGGGAGTTTCAAGCTCCTTACTAGTGCTCAGCCTCAAAGCTAATCCCAAACAGAAAAGGAACTCACATCACTGGTTGTGAGTGTGCCCTCGTGTGCACCCCAGACCGGTAATACTCACGGACCACAGAGCAAATCCCTCTAATGTTATGTGACTTGGGGTCGGGGGATTTGTCCATCAGCCTCAGCCCGCCCTTGTCCATCGTCCTCTCCCTTGTCAAAGTATTTGACAGCCCTAGCAACTGAGACATTTCCTTTCTCTTTAGATTTGTCTCCTTCATGGTTCATATTCCCCACTTCACTGGCTGTCGGTTCCGTTCGGCCCATCAGTCTCGCTCTAAAATTGGTTTTGCTTCTTGTATTTGTCTTATCTGAGGTTCCCATTACTTGAATCTCTCTCTCTCGCACTTAGGAGTTTATCATATTTCCCACTTGGCCGCCTTCACAGCTGCCTTCGTCGTTTGTCTTCCTCACATCCACTACCTTCCGCATCCAGGGTCTCTCAGATCATGTTTACCCTTCATGGTTGTCTTGTTCCTAATATGTGTCATCTACTTTGGATCTTTCTAGCAAGGCACAATTTTTCTTCTTCTTTTATTTGGGAGTTTTTGTCCCCTCTCAACAATTCACTTCCCTTTTTTTTTTTTTTTTTTTTTTTTTTGCCTTTCTCCCCATTTTCCCATAGATCTCATTCCCTGTGTTAATAGAGATGACCATTTGGCTAAATGTCTTTTTCACTCCCAGGGCCTCTGTGGTTCTCCCTCCGTTACAAAGTGCTGAAATAGTGAGGTTAGCCATGCCCGTTACACTTCAGATATAATTGCTTCAAAGATAAGAAAAACCTCTTCCCCAGTTTGTGTCCCATCCCTTGGAGTTGCTGCAGAAATGGGAGGGGGCACCATCTGGGTAGACAGTGTCTTCGCCCGTGCCCCCGTGAGAGGATGCATTTCCAAGACAGGAAGAACACCCGGATGTTCTGTGCCCAGAGTCCTCAGGTCTCCGATCTTTCTACCTGGTGAGTTTTCTTCAAAGTTTGCGTGGGGGAGAGGGAGAGGCCTAGGGCTGGTCAAAGCCATGAGGAATGCAGACCTGGAGCATTAAGAAAGTTTCCAGAATCTTCAGGATAGCGCTCTCCCTCCCACATCTCAGAGCACAGCTCTGCCTCTGGGCACCGACATGGTCTGGGGCAGAAAGCAATGTTTTCTCTTCTCCCCAAGGGTGGCACCCATCTCTTGCCTTAGGGACTGCCATGGATTCTCTTGAAACCACTTAAAGTAACAGAATAAGCATCTTGTGTGCAGGTGTCAAATTCCGGAATAGAACACTGGCTCCATCAGTTGCTGCTTCTTAGTCCTGCTAAGTTCCCTCCAGGATTCTATCATGTAAAACAGAAATGATGATAAATGATGGGAGGAAATGAGATCACTGTTATAAAGCAGAGGGCCTGAAACAGGAGAGAGACTATGAAAGATGAGTTCTCTTCCCTAGGAAGGTGGGGACGGGGAGCTGTCCATCAACATGACAGAATTGATGACACCATCTGTTATCAGCTGTTGCCTGTGTGCCCTATTCTAAGCCCTTCACCTGGACTGAGTCACTTTATCTTCATGGGAACGCATGAGGGTGGACACTTTGACTCTCTACTTCATAGGACTCCCACGGCTGCAAGGGGACGTGTGGCTGCATCAGGTACAAGAGAGCTTTGTGAGTCGACAGCCGTCATTCTCTGCCCTCGTTCCTTCTCCGTCTCTCTAGCCAGAAGTGGTCCTACATTTGGCAAGACCCCAGGCAAACATTGGCACAACGTCACTCTTATCTTTTTAAATTACTTGGTCCACATATTCTGCCATGGCCAGAATATCTCTCCCCTCCGCAGACACATCAGGAATGATTATGTCTATAATTAAATTCTTATTAACTCATTATGAGATTTTTAAGAAACCACACTGCTGAAATTAACCACACCAACCATTATTCCTTTTCAGCCTCTGAATCCCATTTGCTGGCTGAAATAATAAGTTGTGTGATCGGGAAAACAAATAATAGTACTTACTGGTTGCAATTTCTCTCACTGTGAGGGATTAATGTCATTTAGTCATAACAGTCCTGAGCTGCTGGAATTAAACCACTTTCTGCATGGTTTCAAGTTTTGCATGGATTCTTCTGGGTATTCTAAGTAAACATTTTTTTAATATCCAAATCCAAAAGTCCTACAGATAAAGCTCTCCAAAATACAGTCCTATGTTAATCACATATGTATTTGGTTGCAAATGAGAGAAACTCAGCTAGAATTAATTTAGGCCAAAAGCTGGGAAGGGAAAGACTGATTATACTATGTGTGCAAGGATATGAAGCAACTGAAATCATTAATAGAACAGTCACTTTTGAAAGCAGGAAAGTAGTTCAGAAGTTTCTACCAAGTTAAACACACATACACAACCAAAACCTCCACTTTTAGAAGTGAAAGCCTGCTTCTGTGCAAAGACTTACGACCAAATTGGCATGACATGCTTATTCATTATAGTCAAAAAAAAAAAAAAACAGATGAGTAAACTATGGAATACTTAGCAAGAAAAAATGAATTTCTGATGCTTGGAACAACATCTCAAAATTATTATGCTGGCTGAAAGAAGCCAAATTTAAAAAACCACATATTATATGATTCCATGTATATAAAATCCTGGAAGATAAAAAGCACTTGTTAATGATGAAAAGTAAATCTGTGGTTATCTGAGGACTGGAAAGGTGAAAGATTAATTAAAAAATGGTCCAGAAAGCTCTGAGTGGTTATAGATATGTTCCTTATTGTGGTTGTGATGTAATGAATATATATTCCTCAAACTGTCCTTATAATATATACAGGTGATTACATGTCAATATCTCATCAAAGCTGAAAACACAAGAGGATATATTGGATCACAGAAATAATATGCTTCACCTTAAAGAACAGATAAAAATCAGGGCTAAGAAGTTAAGTGAAATAAATCAGACACACAAGTTTAGATATGGCATGGTTTCTCGTATATGAGAAGCAAATTATAAAGAAAGAACAAAATAAAAGTCGGACAATAGGAAGTAAGAAGATCGATCCTTCTCATATGGTAAGGGGACCAAGAGGTGGAGGGGGGGATGAAGGAGAGGGAAAGAGGTGAAAAGAATTAAGATGTGTTATGTACAAGGACGAACCCCACACAAAGAATGTAAACATTATGTACTGCAAATAAGTACTAATAAAAATTCAGGGTTAAGTAAAAACAGACCCTAAAACCCCGTTTCTCAACTCTCTTCTAGCCCCCTGGGTGTCCCAGCAAGGTGGCCTCATTCCAACTTTCTACACACAGCAGCACACTTGGTTACTAGCAGCTCTGGATAACCTATTAAGAATTGTACCAAAGAAGCGTCTCCTGTCTCTCAATTCCGGTTTTAAAAGACCAAAGATACACTGTACATGGCCAGCTCCTGTCCTGTGCCCTCCCTCAGCACAGAATCCCTGAAGGGAGGAGGCCTGGTTTTGGGTTGGGGGTTAGTTCTATTTCCAATCACAGAAGAAAATCTTTGCAAGCCAAGAAAGTAATCCAATTTTTGTCTGTTCTGGCCTCTTCCAAGGGGCTATAATACATATACTTCAATACATGCAAGTTTTACGTTTTCATTTGCACACATTCTTGTGAATGAAAAAGAAGTGTGTGCTCACCTGTGACTACCGAGTGAGCCAAATTTGGCGTCATCACTTAAGAACGATGTCTTCAGTCTCTCGCTCCTGAAAGATCATATGGTGTGTCACTGTGCATGTAAAACATTCAGTACAACATTGGCACGTGGCTAGTGCTCAGTAAATGCTAAATTTTGTTCTTGTGCTGGATCACTCTGGGCTCCCTCTTCCATCCCAATCAAAACTGATCAATCCGAAAAAAAATTAAATTAAATAACACAAGATCCTAATGGGATAATTAAGAGTGTGAAATAGATAGAAAAGGGCTGAAGGTGTAGGGAAAGTGGGAAGGGTAGGGGAAAGGAAATAAGGGAAAAGAAAAAATATGAGAAAGTGAAAAAATGGAAATAAAGAGTTTGTAAATGGGGAGGGGAGGAGGGGGTGAAGGGAGGGCAGGGACAGAGGGAAAAAATGAGAACCAAGACCAGTCACGTGAAGGTACAGGATACCAACAATGAATGTAACTATATCGTGGACCTAGATTGTACCAATAAACTCAATAAAAAAAAATTTAAATATCAAAACTGATCAATCCTCTGCCATGCTTCTATACCATTGATCATTGGTTTTATCAGATACTTGAATCAATTTAGATTTAAAAGCGATCATCATTCCGTGTTCTGCAATCATCCCTGGCAATACTTTTAAGTAGATCTTTGACACCTTTCATTACAAAGATGCACAAATGTGGGCATGAAGGATACTCACAGGCCTAAGCTTTTGTGAATGTGAAAGACTTCATGTAACCCCAAATCACCTCAGTTAATATACTACAGTGGCTTCTAGAATGTATTTCACTGGTAGTCATCGCGCTCATTTTCTGTTGCTGTGTAACTCATTCCCCACACTGAGCAGCTCAAAAAGATACATAGTTATTATCTCAGTTTCTGTTGATCTTGGAGCTTCCTCTGAGTGTCTCACAAGGCTGCAATCAGTGTATTGGGAGAAACATGTTCTCATCTGGAAGCCCAACTGGAAAAGGATCTCCTTCCAAGTTTATTTTGATTGTTGACAGAGTTAATTTTCTCATGGCTGCATGACAAAAGGCCCTGGTCTCTTACTGACTATGAACTGAAGTGCATTGTCAGTCCTGAGATACCCTATAGTTTGCTACAATGTGGCCCACTCTGTAGAAATTTCCCCAGTACACTAAGACTGGGTCTTACAAAATGCAGTATCACCATAGATGTGATATCCCATCTCCTCTGTCATCTTCTGTTGGATTCGAATCAAGTCTCAGATCAAAACTGCTTAAAGGAAAGGGATTGCATGAAATTTGAGGGTAGGGTTCATGGAACATATCTGTGAATTTTGCCTGCTCCTTGCGAAGAATGAAAATGAAAAAATGAGGAGGACCTTGAGCCTTTGAAACCAAGTCAAAAAACAGCAACTTCCCTGCTCCTAAAATACACTCATGCTGCTTTTCAGGGTTGGCGCAGAAAGCTAAGACCTAACTTTAAGTGACCTTGAAAGGCCGATGGAGCCGAAAGTCTTGGATGAGTAGATTCTGAGGAAAAAGAACAGAGCCTCATGGACCTAGATTAGAAGCCAAAAATGCTTTCAATGGCTGCAGGACAGACCATAATTATTTGCAATTTCCACCTGGACCAGCACATCAAATGCAGACTGGTCTACCAAGACTCCTGGTTACAACCAATCAATCAGACTTCTATTTCTCCATACCCCAGGCTCCCTAAATTTCATCACTACCCACTCATGGGGAGACAGACTTGGGCACGCTCCCACCTCCTTGTCCGAGGCCTTCAATAAAGTTCATTCTCTTTGCAAAAACATGGCACCATCTTATTGACCTCTGTGCCCATCAGGCACTTGCTCACTCACAACTAAAGTACAGTACTTTCTCTCTGTGTATATTTCTGTCTCTCTGTCTCTCTCTTTCTCTCCCCACCCCATCCCTTTTTCTACTCCATCCGCTCTTCCACGTAACTAACAACACATCTTATTAACTTTCTGCCTGCTGGAAGACTGATTTTACAAGTACACTGCTAATTCTCCTTGGGTTCTGTGGGTTACTTGTCAATATAAAGAAGATATATTAGTTTCCTGTGGCTGCTGTCACAAATTACCCTAAACTTGGTGACTTAAAATCATACACATCTGTGTGCTTACAGTCCTGGAGATTGGAAGTCTGAAGTCAGTTTCGCTGGGACCACATCAAGGTGGTAGCAGGACCACTCTCCCTACAGAAGCCATGCAGAGTGGAGAGTCCATTTAGTTCCCTTTTCTAGCTTCTGGATCTGTATTTCTTGACAGTTCTTGATTTATGGCTCCTTTTTCCATCCGCCAAGCTAGCACCTTAGCATCTTCAAATCATCTCAGCTAAAGTCATCATATTGCCTTCTCTCTTCCTTATAGTTAATCTTTCTCTACTTTCTTCCATACTCTATTTATAAAGATTCTTGTGATTGCATTGAGAGTGCACCCCCAGATAATCCAGGATAATCTCCCCATCTCAAGATCCTTAACTAAATCCCATCTGTGAAGTCCCCTTTACTATATAAGGTAACATTCATCAGTTCCAGAGACTTGAACTTTCATGTTTTTGAGGATCATTATTCAGCCTATCACAGAGGGATTTATGAACCTTCCTCTGAACCTCTCGAGAAGGAAAAGTAGTTGAAAACAGAAATGCATTGATTCGCTATGAAACAACAGTAATGTGGAGGGCAGAGTCTGTCTATTGCTCTCCCATTTCTGCTTTAAAACCCATAGAGCATTTTCCATTTGAAAAAGATCTAGAAGGAAGTGGGGCAGGGAAGGGAAAGGGATTTTTTAAAAGAACTGAAGAAAAAGATGGAAATAAAGCTTTCACCAAGTGGTAAGAGGAACAAGAGTTGGAGGGAAAGAGGATGAAAAAAGAATTAAGATGCATAATGTACATGTACAAACTCTACCGTGATCAATGTAATTATTGTGTACTCCAAACAAATATTAATGAAAAATTGGGCTGAGGCAAGAAAAAAATCTTTTAAATAAAACCCACATAACAGATACACCTGTGCTTGGGGAGATCCCCAGAAGGCTAAGCATGAGATCAGAAAACTCGGAAGACTAAAGACCCCATAGAGATTATCTAGCACCACACTTCTACCTTAGAAATGAAGATTCTGGAGTCCACAGAATAAAAGTAGTTTCCTGTGGGTGACCAGTGTGCTGATGATGCCCAAAGCAGTCTGTAAGCAGTGCAGGCTATAAGAGTTAACCCCACCACTGGATATTTTAAAGAAGTGAATGTAACCGAAGCCTACATCACTCATAGGAGCACTGCAGATGGTGTGCAGATTAGCACAGCCTCCCGGCCAATGGCCAAAACAGAGTCCAGAGAAACAGCCTGTGGGGCATAATATGAGATAACATGGCAGCTAAAGTCGGGATGTCTCACATCCAAATGCTATTCCCAAGATTAAAACCTTAACTGAAGAGACAAGATTAACCATTAACCACAAGCCATACCTGGTCTCTTCGGTTTCTAACCCAAGAACACTTTGTCCTTTCTTTTACAAGCCTTGCCTGCCTCAGCAACTTAACTCTAGCAACCACACTACCTCCCTCACCCCAACCTAACAATGATTGTGTCACCAATAAATATCTATTAACTAAATCCCATCTGTAAAGTCCCTTTACAGGGGTCTTGGTTGCTCAGCATTGACCATCCCAGGTCCTCATTTCTCTCTTTAATTGTGTCTCTGAGTCTTCTTTCTTGCCTTATGTCACAGCGTTGTAACACTGAGCAGGAGCTCAAGATCCTCTGCAGTGGTCGCCAGTTTCCTTAAGGTCATATGTGTGGTTTTAGAAATTTTGAGGAAAGAAACCCACCCCTACCTCTTTGCATGATACCACACTGCCTCTCCTGGGACAATCAGGAAGTATTTAGAATATCTTTACCACTAGGTTGTATGCTTCCTGAAAGCATAAAAGAGGAGTTGGAAAAGTTTCTAAGGTTCAGAGTTAATATTTGGGACTTTGTAAGCCGCACAATCTGTCTCAACTATTTAACTCTGCTACTGTAGCACAAAAGCAGCTATGTATATAGAGAGCTATAAGTAGCCTATGGCTGTGTTCCAATAAAACTTTATTGATATGAGCAGGCAATGGGCCAAACTTGGTCTGGGAAGTCATGGTTTGCTGACATCTGAAAAAGATAGCAAAAGCCAACATTAATAAGTGATTTCTGTAGGCTAAGGTCTTGACGTGTGTTGTGTCTCATTTAATGCTTACAACAATACACTATTGTCCTCGTTTTATGGATGAGGAAGCTGAGCCTGAAAAGTTGGTAACCTGTCAAAGGGCACATTATAAATAAAGAGCTGCAATGAGAATTCAGACTCCCCAGTCCAGATTGTCTTCTTCTTTTTTTTTTTTTTTTTTTTTTTTTTTTTTTATCTCAACCCTGGCTACAATTATGAACACTATGAGTGTTCGTAAATGTCTGATTAAGGCAGATACTCTGGAGATGTTCCCTGAACATCTTTGTTTTTTTTTCCAGTTACCCCTGATATTTGAAATATAGCCAGAGTGGAAGACCATTGCCCTGAGCTCTAATGGTCAATTATGAATTTAAGGAAAAGACAGGGATAAGATGAAGAAGAGACAAAGTGGGAATGGTAAGGAAGAGAGGGAGGATGGTGGAGAAAGAAAGAAAAGAATGAGACCAAGACATCAAAAGCAAACAAGAACATTCTATTTCTCCAAAGCAATCAAAATTTGCAAAACCAATAAAATGGAAAGATTAATGATTTGCATTACAAAAATAATTTTCACTTCTGTGTGAGGATTCTTTGTGGGGCTCTTTTAACAGATATTTCCTTTTGGACAATCAAATGCATATCTAGAGACTATTAACTGCTTCAGAGAAAATTTGAAAGGTGAGAGTAGAGGTTTTAAACATTAAAATGTTTGGTGCCACCACTAGATGATGATTAGAGGAAATAAAAATCAAGAGCGCCTCAAATTAGAGTGTGGAAATGAGGAAACGTGTCTTAATCACCCAGATTTGGGATGTCTCGTCAACATTGCTAGCTGCTTCTGTATGCTAACATCTATTAAAGAAAGTGGCATAGAAGCAAACGACAGTTGCATTAGCACTTATGAAAAGGACTTTCATCATCTACCTTTAGGCCTGAAGCCCCGCTCTTGATGTAAGAGGAAATTTTCCCACTAAACATGCAAGTAATTGCTTCTTGGTCCATCTGGGCTTTTGGTCATCCTGTGGGGAACACGCGAGAGGGGGAAAATAAGAAAAAAAAGCTGCTGTTCCAAATCACTGAACATAAAGAGATTGGATGTGTCTCCTGTTGAGGATGAATTAATGCCTTAGGCCATTAAAATTCTTGTCATTTTGTCGAGCCTTTTATGACTTCTGATTTCACATTTGACTAGAATGCAAGAGGAGGCCAATAATGAGAACAGGAGCAGCCAGAGACAAAGCAACATTTGTCGCACTTTTCTTAAAGTTGCAGGAATTTGCACACAAAAATACAGGATGCCCAGTGAAATTTCAATTCCAGGAAACTGATGAATTGTTTTAGTGTTAAGTATAGTCCGAATATTGCATGGTATCTACTATACCGAAACATAATTTATTGTGAATCTAAAGTCCAAATCTAATTTAGCATTTTATATCTTATCCAGAAACCCTAGTCCTTCTCTTACCCACACTGCTTTCTTGGTCCCAGAATTTAGGCACAGTTTGAATGTATGTTCATTTGATCACAATGGTAACAATAGCATAGAGAAAGCCAGTGGTGTAGCACCATGTGCCAATTAAAAATGTCTTTTGCTTTTGCCAACGTCCTATATGTTAAAAGGTAATCATAGTCAATACGCAGAGTGCTGCTTTTCTGCCAGAAAATAAGGAGCAGAACTGGGTGTGTAGCTCAGAGGCCTTCCTCCAAAGCCCATATGCAAATGCAGTGAAAATTATCTATAGAGAAATCATAGGCATTTCTACAATCTTCTAACAATTCTTCCTCAAAGACTGTCTTCTCTAAGTCTTGTTATTATCACATGTCCTCATGCCATCAAACCCAGGTAGCCCTTTGAGCCAAATCTCTGTCAACATGTCTTAGAACTTTCTGGCTGATTTTTTTAAAATCCCATAAACTAGATGGCTTATAAACTACAGACTAGAGAGTCCAAGATCAATGCTCTAGCAGATTCAGTGTCTAGTGAGAGTCTATTTCTTGGTTCACAGATGGTGCCTTCATGCTGTGTGCTCATATGGTAGAAGGGGACAAAGACATTCTCAAATTCTTTTCTATGTTGGCCCTAATCCCATCTGCAAGGGCTCCACCCTCACCACTTAATCACATCCCACTGGCCACACCTCCAAATAGCCTCACATCAGGCATTAGAACTTACCGTACAAATTCGAGTGGGCACAGACATTGAGTCTAGAGCACAGTAGAACCTCCTCAGGGCAAACGGATGCCCAGTAAAGTGAGAATTTCTCAAGTAGGCACCTTCCTCTCTTGACCTCACAAGAGGCTGGCCTGGCTGAGCTGCAAATGGTTCCCCTCCATGATTCTGAAAGGATAAAAGTCCTGAAGCACTTTGGCATCGTTCCCATAAATCTAGCGTGTGTCCCAGTTTCTGCAAGGGAAGAATAATAGTAATACCTACTCCTCAGCTTGCTCAGTGGTTTAGATCAGGCCATGTGGAGTGCTTAGGAAGTACAGAGCAGGTGCTCAGTTGATGGCTTTTAGCATGTGATCGGGGACAAGGAAAGGTTGAACAACTAGGTTTGCATTTCTTCATCTACTTGATGCCTGAATGCAACAAGTGACACCATTTTTCCAAAGAGCTGAGGAGAGGAATCAGTCACCCTCAAGTCCCTTCCCAAGGGAGGGAGGTCAACCCTGCCCATGACTCTGCCAGGCTCCAGGGTCCTTGCTGAGGCCTTGTTGGTACACCTTCGATGTAAGCAGAGGCCGGGAGATGCAGGCTAAAGATGGCAACTTTGCCTAGAAGAATATCAGAAGGGAAAACAATGTCACAGCCGTATGTCTTGCTCTGCACTATGAGTTGTCTGCTGTCTTTTCTTGCTGAAAACAAGGAGCTAGCTTCTGAAATTTAACATGTCTTTAATAAAAAAATGAGATATTTCTTGCAATGTATACTTATCCTTTGAAGCAGCCTAGCATTCAAACCGTGCCACATTTGTTTAATTCATTCACTTCCCTTATATTTATTAAATGTCAGCCCTGTATTAGGCAGACAATGTTCTAGAAACCACGGATTTGGCAAGAAATAAAGCAAAATCTATATACTTACAGAATTCAATTTTTTTTCGGGTTTTTTGAGACAGGGTCTCACTATGTAGTTGTAGTTGAGACTGACCTGGAACTCACTGTGTAGCCCAGGCTGGTCTCAAACTCACAGTGAATGTTCTGCCTCAGCCTCCAGAGTGCTGGGATTACAGGTGTGTGCAACCATGCCCAGCTTTAGAATTCAAATTTTACTAAGGGAACACAGAGAGCAAACAGTACAGGTAAATAAATTGTATGTTGGACAGTGCAAGAGCTATGGGAGAAAATAAAGGGATCCCAGAGAGAGGGCGGGCTGGGAAGGAAAAAAATGGGTGGGTAGTGAAAAAGGCTGAGCTTCCAAAGACATTCCCTTAAGAGGAAGGAGATACAGAGCCCCTGGCCCTAATAGCTATAAGATAGCTAGGTTTCTAGCCATGAGGAAGCTCAGCAAACACTACCTCTCCCCAGAACTCAGAATCTGCGTAGGTGTAAAGGCAGCCACTTTCAGAGATACTCATGCAGCTGAGGCCTCTTTAGCAGTGCAGTTGCAGAATGCAAGTATTCAAGGCAGCCACACAAGCAGGGACATCCCAGGCAGGCTGGTCCTGCAGCCAAGTCCTGGCCAGCTCTTGGCGTCTTTGTTTCCTGCTTATTCTCCAGACCATTGGTGCCTTTTCTGCTCCGTTTCTCTGGCTTCCCTTCTGATGTTTTCTATGCAACCGGAAACTTAGACCAATACAGCTCTCTTGGGGTAAAGAAAAAAAAAAAAAAATCAGCTATACGCATTTTGGTTTGAGATGATTCTCTATTCTCACAAGTCTAGCTTTATTAAAATAGCCCAGATAAGCATTATCAACCCACATAAGTTCACCTTCTACCACGACACTTCCCCAGGGAGATGACACAGCTAATGAAACAAGTGTCACTTGTTATTTTTTCTGGGCAAGGGGTGACCAGGATAAAGGAAAAGTATGTCGCAGCCTGAATTAGTTTGGACACATGTATACAGATAAATAACCAAGACACCTGCTTGGATATTTTAAGCTCCTCGTCCCTCAGTAATGGATTATTTTATGCAGACTGATGATGTAATAATTCTGTGAATCCCTTGCTCTGCCTGAAGAACCAAGAGTATGCATTTTCCTCTCTGCCAAATACACAAAGCAGGACACCAGAGTGGAATCTGTTCAGTGGGAAAGGAGTCAATTTCCTTCCCATCATGGGACCTCCCAGCAGGTAAATATTGATTACATTTTCCTGGTGCCTCAAGCCATTATTTCTGATACAACTGCCTGCTTCCAGATATGAATTTTCTCCCTTGTCTCCATGGGGATATCAGATAAGAGTGAGGAGGAAATCTTCCCTAAAGGAGCTTAGCAGAGAGGCACCTTGTAATTACGAGCATCTAATTCACATCTCCAGTATTGGTGCCCTTGGGAAATGATAGCGATTGTCCATCCCAAAGGTAATTCTTCACTCAGTGCCACCTGCAGTTTAGGAAGACGGAGCCCCAGGCCTGACCTAGAAAGGAGAGAAAGGTCATAATCCACACTACTGGAGAGAGTGCCCGAGGCTGATGTTGTTGGTTCTCAAATGAATTATTGATGTAGCCTCAGGAATCCACAGGGTAGTAGAGTGTCAGAGATAAGAAGATGACAGCCCTACTTTCCTGGAATTGGCAGGGGCCACTGATGAAGCATTCTCACACCTACTTGGTGTCACTGCTATTGCCAGCACACTGGCGGCTACCCCCTGTCTAAGCAGAAATGCATCCCAGGCAAGATTTATGCACTTCACAATGTCCACAGATGCCTTCCCCTGACTCCAGCTTTGTGGTCACGAGGGAGAGGGAGGACGGAGGTTGAGAGTGTTGGACCCGTACTCAGGGAAACCTCAGCTGCAGAGTCAAAGTGTCTGCCAAGCTTCAAGCACAGATGGCAAAACTGCCCAGAAGCAGCAATGCAGTGGAAGGAATATCCCTGCCTTGGGTTGGGTTCCACATAGCAGGAGGGAGCACACACCTCAGAACTGTTTCATGCAAGGCTGCAGTATTTATCCACTATCTCCACCTGCCACTGGGTGGCTTCCAGCGATGTTAACTCCTTGGCGCTTTCAGTTTTTCCTTTGCCCTGGGTGCATGCTCCTGTGACAAGAAAAGAAAAGCTCTCCAGAGGACAACTGCAAATTCTTGAAGCATGTTATCTTCAGCATGGAAGGAGAAGGGCCTGCAAAATATGGGTGGAGTTTTAAGAGCCTCTGTTCCAGGCCCATCAGGGCATGCGTTGACTGAAGTAGTAAATTAAAACAGCCAAAAGAAATGTAATTTGTATTGCAAAAAAGGAGAAGGGGCTTTGTAAGCGAGTAAGCTACTGAATTTTCTTTCTTTTTCTTTCCTTATTTTATTTTCCTTTGAGCCAGGGTCTCACTATGTTGCCCAGACTGACTTTAAACACATGATTCTTGCGATCTTCCTGCCTCAGCCACCCAAGCAGGGGATTACTGTATACACCTCTGTTCCTGGCAGCAGCTAAGCTTTCTTGCTCAGTCTTTTCACTTTGCCCACAAGAAAACAATGCCTTCCCTTTCTGCTTCATAGGATTATTGAATGTGATTGTATCATCCCATTTCAACATTACCAAAACTATCCACTGACTTAAAAGCCAAAGCTTTTTGTGTGGCTCACAAGGCCTTGCATGGCCTTATCCTTCCTCCATCCACATCCCCTCCTGTGCTGTACTTCTAGAATCTCCCCCTAAAGCTTCCCTCATTCTATAGGCTCAGTCTTCAATGACCACCCCTTCTTTTTTGAAGGTTCACTACCCCGTCCTGCAGAGAGATCTTTTCCATGGGGTTTGTGTGCTTGCGATGTTCACCGTCACCACCAACACCATTATTACCACCCCTGTCTGTTGCCTTGATTTCTCATGACCGATCTTGAGTTCCCCGTGCAAGTCTCATACCTCCAGGGAAGTTTCACCCGGTGCTTCCTGAGATTAAAATGGTCATGTTCCCTCTACACATTAGTAAAACATTTTCAGGGTACAAATAGCAAACCTATGAGAAGCCTAACAAATGGGCACTCTGACCACCCCAAAACCTCACGTTAGAATTGGGTCTCAGCCAATGCTTAAGAGTTATGTAAAAAGAGCGGGGGTATTTATTTCAGAATGGTTCTTAAAAGGGAAAGGGAAGGAAGGAGAAACGGAAGAGTTGAAAGGGGGCCAGGAAGTAAAAGAAAGAAATGAATATCGAACACTGGGTGACTGCTTAAATGTTGTGTATGAAGTGCGGTGACAGTAAAAGACGTGTTGCCATTAAACTCCCTCAAAATAATTTCCCTTGCTTCCAACACAGGTATCCCATCATTCCTGCCACTTCCCTGAAACAGTTCAGGAAGTTCTTGTTTGTGTCTTCAGCTGCACTGTCATGGCCACCTCAACGTCCTGAATCGATTCAAAACATTTACTTTTCCCGGTCATTTTGACTTTAGGGAAGAGCTAGAAATTGCACAGTGCCAGGTCTCATGAATAGGGAGAGTACAAAAGTGTCACAGTGTCTGATGAGCCTACCTTTCCGCTGGATGTCACTTGGCAGTAGCGTTCACCTTATTTCATACGGCAATTTGCAAAAGTGTTCTCCAAGTGAATGGGAGTATTCACAGGTGGACTAATGTCAATGTGCCTCTTACTGTAATAACAATTTTTATTGAAACACATTTTCTTTTATCTGGGAAATTATTTCTGTTTTGAATATTTATAGAGCCTCATTCACCTGTTTTTTTACTTCTTGTGCTATCAGTTCAGATTGTCCAGGTGGTTGATTATCAGACTTTTCCAACTCGTTTCCCCTAGAATTTGCCTTTGGTAAGCTGGAAGACTGTGTCTTATTTAAATGTCTTTTTATTTCTATTATTGTTGTTGGTATAGTCCTTGGTTTAATTTATGGGTTGGTACTTTGATATTAGTTATTATAGACATCTTATTGTAGAACCCTTAAGGAATGATTGCTTCTCAGAGGTGTCTTTCAGATATAGCTGATCTTTAGGATTTGAGATTAAATAACTCTGGGGCAATCCCATTTACATTAAACCAGGAAAGATAACAGATTAGATCAGTCACAACACTAGTCCAAGTGATACAATCAGCAACAATAGAGTCAAACAGCTTAGAACATGACAAGTTTTAGTAGTCATTAATCTATCACCTTTTACCATGTGAAATAAAATAAAAGTCAAGACTAGCCCAAAATATGTTTATAATGAATAAACTGATCAATATAGTAACTTGGAATAAGGCCCTTTTTACTATTCTTCACTTCTGCTCTACCTCAGGGTAACGGCCTTTAAGACCCCCCTGTTCCTCTGCACTGTAGGTGAGGGACAGGCCTAGCCAGGCATGAACAGACATTTCTGAGGAAAAAAAGTAAAAGCAGCAAATACACATATGAAAAAATGTTCAACATCGCTGGTCATTCAAGAGATGCAGATGAAAACAACACTGAGATTCCACCTCACCCCACAAAAAATGGCGCTATCATGAAGTCAATAACAAATGGTGGTGGGGTTGTGGGGAGAAAAGAACCCTTCTTCATTGTTGGAGGGAGCGCAGACTGGTGCAACCACTGTAGAAATCAATATGAAGATACCTCAGACAACTAGGATTAGGGGCCGGAAATTTAGCTCAGTGGTTCCGTTGCCTGCCTTGCAAGCCCAAGATCCTGAGTTTGATCCCTGGCACGCACACAGACAAAAAAAATACAATTAGAAGTCCTATTTGACCCGGCTATTCCTCTATCTTTCCGAAGGAATTAAAAGCATCATACCACAGTGATATATGTGCACCCGTGTTTATAGCGGCACCATTGGTAATAGCTAAAACTTGGAAATAGCCCAATTGCCCATCAACTAGATACTGGATAAAAAAAAAATGTAGGTTTGGTTTTTTTTTTCCATAAAATGGAATACTACTCAGCCATAAAGAACAAGAAACAAGATATTTATAGCTATAGCTGAGTGAATGCACATTTAGGCCATACTCTTAAGTGAAATTAATAAGTCACATGTGTAAATATCGAATATTTTCTCTGGTGTGAGAAACTAAATGTGTAAATAAGGATCAAAATGTATAATTGATATTGTGTAGTAGGAAGAAAATTTCTAAAAGTAAAGGAAGTGGGAGGGGTAGGGGAAAGGTTAAAAGGGAAAAAATATGTAAAAAGAAAAAACATGGAAACAAAGTCTTTGTAAACAGGGAAGGGTGGAGAGGGTGAAGGGAGGGCTGGGGAATGGGGAAAAATAAGAACCAAGATAAGTCTTGTAAGTACAAGATCCCAATGATGAACTGTACTGAATACCTAAATTTTGCCTATAAACTAATACAGAGTATCAAAATAATAAAAAACACATTTTCTTAAATTCACCATGTATTTTATCACCCCTTGATAAAAGCAGCAGCCCCTTGTACAACCATGTGATGGAATACTAGTCAGCCATAGAAAATGTATATGTGTAGTTACTGATATACAAAGGGGTACATGATACACACTAGTAATGTGAAAAACTGAATCATGGAATAGCATTTTAGTATTAGAATTTTCTGCCGATATGTACACAATAGAGTCTTCAATGTATTGTGGGGTTGCTATTCTGTGGCTCCCATGTCATCTACATTTTCTTCATTGAATTTAATAAGGGACTTAATTCTGAAGGAGAAAAACAACCCTCGACACGCTCAGCCATCCAAACAAATTGTCCTTTCAGTACTCTGTATTTTTTCCCTTTGACTGAGGGAAAGAAAATTGCTCAACTGGACCCTATCAGAGGGAGGCAGGGCTGTCCAAGTCAAGGGAAAATTGGTGACTTTTTCTTCCACTTTTCTCCTCTTCGACCTCTATCCTGGCCTGAATGATTCCTTCTTCATCGGTCTTGCTTCTTCTTGCCTAAAATTCCAAGTGATTCCAAGTTCCAGTCAAATCAAATCTGAAAGGAAACACAGAAAATTTGCCCAACATATTTCAAACTAAGACACTCCATCCCTCACACTAATTGATGATCCCCAAGGTTACAGTTAATTTGAGACACCGTGGAGCCCCTTCATCTGTCCCCTGTCAGAACTGTCCTGCGGAGTTAACAGTCTTTAAAAAGACAACCCAGGCTGGTCAGAGCCAAAAAGAGATAAGCATATGTTTGTGCAAGCTGAAAATTTGCACTATATGGAACAGAGTCAAAATAAATCAATAAAAGCAGTTTCAGGCACCCACTACAGAGAAAAACTGTTAATTACTGGTATTACCATTGATATCTATTCATTGGAGATTTTTGTTCGGTAAAGGCAATTGCTCAGTCCTGTTATATAACCAAAATCCAGAGAATTTGCAAAGATAGGGAAGGAAAAAAATTCTCAGCTGAAACTCAGACAAAAGACTGAAGGAAAATGAGACAAGTGATATTTTCTGAGGATTTACTGAGACAAATCAGCTCAGAAAATATAGGAACCTGCCCAGTTTCATCCAAATGCCATCCATCCTCCCATGGTTGCACTCTTTGCATATAAATTTCAAAGTTGAGAGAGCCCAAAGAGAGACCCTTGCAAAAGACTTCTCCATAGTCAAAGCCTTCCCTCTTTATCAAAAGGGATGGCTTTTCTGAGTTGAATCCTTTGAAAAAAAATATATATTTATATATATTTATTTATAAAATGAGAGCCTAATGCATATGAGTAAGGACTCCATGGTCCCATGGGCCCACAGTCGAGGTCCATTTCTGCCCCAACAAAGCACAGTGACCCCCGGCAGCTTCACAAAGCTGAGCACCCCTCCTATGGTGAATAATGAATACGAGGCCACCTCGTAGCCACATGCAAATCTAGCCCTGTGAGAGGCGCTGCATCCACCACCCTCTGAAGAGAGAGAGGAACTCACCTGAGCATTTCAAGCTGCAGGATTTTAGTGTGGAGACTGACTTGCAAAGATGAAGGACTGAGATTCCACGTGGAGAAGGAGGCAACCTTATTCTAATGCAACAGCTTTAAAAGCTAGATTAATGTGGAAAAGGATTCCCTGGTGAAGAAAACCTCAAAATTCTAAAGAAAGGCTGAATCCAAACCGGCATTTGTGCCAGTCAGGGTCACTTGCTTCCTCCTGGCCCTGCTAGAGATCAATAAGCAGGAGGAGCTCGCTTCAGCTCCTGTGACAAGGACATTCACCATCTGTCTATGGTTTCATCACTCCAAGAGGAAAAACCCCAGACCCATTAAGCAGGGGCTTCTCGTTCCTCTTTCCCACCAGCCCCTATTTCAATCCCTATGGATTTTCCTATTCTGCACATCTAGTATAAATGGAATCACACAGTATGTGGCCTGCTTTCTGGTTTTGTTCATTTAACATCATATTTATTTCCAATGCTTGTCTGTGTTATTCCGTGCATTAGTACTTCATTCCTTTTCATGACTGAATAACATTCCACTGCATGAATATGTCACATTCCGTTTATCCATTCATCACATGATGTCCACTCGAGTTATTTGAGTACATTTAGGTTATTGTGAATAGTACTACTGTGAACATTCATGCACAGAGTTTTGTTTGAACACTTATTTTAATTTTTTTTGAATTCTATCTTCAATTGTAGGGATAGAATTTCTAGGTTATCTGATATTTCAGTGTGTAACTTTTGGATGCATCATCTAGTATAGTTTTAACACTCACCAGATCAATAGTCTCTCCCTCCAAAAGAGCCAAGAAAAGTACTATATAGCGTCTCCCTGGCCAGTATTTCATAATATGTTCATTCCTAAATTAATCATTGTGGGCACGAAGATGGAACATGTTAATTGATGGAGATGTATGCACCTCCCCTGGGAGGGCAGGAAACTTTTGACCCAAACCACACAGACTGAAGGAAGAGAAGAGGTGAGGCCTTTTCAAATGAAACTCAAAGTAGTGAGAACAGATGACAAAAGAAGAGATACTGAACAGTAAAACAAAGAGGTGGTCACCTCACTAAGGATACAGCAAAATAACAGCTTTTGATCCTAATGTGGGAATGTGGGGGGGGACATTTGTTGAGAATTCAATACAGGACAGCACTTCACAGAGAATATTTGCAGCTGCAGTGCTACTAATAAAAAAAAAATGAATCTCGGAATTTAAGTAACGTGTCCAAGTTCACACTGTTAGAAAGTGGGTTGAGTTGGGTCTTGAACCTACTTGTGTTCAGCGGCAAAGCTCCTACTCTTTGCCAGTCTGTGCCATTCTGATGCTTCCCTGAAGAACAGGCATCCAGCACGAAATAAATGAGGTCTCTCGGTGGTGAAAAGTGAATGCCTCAATCGCCACACTTCTAGTGACTCTGTTTCTGCGATGTCATACATGACGCCCACACGTGAAGTGAGGAGAGATGTACTTTTGGCTCGTGGTTTGTAGAGGTTTTAGTCCATAGCTGGCTGGCTCCAAGGCAGAGTACCATGGCAGAGGAGAAACAGTTCACGGTGTGGCAGCAGAAAGCAGAGAGCGATCAAGAGAGGAGGGAAGGAGATGAATACTTCCAGGGACCCACCTTCTCCAACCAGTCTTCCCTCCCAAATCACGTTTAACTGTAAATTTATCAGTGGACTGCCGAGTATGACACCCCCATAATCCAATCACTCCCTAAAGCCCCACCTATGGCTACACGAGGCTCTGGGGGGACATCTGAATAAAACCGTAACAGCCACCACGGTAGGCACCAACAGCTGCACATTCACCTGTGCAACACAACACCTTCACATAAACTTGCCAGTGGCATAAACTGAACTAATATAACCCTTCATGTCCCATCATAAGACATGTACAGGGAAAATTTGTTTTAAAAAACATTCTTCTTTTTCCTCCTTAAAATCAAAGACCCTGTCATTTATCAGCGAAGAAGTCCCCAGAAGTAGTCAGAACTTCAGAAATCCACTGGGTAACTTTGCTACCTCACAAGGGAATCTGTGGTCTCTTGAGAAATTGTGAGTATCACACACCATTACTCAAGCATTTCAGGTCCACCAAAAGCAGATCTCCAGGTGGCGAGCCATGTTACTTCTCTTGAATATCCAAAATTGTTTTCCTAAAGCATTTAATTTGATTCAACATTCCAAGGAGTGTTACTCATTAATGGCAGGGATCTGATTTCTCTGGGTGAGAACTCAGTGCCTTAACATGGTACCTTGTCTCCCTCCTCTGTCTGAGCTTGGAACAGAAAGAAATCTTTACAACCACAAACTCTTAATAGGATTGTATTTTTTTTTTCCCGCATATTGCATCTCAGGGGATCGTTGTCATTTGTCTCTTGTAAATGAGAATCCAACTTCTTTGGGCTCCCTCATTGCTTGGGGAAATAAATGTTACTGCACAGCTTGTCTCCAATGATATTTCATAATTATAGCAGAAATCCAATGTTAATAGAGCTGTCTGGCTAAAGAGTTACATGAGCTTTTGTGTATACCCACCAGTACCCCAACGCCTCGAAAATATGCCTGATATTTCTTCACTCTGATGATATTTTACAGACATAAATGAAAATAGGAATCAAATTTGATTACACACACATATTGAAATATCATAGTTTCCTGGAGGAAAAAAACAGCCTATTTATTGTCCACTACACATTTTATAATGCCACTCCTTTGTAAGTTTTATGTGCCCTTTACTTTTTTTGTGAAACAGCCTTCCCTTATCCCTGCTTATCCAGAAACCTTCTTCAGTTGCCTTTGGAGTCAACTTCAGCTTACAGTGATTTCACTCTCTAATAGCATTTGACTGTACCTTCTATTTGGAAATTGGTCATGAACTTCTCTGTGTGATGTTGTCTGCATTCTTCAGCTGAACCGTTTTAACTCTTCACATATTTTTGGTCAGGGTCTTGGCTTCATCCTAACTTGGAGGACAATGGACTTACAGAGGACAAACAAAATGACTAGGAGGCTTGAGAACTCTCCCTCCTTTCCCAACCCACCCTTCAGCCAAATGTACCTTATGTATCTCTAGAGCAGCTCCAAACAAATCTCACATCAACTGAAGACATCAAAAGCTCTGGAGGGTATTGAAAATTACTCCATGTACTCTGAGAAGCTGAGCCAAGGAGAAAATTGATAATGCTCAATTAATAATAAAGACAGTGAGTGGAAGACATTAAACTTGTTTCTCAATAACATCTTTACCAAATTAAAACAAGAAAAGCAACTGTCCAGGAAACTATCAGTGGTCCTGAAAATTCTGCTATCCTTGCCTTGACCCTTAACTCTTTAACTGAAAGCTGCCATTGATTCTCTTTACTTAGCTCAACTTTAACTAAAATGTCTTCTGAACAATCTGTCTCCCAGATCAGCAGTCTTAGAAAATAGCAATGAATAAAAGTATGCGCTCTGGGCCCAAACTACTTGGGTTTGAAGCCCAGGTCCACCATATCAAGAAAGCTACTAAACCATCTACCACCTAAAAATAATAGTACTATGCACTAAAGTTAAAAATAGTCCCTGACACGTGCTAAATTCCTCCAAACGTCAGTTTTTTATTATGCCAGCTATGTCTTGGGCACTTCACTATACATAAGGTATTTAAAGAAAGGAGCTATCACCCCTAATTATGCCCTCTACTGGCCATAGAATAATAGGTTGGCCAAGCTTCTGAAGTAAATTCCAGCTGGACCCAAATCCAGCTCCATAGCATACTATCTGCATGATATGAAGCAATTTACATAAACTTTGAGTTCCCTTTTTCTAATTTATAAAGTGAGTCAGATCATATCTATTTGTCAGGGTTTTACATATTCGAGATAATGTATATAGACACAATAATTTAAATGGGTATATAATGCACCTAGAAGAAACCCAGAAGATCAACAATACCTATTTTGAGAACCTATTCACCAATAAGATGGACGACCCAATATCAGCCAATGAAATTGAAAATGTAATTTAAAACTTACTAAGAAAACTCCGGGTCCTGATGACTTCACTGCTGCATTCTACAAGACGTTTAGAAAGGAACTACTGCCACTACTATTTAAATTCTTCAGTGAAGTTGAAAGGGAAGCAATACTGCTTAATTCACCTTGATCCCCAAAGCAGAGAAAGACCCAACCACAAAAACAGAATCCACCTCACCCCAGTTAGAATGGCTGCTATCACTGAAATCAACCAATAACAAACGCTGGTAGGGATGCGGGTGGGGGGAAACACTGCTTCATTGCTGGTGAGAGTGTAGACAGGAGCAACCACTGTGGAAATCAGTATGGAGATTTCTCAAAGCACTAGGATTGGAAGTCCCATTTGACCCAGCTATTCCCCTGCTGGGTATCTTCCCCCCAAAATTAAAAGAATCATACCACAGTGATATATGTGCACCCATGTTCACAACAGCACAATTCGTGATAGTTAAAATTTGGAAGCCACCCAAATGCCCAACAATGGGATACTGTATAAAGAAAATATAGGGTTTTTTAAAAATAAAATGGAGTACTACTCAGCCATAAAGAATGAGAAACCAGAGACATTTACAGCTAAATGGATGCACATTGAGGTGATACTCTTAAGTGAAATAAAAAGGATATGAAGTTTCTCTAGTGTGAGAAAGTGAAAGTATAATAAGGACTGAAAGGTATAATAGATAATGTAAAATATGAAAAGGTGCAAAGGGGAAGGAGAAAATGGGGGAGGGAGAGGAGAAAAGAAAGAGAATGGAATTAATATGAGGAAAAAGAAAAATTGGAAACAAAGTCTTTGTAGACTTTGGAAGGAGTGAAGAGGTTGAAGGGAGGGCAGGAACAGGGAAAAAATGAGAACCAAGATGGATTATGTAAAGGTTAAAATTTCCAATGATGAATGTCATTATATTGTATATCTTAAATGGACCAATAAAATTATTTCTTTAAAAAATAAAATGGGTGTGTAATAAACACTGGTTATTGCATGAATGGTTAAGAATACAAGAGGAATGCACAAAGATGTTATTACTTGTGTTCACATATCACAAGCCCTCTGAAAGAACCTGAATGGATATTGATGAACAACAGCATTGTTTTGGTGCTTCGTCCTGACAGGTCCATTTCTCCGAAAGGGCTCAATGATACTCATTTGATCAATTACACAAGGTAACCGGGGCCTTATTCATCAACTCAATTTCTTTACAAAGAAGTTCACATAAAGAAATTCTGATTTTATGACTGCACACATTAAACTAGCTGTACAAAGTGGGGAACACAGGTCAAATGGGACACAAGAAAGATTGCAAAGTATTCTGTCTGGGGAAAAAATAACATTTATCTTTCTAATTGGAGATCTGGTGCTATCACTGTAGCCAATGTTCAACATGTTGAATTAAGTGCATGAGTCAGATTCCTGTTCACTTACATAGTTTGGGGAAAATCTGGTGACTGTTAAAAATACATTTGTAGATTATAACTCTTGGCATCATTCCCATGCAAATAAACCCCTTCTGAGATACCTTCTTTGCTTTAGAAGTTGAAGGAAGAACTGTCCGTTGCACCTCATAGTTCCAACTGTGTCTTAATTAGGACCAGATGGGAAATGGCAGGGAAAATGAGGACAAGGCATCTCTTCTTGGCAGGCTGTATGTCAAGTACAGAACTTCTAAGAAGACTTGCTTGGATGTACAGTGTTGTTTGCCCATGTAGAGCATAGCATTCTGTTTATCAGACATGACCTAAAGAATGAATTTCACATGTGATTTAAAGAGGTTGGCCTTGGTCAAGATCCTCGATGATCACTCTGCTCTCCTGGAAATAAGTCTGTGAGAAACATGACACTTTGCTGCCCACAGCCTGCTCTGCTGTCGGAGTCCTTCCCAAGGACAAGTAGAATCTATAAATCTAAGGTTTGAAATGCCCAAGATCCCAGGGTGTTTAAGAGTGAGCCTTTTGGGAAGGGGATCCCACCAAATATTTTCTACTGTGTTCAGCATCTTGAAGGTAGATGGAAAACTAGAAAACATTCTTCTCAAAAGCTAATATTAGGTATGCAATTTACCAATATGTCACCAAAACCCAAAACTTGTTTTCTAAGATCCACACTGGTGTCTGGAGGAAGGACTAAAGACAATGGAAGAGAATATAATAATTGGGTAAGAACATGGGCCTAATGTCACACATACCTAGATTTGAATCTTATCACTACCATATCTGACTATCAAGTTACATTTTTTTATACACTTAGACTCCTGTCCTGTTAAATGGAAACCACAATAATAGCCCCTACCTTATAGAGTATAAATGGACCATAAATCTTTATCACTGTCACGTGCTTAGAACTAGTAAATTATGTTGCACATAGTACATAGTGTCATCTAATATTAAAATACTATGAGGTTGGTATCACTCCCATTTATTTTGATGCCAAGAAAATGGATACTTTAAGAAAAAGAATTTTCATTTGGATTCTAGGGCAGCTGTGACACAACAAAGCCATGATTAAAACTTAGGTCATTCTGATTCACAGTCTCAGCTAATTCAATCAACTATTAATGCTAGAATCCCTAAGCCTTGTAATTGCCAACCCTAGTTATAAAACTCTCATTCAGGGATTGATTTGGCCACACCAATGAGCCAAGGGGAGAACTGCTCTGACTTTCAACTTGCAAAATAAAAACAATTATTAAAAATGTATGGTGCCAGAAGAATCAACATAGTGAAAATGGCCATACTACCAAAACTTCTATATACATTCAACACAATGCCAATTGAAATTCCAACTATATTTCACAGAACTAGAAAAAAGAATCCAAAAATTCATTTGGAACCATAAGATACCTAGAATAGCAAAAGCCATTTTAGTCAACAGACCCATGGCACCGGGTATAACAATTCCCAATTTGAAACTATACCACAAAGCCACTGTGATAAAAACAGCATGGTACTGGCAAAGAAACAGGCCTGAGGATAAGTGGAACAGATTGGAAGACACAAAAACAAACCCAGATGTACTCAGCTACCTCATCTTTGACAAAGGAGCTGACCATCCTCAGTAGAGGAAAGATAAGCCTCTTCAATAAATGGTGTTGGAAAAACTGGATGTCAACCTGCCACAGATTAAAACTAGACCCTTATCTTTCACCATGCACTAAATTAAAATTCAAATGGATTAAAGATCTAAATATTAAAACAGAAACATTAAACTTGCTGGAAGGGAAGTTAGGCAGAACTCTGGAAGACATTGGCATAGGAAAAGACTTTATGAACAAATCCTCAGTAGCACGGGAACTAGCAGAAAGAATCAACAACTGGGATCTCATCTTACTAAAAAGCTTCTGTACTTCAAAAGAAACCATTAGCAGAACTAAGAGACAATCTACAATGTGGGAAAAAATTTTTACCAGCTGTACCTCAGACAAAGGACTATTATCAAGGATATATAAAGAACTCAAAACAATCAGTCCCCCCAAATATAAAGACCCGATCCAAAAATGGGCATCCGAAATGAACAGACATTTCTCATACAAAGAAGTGAAAGCAGCAAGAAAATATATGAAAAAATGTTCCACATCACTGGTCATTCGAGAGATGCAGATGAAAACAACACTGAGATTCCACCTCACCCCACAAAGAATGGCTGCTATCAAGAAATCACACAATAACAAATGTTGGCGGGGTTGTGGGGAGAAAGGAACCCTTCTCCATTATTGGTGGGAGTGCAGACTAGTGCAACCACTATGGAAATCAATATGGAGCTACCTCAAAGAGCTTGGACTGGAGGTTCCATTTGACCCAGCCATCCCTCTGCTGAGTATCTTTCCAAAAGAACTAAAAGAATCATATCACAGAGAAGTATGCACACCCATGTTTATAGCGGCACAATTTGTAATAGCTAAAACTTGGAAACAGCCCATTTGCTCATCCGTTGGAAATTGGATAAAGAAGATGTGGTTTTCTATAAAATGCAATATTACACAGCCGTAAAGAACGAGAAAATAGATTCATTTATAGGAAAATGGATACATATTGAAGATATACTCCTAAGTGAGATAAATAAGGTACACATGTGTAAATACCAAATAGTTTCTCTGGTGTGAATAATCTGCAACAATACAGAAGATCCTAATAAGAGTACTGACATTTAGAATTTAGAAAAAGGGGGTGAAGGGAGGGCAGGGACAAGGGGAAAAAATGAGAACCAAGACTTGTCATGCAAAGGTACAAGATCCCAACAATGAATGTAACTGTACTGTATCCCTAAAATGTGCCAATAAACTCAAAGCTGAAAAAAAAGTATGGGGCCAGAATTTAGCTCAGTGGTTCTGCCACCTGCCCCACAAACACAAGGACCTGGGTTCAATCCCCAGTACCAGGGAAAAAAAAAAGGAAAAAGAAATTTGTATAAGATCCTATATAACTAAATCACCATAGGACACAACTGCAAAATTTGACCCCTTCAACAGAAATACATCCAGGTTCCGAAAACTACAAATGTTAAATTTTCATAAAGTCACCATCCTAAGGGATAGAGTTTATGGACTTTAACTTTATGTCTCTTCACTGGGCAGCTGTGACAAGTGAGGAAAAGAACTTAACTTTCACTGAATGAGCTCTTATCATCAGATGCGGGGTTGGGTGTTTATAGATCGTATCACTTCATCCATCAAAGGGTGCTAGAAGGGAGTTTTTAGCCCTGTTGCACTGGGAGTAAGATGAAAATCAGAAAGGTTAAGTAACTTGCCCAAAGTCACTCAAAGGGATAAGGAGCAATTAAACCCAGGTTTTTGAAAGTAGGACTTCAGGGTATGGGAAAGGGGAAGTGGTCAGGGGGAGGAAGCTAAAAGAAGGCACATAGGATAAAATTGGGGAGATATGATCAAAGCTTGATATATGCATGTATGAAAACAGCACCGTGAAGCCTACTGATTTGTACAATTAATATGTGTTAATAATAGTCATTTGAAACCCCAGTTTGTCTAAACCTAGCACCTCAGGGCTAGCATTTACACAGTCTACAAAAAGAAAGCTGCATTCCTAGAGATGTCCCAACGTTCTTTCTAGTATACCGCACTAGACTTCCTGGAGAAGGCATTCCTTGAGAAAAATTAAAATCAATGTGTTGATACCCTCCTGGAGATCTGAGTGGGCACAAAGTCTCAGAAATAGAAACTTTTTCCCAGAAATACAGTCTTCCCTGCGTGTCTCCCAGCTGTACTTCATAATTCTGCATAAAATAGAAGCTTCTTTTTATCCTTATTAAACACTATACTCTTCTCTGTAACCACCATGTTCCTCATCTTTATCCTTGTTTGAATGTTAAGTTCTCTTTCCCTGTGATATTTATGCCCTTAGAAACTGCAACACACTGCACATGGGGTTTAATTATTGAAAAGCAATGGGCTCTGGAAAAAGTGATGCCTGAGGATTTTCAGACAGATCCCATATGGCAGGACAACACCTTTTGTTAGAACTGTGGGATTATGGCAAAACTGCAGTTAAATAAATTATACCATGCCAGGGAAAGATATGTCAGCACTTTTTTAAATAAATCTACTTTCTTGTGACTAATTAAGTTAGCTCTAAAAATTTGTTTCTGGATAAAACGTAGCTTGCAAAATATTGCATCCTTTAACAACACTAAACAATCCTTCCTGGCATTCACCGAACTTTCTATTTTTAATTAACTTCTTTTCTGTATAATGTTGAGATAACCTCTTGTATATTAGGAATTTGTAAGAACACTCTTAGGAAATAAAGAAGATATGAAATGATCAATCTTGTAGAGTTCCCTTCCACATAGGATATAGAAAACTAGAACTTTCCTTCCGACCCTAATGAGAAAACGGCTGATAAACTGTATTAGTTTGCCTGGGCTGCTGTAACAAAGCAGCCCAAACTTGTTTAACTTCCACATAGGATATAGAAAACTAGAACTTTCCTTCCGACCCTAATGAGAAAAACGGCTGATAAACTGTATTAGTTTGCCTGGGCTGCTGTAACAAAGCAGCCCAAACTTGTTTTTTGAAACAACAGAGATTTATCATCCCAAAGTTCAACAAACCAGAAATCCAAAATACAGGTGTGATATTGGGGTTGGTTCCTTCCAGGATCCATGAGAAACAGTGTGCTCCATGCATCTTGTTGGGCTTCTGTGGGTTGCTGACGATCTTCAGCATCACGGGTGGACTGAAGCCATCACTATGGTCCCTGCCCTTGCCTGCCCATGAAGTCCTCCCTGTGTGCATCTGTGGGTCTATGACAGTTTCCCTTTCTATAAGAGCGCCACTTAACTAAGACCTAGTCTAATGACCTCACCTGAACAAATTACTATTTTCAAATAAATAAATAGATTCATGTTATAGGTTATGGATGATAGGACTTTGACAACTGAATTTTGTGGGGACACACGTGAATCCACAATAATTGGAAATCACTTTTCTTTCTGTACTCCAGTTTATTCTTCTGCCAAATGGTGCCATTATATGGTCATGAGAATTAAAATAATGAACATATGCAAAAACACCTAGAATAGGAATCAGCACACTATCACCTGAAAGCCAAATACAGCCTGCCACCCACGTTTGTGCTGTCAGCAAGCCAAGAGTGGTTTACATTTTTAAGGAGTTGAAATAAATCAAAAGGAGAATATCCCATGATACATGGAAAGCAAAATTCAAATTTCAGTGTCCACCAAAACAATTTTATTGGAACTCAGAACTCACCATCTGTTTGCATGCTGTCTCTGGCTGTTTTTGTTCTACAATGGCAGGACTGAGTAGTCAGTTTCTATCAAGACCCCAGCCCTAAAATACCTGCTGTATGGCCCTTTATAGAAAATGTTCATCAACCACTGACCTAGAAGTTTACCTAGTATGTAGTAAGAACTATATTAATTTTACCAGTGACTATATTCATTTCCTTTTCTTTTACCGTAGAGGTTATCTGCCTCTGCAATGCTTTTTATAGCAGGACAGATTTTCACTCCCTGTGATGGAAAGTGAAGGCTGTCCCCATCGACTGCCAGACCCATGTGTCCTGAGGATCTTAATGGTCCCCAGATCTTCCCCTGAATTGGCTCGTTTCCCCAGAGCACACTACAGCTGCTCCCTGGCTGCATCAAGTCCAGGCCAGTGAGCTTTGCTTCTCTCCTGCTTGTCTCAGCAATTTCATCCTCCCCCCACTGCACAAGTTCCCAACAGCTCCAATGGGTCCAAAGGTGAGCACTTCCAAACCTTAAATTATTTGCATCTGAAAAACTCCAGAGGCTTTTGCTCCCTTTCAATCACATCAGCAGTGGGCGTCCCAAGCACAGCACTGCTTTCTGTCAGAACCTTCTGCCATCTTCAGACAAATTGCGGGAAATTTCCAGATCAGAAAAAGAAGTGTACACACTTCTTTCCTCACATGTTTCACTGGCCAAATAAACAAGCAAAGCCACATTTTACTTACCTGATTCATTTGGGATGACCAGGAAGAACGGAGCAGCTAAGAACAGAGATGAGCGTGGCCACATGTGCAGGGAGATCTGCAGCGAGCAAAGAAGAATGCATTCCTGCCGAGTCAGCAAACCTTGCAAACGTGGAGGAAAAAATAAGTTCAGACCGGGAGAATAAACACTTTTTCTTGCAACGCTATGAAGAGTGGAAGATTTTGTTGCCAAAGACATCACAATTGTTTTGGCTCAACATGTTCATGGCTTTGTGTTGGATGGTATTTTGTGTCCTCTTGGATTTTTCCCCCCTTTGAAAATTAAAATTTAGGAATCAAACCAAGTTATAGGCAGATTAAAGTCTTTAACTCTTAATTAAAGGTTTTTATTCAGCCATATGCATTCAGTTTCAGAATTTTTCATCCAGACCTCCCACTTGCCATTGAGGAGGGATGCGAAATCCTAAAAATAATTCTGCTGTGTGCACAGTCCCTCTGAGGTCAAACCATTGTCCCCAAGGAGGACACAGCTGTGATTATTACTGTTGTTATGCCAATGTGGCTTGAGTCAGATAAGGGTGGGAACATCTCCCTGATAAAAAGATAGGGGGAGGGCCTGAGATTTAGCTCAGTGGTGCTACCACCTGCCTTGCAAGCACAAGGTCCCCAGTTCAATCCCCAGTACCAAAAAAAAAAAAAAAAAAGAAAGCTAGCGGGGAGGAAATGCTCCCCAAATAGTACCCAAGTGAGCCAGTGTTCTACAACAGTCCTTCTTTCTGCAAGTCCCTCTGTCCCCTGGTCCTGGTGTCCTTCTAATTTCCTTATCTCACCCAATAGCAACTCCATCTTCAACTGCTGAGGCCAGATGTCCTGGCTCTGACTCCTCCATCTCACACCCACTCCCATCTGTTGACAAATCCCGCCAGTTCTATCCAGGATGGGCTATGTAATTTGTAGGGCTCCTGCAAAGGTTAAGGATTTTGAAGATAAGAATGCAGTTTTAAACCAATCACAGGACCCTTCTGAGCAAGAGACCTGTGTGACAGCGCATGAAACCAGTCCTGGTTCTACCGTCGAAAACAAGACTAAAATCTGACCATTTTTTACTATCCTGCTGACAACTCCAGCTGCACTCCCACCTGGTGAGTGTGGAGGCTCCTAACTGTCCACTCCGCTTCCATCTTTGCCTCTTCAGTCTCTTTGCAGCATAACAGCCAGAGTGAGCAGATGACATTTCTCTTCTGCTCAAAACCCTGCCCTGCTGTGCAAGTCACCCAGAGTAAAAGCTCAACTCCCCACCATGGCCAGCAAACCTCTTCACATCCCCAGGGCCTCTATGCTCATTCCAGCCTTCCCCTTGCACCTTTTGCTTACCTCGCACAGCTTTCCTATTTGTCCTCAAAACAGACAGGTTTGTGCCTTCCTGTGGCCTTTCACCTTGCTTTTCCTGTGCCTCAAAGTTTCTTCTGTCATACATGTTCTCTGTGCTCTACCTCGTAGCTTTTAAGGCTTATTCATTAACAACAAATATTTATTGGATGCCAGTGATGTGCCAGATACTATGCTAGACACAAGTGCTAGTCTGATCCAGCATCTCTCTGATCCTTAATAGGTCAAGCATCTTTTCATACACTTCTGCGCCATTTTCTAGCTATTTTTCTGGAAATAAGTCTTTCTGCTTTCTGTGATGGGCAATTTGCATAAAACTGACTTGGTGTCAGGTACCACTCTACCAATCCTATAAAGGAGGCACTTTTGTTTTCCTGAACGTATAAATGAGGAAAATTATTAAGTGACTTAGGCAAGGTCAAGACCCATTTTTTAATTGGGTAGTTGAACTTTATCATACTAATTTGTAGTAACTCTTTACATATAATGGGCATGACCCATTTGAATGTTGTGTGTTCTAATATATGCACAATAAAGAAAAGACATCAAATTGCCTCCTATTGTCTTTGTGAAATGCTCCCTACTCACTGAGCTATAGGTACAAACTAGCAAGAACGTTTTTTTCTAAACTTGCATATGAGTATTGCTGTGTAACAACAAATTATCTCCCCACTCAAAAATAGCAACTTAAAACCATAATACTTATTATTTCATAAGAAGTAATGATTCAGGAAGAGCTTAACTGGGTGGTTCTGCATCAAACATTTTCATGAGGTCAGGCAGAGTTGTCTCAAGATGATTGCGTCCAAAAATAATCCACCCCTAAGCTGATTCAAACAATTTTTGTAGGCCTCAGTTTTTCCGTGGCATTTGACCAGAGATCACAATTCCTTACTAATAGGAATTCCTCACTGAGTGGTTGTTCCAAAGAGGTCCTCACAATACAGCAACTCTCTTGCCTTTAGAAAAAATGGAAATAAAGTCTTTATAGATAAGGAGGGGTGGGGAGTTCAGGGGAATGAGGAAAAAAATAAGAACCAAAATGGATCATGTAAAGGTGCATATTTTCAATATTGTATACCTTAAATGTACCAATGAAATTAATTTAAAAAAAGAAAAGGGAAGAGAAAGAGACAGCTGAAGGTGGAAACTATAATTTTTAATAAGCTAATGTCAGAAATGACATCTCATCATTTCCAGTATTTGCTTTTTGTCTCACAAACGAACCACAGTACCCAGAGTTAGTAGACGGTGTTCCCCTTGGTTGTGAGTACCGGAGAGTTGAGGTGAAATCATTAGGTACTACCCTGCAAGTGAGCACACCATGGGGCATTTTTATTCATTATTATCCATTTGCTGTGGAAATATAGCCAGTGAATGGAACATATCTGAGACAGTGGTCCCATCAGTGTATCATTTAGGCTGTGTGTGTCGTCAGCTAACCCATCTAGATTTGTGTAAGGAAACACTGTGTTGTTTGCACAATGATGAAATCACCTAAACTTGTCCCTGCTATTAAATAATCCATGACTATGCACACATGTACTAAATGGCACGTTTAAAAGGGAGAAACTCAGAGTTGTAAATCTCATGGATAGTTTCCCAAAACTAAAGAGTGTGTGCTGTCCAATATTCTCTAAGCCCAAGATTTATATTGCAAGCAACAGAAACCCTTTAGTTATTTTAAGCAGGAATATTTACTTAAAGAATGCCGGATAACTTGCTGAATCTGCAGCAGGGCTGGAAGAGGTTAGCTGTGAAGTTTGCACAACCAGGCATGGTGTGGAAAATTCATCTGTAGAGTAAGTCCAGTGAAAATATCACAGTTTATATGCCTAACACTACCATCGCTGGACACCAGTGCTGCTAGAATCGAGCTCCAATCACAGTGACAAAGTGGCTGCTTCTTCTGCATGGCCCTTCTTTTTGCCAGTTTTTTGTTAGTTTCTGATTCAGAGTGTAAGGCAAGTGTATTTGACCAGCATAGTCATTTGGTGAATCATATATGGGTCTCTGCCCTAGCTGCAAGGAATACTGAGAAACCAGGTGCCCAACATTTTTGGCTTATGTGCAAGGAGGGAGGTTGATCCCCATTCTTTGGAAGAGTCTTTTAAGCATAAGGAGTTCTGATCCAAAGCAGCCAATATAAATGGCAGGTGCCCACTTCATCTACAAAATTTGGTCAGTTAGAAAACATAGCATATCTAATTTAACCTGGAACCAATCTGAAACATGGTATATATAGGAAGCTAATGCCTTCCAAGACTAATAGAAAATCGAGACCATAAAAACTGAAAAGAATTGCCTGATATAACGTAGGGATTAAATGACAAGAGTTAAAACTTTTACTTTTAGCTCCAGACTCCGTGTTACTGACAGGGGCATTTTTAATCTCTTTAGTAGTGTGAATACCTTTGGTAATATAATGAAAACAGAACTGTTGTTCAGTATCATAAGCTTTAAATACGTAAAGTGTTCTACCTTGATTAAATATAGTGTATGAATTATATTGAGATGTAGCTATAGAAACATTAAGACGAACTAATGATAACAATGTATATGCAATGCACATCATTCTTTATTAACATCTTAAGAACAAAATCTAGCAGTGGATCTAACAACTACTTGTGAACACTTATAAATTGGATTTGTTTGTATCCAACGAAGTGAGATTTATATAGTATACCTGTGAAAGTTCACAACGCTAATGTTTGTAAGTCAGGGACTTACTGTAGTGAGATGTGAACATAATTATGATTTCCAGTAGCATCAGTTACAAGAAATACTGTGCTATGATTTGTTGTCTACATTAATAATTGAAGATATGTTAAAAATCAGAAGTCAATACAAATTTTCTTTTCTTATCCATGCTGGTTAATTCTCCATATTCTATCACCATACCTGCAAGGGCTGAGGCGGTTGTCCTGGGTCAGGAATTCCCAAGCTATGTAATGAATATTCCAACCTGCCTAAAGCACATCACACAGTGCAGAGTGGTCAATAAAAGAGATCGAAATTGATGATGAAAGTATTACTCTCCTATAAGTATGGCGTGCTGGAGGGGTGCGTGTGGGTGTACACATATGTGTCTATATGAATGTGCATGTGTGTTTTCCTATTATAAGATAGTCCTAAATTTGCAGGCAGGAAAAGTTAGCATGCTAAATTATTAAATGGAAAAAGCACATTGTAGAGTAACATGTAACAATAATAGCAACAATAGCTATCATTTATTGAGTCCTTGTTACGTTACAGAAGGAATCGGTAAGTGACACACAGAAAGGCAGCAGAATGAAAGTAAAATAATAAATTTACTTATCGATAAGGGTCAATCGCACATAAGCCGTGCCTGGATCAACGAATCACTGGGTTACAACTCCTCCTTTTATAGGGTTTCACAGCCTTGACTTCATTTGGGTGGTTACATTTCATTCTCACAGTTCAAATCACGGTCACAGAGTAATTCATCTTTTCAATCCAGACGTAACAGTTCTTTGCAGTTGGGGAGTTTACCTTTAAGATTCACCTAGTTATCTATTCTAGTGCATAGGAAGCGGGTGTTCAGGGTCAGGGAGAGAATGTTAGCAATGGGTTCTTTCATTTGACACTTTTATGATCACGTGGCTCCAGTCTCATCGGAGCTCAAGACCTTGATGTGCCCTGTTATCTCAGGGTCAGACCAAATGCCTCATTCAGCAGTTAGTGCCTTCAGTGCCTATTAGTTCTGAGCTAAACAAAACAGACTGCTGTTAGAGACAGCAGAAGCCATTTTACATTGTAACACTTTATAGGTTTTTGCTATTTATAAAAGTTTTCCCTATCAGTTACAACACTTGCAAGTATATCATCTCATTGAATCTCTGAACTAACCCTTGGACATGGCTGTTTTTGTTATTTAATTTATAGATGAGGAAAGCAAAATGTGGAGAGATGAAATAATTTTCTCACGTTGCTGAACCACTAAGTGATGGAGTTAACATTATAGTCAGATTGCCCGATTCCAGGCCTTGGGCTTGTGTCTGTCCTGCTGCTGTCACTTTCATAATTAAATGTTTTAATGTGCAGACACACATGCGGGTATGTAGTACACAGCAAATGCTAGGGAATTACATGTGCCAAACCATCTCTGGTAAGAGTCATTGGGAAAGGACAGAGGGGGAGAAGCCACCTCCTCTTTAAAAACCCACAGGAGCTGAACATGTTTTACAAACATTACTCAAAAGCTTCATACTTCAACCTGAATGAAGCTCATAAGTCATGCTGAGCAAAAAGGAATATGTATAGTAGGATATGGTATATTTATAATCTGTAAAATAAAACAACTACTTAGATACACAATCATACACAGTAAAAACATAACAACGTGCATGGAATTAATAAACACCAAACTGGGAGGGGGGATGAAGCAGGAAGAGGAATACAGATTTTAATCATATTGATTGTATTTTGTTCCTTAATCCAGATTAAGATTTAAGGGTTATTTCTTAATCCAGATTAAGTCACCAGCGGCTCCTTATATTACCATGGTGTCATAGTTACTTTTCTCTCATTGCTGAGACAAAATACTGGACACCCAAAGTTAAAGGGGGAAAAATTTATTTGGTTTGCGGTTCACAGAGGTTTCAGTCCATAATCTTCTGGCTTCAAGGCAGGGTGGCTTGGCAGAAGAGAAACAGTTTATGGCAGCCAGAAGGTAGCAAAGCAGCAAAGGACCTTTACAGCGTCTTTTTGCTCCTTTTATCTTATTCAGACTACTTAGGGTGAGTAGCACTCACACCCTTAATCCTAGCGCCCTCGGGCCTAGCCCCACCATGAATTAATCTCACACTCTAGATTCAGCTCCCTCTCAGAAAGCAGGAGGCTTTGAGCAAGGGACATCTAAACACAAGCCACAACATGTAGATGCTATTACACTTGAACTGCCTCATAATAATGTTAAGGGAGAGAGGAATTAGTAATATGAAATATTCAGGAATATTCATGCTTAGCTTTGATAGTGTTTGAGTTTTACAGTGTTACTCTTGAAACTTCAAAAAGGAAAAGAAAGATGTAAAACAGTGAGATGGTACCGGGGATTGAACTCAGGACCTTGTGCTTGCAAGGCAGGCGCAGTGCCACTGAGCTACATCCCACAGCCCCTAAGAAGGTAATTATCCTTGAGAAGGAAATAAGGGTCAGTTCTTGGTTAGGGGCAAAGGAGGCTTTTGGGGACAAGCAGTGCTATCTTTCATTAAGTGGTATGATGGTTTTCACACACATTTGCTTTGTGATTTTTGATGACTTGTATAAACATGATTGTTTTTAGTTTTCTTAATATGTATCATATATCAAAACCTTTACGTGTATTCAGATTTTACCCGATGAATATACGAAAGAGGACAGGACATCAAAGTGATTTTATAAGGAATTTCAGCATCTTGGTTTTTAGCTGGCGCCTTCCTCTCCCCAGACCCACAGACCACTGAGTACTTTGCATTCTCCACAATGGGCTGCATGCAGCAGGCAAAACTACAGTGCTAAATTTGAGACCATTTATCAGAGCTCTCTGGATGCACCTCAGTCTCCAGCATCCTCACCCTGGGAGCTTTTGTCTAGCAGCTATCTGCATCACAAGTACCATGAAAACACAAGACTCTTAGTAGGGGGCCCTGGGGCACAGAGAAAGAAAAATGAGATTCCAAGTGCCACTGAAGATCACGTCCATTTTTTAAGAAGTCAGAACAAGCTTCTTTCTGGTTACTTTAGTGATAGCGCCATCAGCTTCTCCAGGGGAATGCAGGTAACTTCAAAGATCCAGGTGCTGTTATCACAGATGAAAGAAAGAGATAACTGAAATGTAAACAAGGAAGAACCACAAGCCAACACCAGAAGAACCTCATGTGTAAGCTAGCTAATGCTGCATAACAAGCTGCCCCAAAACACAGAGGCTTAAAACAGCATTTATTATTTCTTCTAAATCAACTATGCAGCTCTGCTGATCTGGGTGAGGCTCAGCTGATCTCAGCTGGGCTGCTGCTTGCGGTCATCAACACCTGGAAAATTGGCAAGAGGCTGGCTAGTACCTCAGTTCATGTGTCTAATGGTTAACTGGCTATGAGGGGCTGTTTAGGGATGAGAGGGCCATGTGTCTCTCATCCGCCAGCAGACTGCTCCAGGCTTATTCTTCCAACGTCTGGGCAAGGCTTCAAGAGAAAAAAGTATGGAAGGCATACTGACGTAGAACTGTCACACTGTCACTTCTGCCTGCTTCTACCAGACAAAGCAATTCACAAGGTGAGCCCAATTGCAAGGACTAGAAAAATAGATTCTTGGTAGACACATTGCAAGATAATTGCACTTTGGGAGTGAATAATTGAGGGTGTTTTTTTATCATGATCCCATCATGCCTGGAATGTAGTCCAAGCTTTGCTAGTAACTTACTGTAGGATCAAAAGGAAGTCATTTTGCTCTCTTTGAATTTCAGTTTTCATGTCTGTGAACTGGATCAAGGGTCAGTGCTGTGGTTTGCATGAGTGGCCCCCAAAAGACCCCGGGTAAAATCTTATTCCCCTGGGTAGTCCTGTTAGGAAGTGCTGTGGATCTGGATCTTTAAGTCGGGGAGACTTACAGGAGATCTTTAGCTTTTGGGGATATGCACTCCAAAAGAATTGTGCAACCCCTGTTCTCATTCCCCGCTCCTCTCTCCCTCTCCCCTCTCTCCTTCCTCCCATCCTCCCTTTCTCTCTTCTTCTCTGCTGCCTGGATCAAGAAGTGACTGCTTCTTCTAGCACATGTCCCTGCCATGATGTGCTGAACCAGCTTCACCAGAGGCCCAAACCAATGGGGTTGCCCACCCGTGAACTTGAACATACAGAACCATGAGCCAAAATAAACTTCTCTTTATTTCATTACTAATTTATGTCAGGCTTTTTTGTTATAGTGGCAGAAAGCTGGCTAATATAGCTGACAAATTATCACTGACCATCTGTCTCATTCAGTGAAGTTTTACTGGAACTCAGCCATGCCTGTTGGTTTACTCCTTGCCCAGGACTGCTTTTGTGCGGCAATGGCAGACTTGATTAGCTGCATGTGGCCAGAGCCCAGAAAGATGAAATTATTTTTTATCTGGCCCTTTGTAACGAATGTTTTGGACCCCAGAAGGAAGTGAACTATCAGGTTCTGTTTGATTCTTTACATCTGCTTCCAAGGCTCCCCCATGAAGAATCAGGATCATAATAGCTGGCCCTGCCATTTGTGAGTCACCTACAGAATGCTTCTGGCACTGTAATAAGCGACAGTATGGCAGGGTCTTTCAGAGAATGGATTCTGGATCCAAGCTGTCTGGCAAAGGCCAACTCTATCATGGGCCAGTTGTGCCCCAATTTCTCACCTGAGTGATACCCCACCTTCATAGGTTGTGTTTACTGGGCAGGATGGATGCTCTGAGAAAAACTGGCACCAACTCTCTTTCACTGTTGAGGAAACAGAGACTTACGGAGACAAGGTGGTCTTGTCAGTGTCCCTAAACTGATCTACTGAGCACTGTTTCGTGAATCTTAGTCAAACATCCACCACTAAAGAAATAATGGGAGTGAAAACATGCTGTTCATACCTAAATGGATGAGAGAAGAAAAGGGAATGAGTAGGAAAATAGACATTACGTTTTCTGGCCAAACTACTGAGTACCAAGCCTTGGAAAGAAGACAAAAGAGCTGTAAGAACAGAAGGAAAAATAAAGCAGTCAAGCTCGCTGCCATCAGGGAAGACTGCTGCATTCTGGCTGCAGACCCTGCCAGCAGAAACCATGGGTTTGCAAAAGTAGGAAAGAAAAGCCAGGACCAGGAATCAGCTGGGATCAGCCAGGAGCTGGGGTCAGGACTTCCTTTCCCTGTGCCCCCCAGCCTCCCAGACCTCAAGGAAACCAGCCCCAGCCCCTCCTCCAGCCAGGTCAGCCTCCTGGCAGACACACAGATGGCTCTGCCTTAACTACTGCCAAAATTACCTTTCCAGGAAAATGTTTCCACCTTCTGCAAAGGACACAGAAAACAATTGTATGGAACTTTTCTAAAGCAGATGACACTCAAAGGCAGTGAACAAACATGTTCATCTTTGAATGGTCTGGCAGTCAGAGTTTCTAAAAAAGAATTTGAAAGGAACATAGTGAGTGCACTAAAAATGTATTTTTAAGTGGAGACACCACACACACACACACACACACAGAGCATATAGCATTATTGGGAAGAGAGGTTGAAAGTTCCAGCTGCTTTCTTCAACAATCACCTCTTGTGGGCAGCTAATTACAGATGGAAAAGTACCAAGCCAAACCATCCTCTCTCTTCTTCCTTGCAATGCTGGAAGAGGCTTAAATCTGAATTTCCTTTGGACCTAAAGGCCTCCATGTTTGAAGAATATCTTTAAAAAGTGATCCTTATTCAAAAATTCTAGACTACATGTCAGAACTCAAAAATCAAAAATTTTCACACATATGCAAAAACTGAATAGTTTCTCTGGTGTGAAAAACTAAAACAGTACTCAAGATCCTAACGGGACAATTAGAAACGTGAAATAGGAGAAAAAGGACCAAAGGTATATGGACACCTTTGGATAGGATAGGGAAAGGGGAATAAGGGAAAAGGAAAAAAAATATGAGAAAATGTAAAAATGGAAATAAAGTGTTTGAAGGTGGGGAGGGGAGGAGGGGGTGAAGGGAGGGTGAAGACAAAGGGAAAAAATGAGAACCAAGACCTGGCATGTAAAGGTACAAGATCCCAGTAATGAATGTAACTGTACTGTCTACCTAGAATGTACCAATAAATTCAATTTAAATTTTTTTTAAAAAATCAAAAAATTTAAAACTAAACCTCAGATTCTCCTGCCTGGTTTGTCTGGGTGGACTTAACCATCCACTCTTACATAGTCAGTGTATCAGTTATACACTGCTGTGTAACAAATAACCCCAGAATAGTATGGATGATTGAAATAGTAATCACCGATTTCATGCATCATTACGTGAGACATGCATTTGGACTGGGTTCAACTGGGAGGTTCTTCTGGCTGTAGTTAGCTTGGCTGATCTCTAATGAGAATCAGGCCTGTGTTTATGATGAGCTGATATTTTGTTAGGACTGCCTGCAGATGCTTTCACTCCTGTAGCTGGCAGCAGAGACAATGTGTATTTTACCACACATCTCCCATCACCCACTGAGCTGGCCTAGGGTTGTTGACATGATGGCACGGTAATGGTGCAGGGTTCTGGAAAACATCCAGAGAGAAAGCTTCAAGGATATTTGAAGTATAGGCTTACAACTGACACTGGCATCTCCCTGCTTTCTATTGGTTAATCCACATTGGGCATCTCTTATTAAAAACAGAGATAAATCTCCTCTTTGTCCTCCTCCTCCTCCTCCTCTTTTTCCTTCTCCCCTTCTCCTTATATTTCTGTTTTCTGCACTGAAGATTGAACCCAGGGCCTTTGCACTGAGCTACTTACCCAGTTATTCATTTTATACTTCGAACAGAAACTCGCTGTGTCACTAGGTTGTATAAGGTGGACTTGAACTTGTAATCCTCCTGCCTCAGCCACCCAGGGTGCTGGGATTACAGGCACTTGCCACCACCCCTAGATAATAGCTTTTGCTTCTTTGAGAGGCATGTGATGACCGGTATTGTAACCTACCACAGAGACACAAAGGCACTTGCCAACAGTGGTGGAAAGGAAAACAGTTTGTTTCAGAAGCTTCACTTGCCTAGAGGTTAAATGATTCACGTATTGTCCATCAACTTGGGTCCACAAGGCTGGGGCATGAAGGAACTGGATTCCTTCCAAAAACACTCCCTAAAAATACACAGCTCAATTCATCTGCTTCACACCACACTCCTAGAGTTGGAAGTGACCTCAATCTCTCTTCAAAGGTCAAACCAGTCTTCTCTCTACTTCCCTTTTACAATACAGCCCCTCAGTGAATCCCACATTCTGCTTCTCTGTCAGGACTCCTTGTCCCTGGCACATAAATACCACAGAAAATGCAAGAAGAACTGACTGCAATAGGTGGGAATTCATGGTACAGGTTATCACACAAGTTACATGATACAACAGTGAGGCCTACAGACCTGAATTTAAATCCAAGTGGATACTGCTTCCTACCCAAATGACTTGGGACAGCCATTGAACTTCTCTGAACTTCATTATCTGTCACATGAAGCTAGCTTGCTAATTTATATCATTAACAAACATGCAGAGTACACTTGCTGTGTACCAGGGATGGCCCTAAGAGCTTTGCATATTTTGCATGGTTAACCATTTAATCATTACGACGTATTGAACCATTTAATCATTATAACAACTCTATGTGGTAGATACTATTTTAATTCTTATTTTATACAGGAAGAAAGGTTCCTTAGAAGTCAGTGATTCAGCCACAGCCACGTAACTCCTAAGTTTCAAAGCCCAGATATAAGCCTAGACATTCTGGCTCCTGAATACGTACTTTTAGCCAGCACACTTGATTTTGGATGGCAGATAGGTTTCACCACCCATGCTATGAGGCTCCCTCCACATTCAGTGGAGAAATTGTGCTGTGATTGATTGGTAATGTCTACTGTGGATACAGGCCAGAGGAACAGAGGTACGATTCCAGTACGTAATTTGCATTTCTGTCTTATCTTCACAGTAATGCTTCCAGGAAATACCTAATTCTCAAAAGAACCCCCTCTGACTCGAATAAAATACCTGCCTTTATAGAAGCTCTACTCAATATTCACTCTGCATGTTTGCACATTGAAAGCACCCTCTCACCTCCTCCTACCCCCTTAGCTTCCATATCTCATACTTCCAGTCCCCTTAGTCTTATCTCAAGGCAGATTTAAAATCCATAGAAACATTTAAGAGATGGGCATGTAGCCAGACCTATTTCACTGGCTTTCGGAAGGTCATACCCTGCAGTGCCCCTGACATTTGCTGACCACAAAGAACAAATGCTTGGAGGCCGTGAAAGAAAGATTTTGAAACAAGAAATTTCTCTGACATCTCACATTTTATCTTTAAAACCCATATGGCCTTTTCAGTGGAGTTCATATGGTATCTGTATTTACTGTCGTATAAGCTAATTTTTTTTTAACTTTTCGGTGGGAATAAATGATGTACTAGGAAGATGGATCTCATTTATCTCACGACTAACTGTACTGCCTAGAAGATGACCTCTTTCCTTCCACAGTAGACAAACCTCATCCTACAGATCATCGAGTAATGAATAGGCCATGATAGGTATGATCCTCCTTTGAGCCTCAATTTCCTCTTATGTAAAAGAGAGGTATTTGAGAATTAAGGAAAGTACCATTGTAAAGATCCTAGAGCCTAAAGAGTATTTAAGAAATGCTGCTTTCTTTCCCTTCCTTTCACATCCTCCAGGTTATTTCAAGCTTTCTCAGCAAGCATTGGTATATCTCATCAGAAAATGCCTCACTGCTGAATTAATGCGCTTCTTCCTGACCTCGCTCTTGGACCCTCCTCCCTTCTTCCATTTTGATTCAGCTCAAAATAACTGAAATTGGACTGAACCAGTTAGGGTCTCTTTTTGTATCAGGCAGCTCAGAAAAGAAGATTAAAACTTTAAACCCTACAGTTGCAGTTTAGTAAAACCAGATTCTGCCTGGTTAATTAACTTTAACCTCCAACCCTAGGTACTGTGTGTCTGTGTGGATGGCTTTCTTTAATCTTAAAAGCATGTGCTTTAGTCAAATGACTTATAATTTAAAATTTGTCTTAAGTAATGCATGCAGATAGGTTTTTTAATTAAATGGAAAGGATTTCAAATGAAGAGTAATTCTCTTGTTTTTGACTCCCTACCTTGTTCTTTTCTATAAAGATAATAAAGATTCTAGATGCCAATAAATCATGCCAGAAATATTATATTTAATAAAAGTAACTATAGGTACATTTGTATGTATTTATGTATAGACACAAATATAAATATAAAAATAAACAGGTATAGATTCGTGGTTATCCTAATGGAAACATATTGTGTATGCAATTCATAATGTATCCTAAATATTATTTCATTTCAGTCTACATAGATCTGTTTTATCCTTATAATACCTGCATTGTTGCAGGTATTATTTAGATGAGCCATAACTTTTCATTAGTTTTCTAGTAATGGAAAAATATATTTTATATTTTCCTATTACAAATAATGTTGTATTTATATGCCTTCACATAGATTTTGTGTAAAGTTTCTTTCATGTTCTTTAGAGTGCAGAATGGTCTGAAATTACCCATGCATTCAGAGGTTCCCTGAGCATTTTGTAGAACAAAACACTCTCATACCAGACGGTTCTTCTGACTACTGAAATATCCCCAAAGAAAGACATAAAGATATTCCGCTGATATTAACATTCATTACCTAGTCTCCTTGGAAGCCTCCATCATCATTATTAATTAAGCCTTGATTCTTGAAGCTCTGGTTAATCTGCTGGACAAATGGAAGATTGAGACATACTTGAATGTGTGCACAAAGATAGTCTGCAACATTACTTATAAAACCAGCAGAGGAGAAACAACCTAATTGTCCACCAATAGGGGCTGCTCAGACTAATTAAGGTCCATCCAACCAGGGGAATTTTCTGCACTTCTTAAATCAGGACCTCTGTGGCACTACATTGATGTGAAGCTGTCTTAAAGATGCACGTTTTAAATGTAAAAAGCAAAATGTAGAAATACACGCAATCTGTTACTAATTGGGTTTTTTAAGGAGGTATCTCAATCCATGGTTAGACTGGAACGCTGATTTATCTCTTCCCTGTTTACTTCCACACTGAGGGGGTTATTTCATGTAACACTTCCCCCACATGTACTAATGTCATGTTCTGTAGCAAGATCAGTAATAAACTTGATGTTTTGATTGACTGAAACCAAATCTGCCACCTCAAATGACTCAGAATTTGGATGGGAAAGAGAAGGCTATCAAGTCTTTGTTCTCATCAAAACCCAGCAGCTCTGTACGTATGCTTGAGAATCCTCTGAGTTCTATGTAAAGAGACCCTATAGAGAAACCAGGTACCTGTGGTTGTCTCAGAGAAACAAGGACCAGAGTTCAGAGGTGGGAGGGACATTTACTGCTTGAGATGCCTTAAACGTGAAGATATCACTTGCTCATAAAATAAAGACTTGAATGGTCCGTTGGGGATTATTTTCAGCCGATATTACAGTAAGTCCATTGCACAAACTTGCACAGGAAATCCTAAATTGCTTGTAGCCTATCCCCTTGTACCCTTAATAAGTGATGAATAGATGAGTATTGAGGAAAACATAACAAGTTAAGCCTCTGCTTTCTGTGGAAAAGATCAAATTCAGAGAATTTTATTCTTGATGAAAAAAAAATTTTCCCACCTGGAGGGAGAGGCTTCTCCAAAGTTTCTATGGCTCAGAAACTCACTTCCAGTAGGTTGAGAATGTATTTTCTTGCTGAAACCAAATTTGGGTCCTTAATTTAATCAACCTATTAATTCTAATTATTGCTTCTAAATTTGCACAAGAAAAAGCCTAAAATCCTCCCCCTTTCCAACATCAAGAAATACATCAAGTATTTCTTTCTGCTAGCTAAACATCCCCAGTTTCTTTGACCACTCCTCATGATCTATGGTCCTTGTCATTCTTGCCGCCATCTACTTGTCAATAGCCTCCCTAAAGATACAGTGGACCCTCGAGTTATGACTTGCCTGACATGCAAACATGACTTGGGTTACAAACAGAATTTTACTTTTAACCTATGAACAAAGTCTTGAGTTATGACCTGAATGCTGACTGTCTGTCCTTCCAGATGGTCTCAGATGCAGATTTAACCCTTAAAGAGTTCTGGAAGGAACATTACAACATCCTTTCTTGTGTGAGGTTAATTGAGAAATCCTGGGGCAATGCCTCTCTAAGGATACTGAGGTCTGGTCAGTGTATAGGAGACAGACTTGGAAGGCTGTGTAAAGAAGGCTGAGCCTTCATTAATCAATTTGAGTTACCACCAGCCCTCGTGAATGAATTGAGTTCATAAGTCAAGGATCCACTGTGTTTGGCTCAAGCTGGGCATGAGGCGGCAAACCTATACTCCCAGCTACTCCAGAAGCTGAGGCAGAAGTATAGCTTGAGACTGGAAGTACAAGGCCAGCCTTGGCAACATAGCCAGCCCCTGTCTCATAAAAATAAAATGTGACTCTTAGAACTAACACAGTTCTCCATATATTTTATTTTCCAAGACACACCTACCTGGCATGAACCCTTTGAGCATTATAGTCAGTTTTTCTGAAACAATGAGCCCACATCTTTTCCATCCTCACCACTAAGCTATCTCAAAAGACATTTGTGCTGGGCTGCCTGTGATGGTTCCTGAATGGCCAATCTGTTACCCTTAAGAAAGAAGAAAGTAAGTTAGTTCGACACTCAACTCCTTTCCCTCTAACCTCATCATCCAGTGTTGCCCTGTTGCTCACTCCACTTCATCTGTCCCCCCAGTGTGCTGTTCCTCAGCCATTCCGGGCAGCTTCCTGCCAGAAGAATTTGAATTTGCTGTCCCCACTTGCTTGATTCTTCCTTTGGGTCATTATCAAAATTCACTTTTGCAGTCTTTCCTTGATTGCCCTTTGTAAGAATGAGTTAAAGTGCACGTAACACATAATCAGCAAACTTAATAGGGACAGTTCAATGGCATGTAGTGCACTCAGTGCTGAGCAACCGTCATCTCTGTCTCGTTCCAGAACATTTCTGTCACCCCAAGAAGAGACTCTGTAATCATTTCAACAGTCATTTCCACTCCTACTTACAACTCTTTAAAAAAAAAAATAAGGACCACTGTGCAGCTCAGGTGGTGGCATGCAGACACTGGCCAGGCTCCCAAGGTCATGGCTTGGTCCCAGGAAGCATGAGGATCTGCAGAGGGCAGCCTGCCTGTGGTGGCCTGCTCTGCACTCTAGGCACCCATCCACCCTCCACTCAGGGCCTCAGCTCTTGGGAAGATGGTGCCCTGGATCCTCTTGTGAGCTCTTGTGCTGGTGTTTGGGATGCTTTATCCTGCATATTATTCATACAAAACCGTGAAGATATGTGAAGCAGTGTACATAGCCCAGTTCAGTACAATAGCACATGAAAAACCAGATTTGCAAGTTTTGGAGAAGGTCAGAAATGTATCATCAGATGACTCATGCATGGATGATGATGATTCTTTATAGTAAAATACAAGTTTTTGTAAAAGTGGTGCGGGCATATGATGATGATGATGACGGCAATGATCATGACCACAGTGACTTTGACACTGGCCACATGAACCAAAGTTCCTGTCTCAATGAAATGGAGCAAGAATTGACTGATACAGACACAGGGAATCCAAACCTCCTTGATTCAGATGATGAGGAAAACAGCAATATTTTGACTAGTCGGAATGTTGCAAAATGACCACGCAACCAAATGGAACTATCCAATGTTAGAATTAAGTCTAAAAATATACTGAGGGTCTTAGCAGGGGTGAAATGTAGCAGACAGAATGCTAGAACTGCCATTCAGTATTGGAAATTGTAACAAGTGAAGTGCTGCAAGATGCTATGAAATACACAAAGGCTGAAATGAAAAGTAAAACAATCTGTTTGCTCAGAATGCAAAATTGTATTTATTATGACACTTCATAGGTCTGTTGTATGTAGCAGGGATTTCTCATGGTAATCACCAGAATGTAAAAGATTTATGGAAAAGTGGTGGGTCAAAATATGGCATAAAAATTTATACTCTTGCAAATGCAAAGACTTATTATTATGCTTTCACTTTAAGACATTCATCCTGGAACTCAGCCATCTGGTCCTTCTTTGTATAGTAATAAACCAAATGATGTTGTGAACAGACTTGTGGCTCCCATCTCCCAAACTAATTGGAATGTGATGTTTAATAATTAGTTTACCAGTTTTCATTTGATGTTACATTTGCTAACAGGACACAAGTTGACCAGTGCAGGAACAAAGCAGAAATTCAAAATGAAATGTAATTTCAAAACAGAAAATTGTGTAGTACAATTTTCAGAAAGATTTACATTGGCCTTGTATATGTCAAAGAAAAACAAACATGCTGCTGATGTCAATATTGCACCATGATGGAAATACTGATGTGGAAATCTTGACAAACCAGAAGCCTGAGATGCAAATTTTTTATAACAAAACCAAAGGTGGAGTAAATTTTGTTGAGGAATTATGTAGCAACTAGTATGTCAGTCAAAACACAAATCATTGACCAATGGTTCTGTTTTACTTGATCCTAAACATGTGTGGAATAAATAGTTTGATAGTTTACAAAGAAAATAACAAGTACAAAATATCACAGAAGGTTTTTCTTAGAGGATTCAGACTGGAACTCATAAGGGATCATTTACAGAAGAGGGAAAACAAAATGTTTGGGCCAAGGAACTATGTCAAAAACATTGTGGAGCACACTGGTGAGCTGCCAGGTGCAGCATCACAAAGACCTACTAAGACCACAGGAAACCAAAAAAGATGTCAACTGTGCTCTATAAGAAAAGATAGGGAAATAAAACATAGATGCTATCAATGTAAGTGGTACTTGTGTATGAAACATGCCACTGTCATGTGCAAAGACTGCTTTGAGAGTGACAGTTGACGCAAAGATTATTTCTATGGTAGACTTTTGTTTGGGTTTACATTGTAGTTTACATAGATTTTTTTACAAGAATGAATCTTTAATCAGTTTTAAGTGGAGTTTCACATAGGTTTTTATTTCTGATGTTATCTCTAGATTTTGTAAGTAAATAAATAGCTGATGTGAAGATGTTGATGTCTATTGTAAACACTCATTACATATTTGATATTTTATTTTATTGATGTCTTATTTTCCTACTAAGTGCCTGTTGTGCAATATAATAGGAAGCTCATGACAAAACAGGAAGAGAGGTAATCATACTGCCAGACATGAAAGGAAAGCTAAGAACATGTGCTGTCAGTGTAAGCAAGATGTGTGTATGGGGCGTGCAATTGTCATGTGTAAAGACTGCCTTGGTGACAATTGAAGGAAAAATTATTTTTGTTGTAGAATTCTATTCATGTTTTCATTGTTGTTCATATAGGAATTTATTTCAGATGTCATCTTATAGATTTTCTAGGCAAGTATACAGCTGCTGTGAAAATATTGATGTCTGTTCTAAATGTGCGATCCATATTAAGAATTTCATACTTTATGTTCCTGCTATGTGCTGTATAATTTTTTTTAAATCCTGACAATACAAAAAATAAATACAAATAAAAATAAATCTCCCAATATCTATTCCCTTCTCTGATTTTTTCCTATGTGACTTTGCATCTCATACACTATGTAGTTTACTGTTTCAAGTATTGTCTGTTTTTCCCTTACCTTTCTATAGAAAGTAAATACTATTACAGAAGAAAATGTTTAAACTGTTTTGTTTATTGCTACATCCTCAGTGCCTAAAATGATGCCTGGAACAAACAGGTACAATATGCTCAAAAAGTATTTGTTGAATTAATTTGTAAGTGGCTTTTGCTTAGTGAATCCAGACTAGTTCCTAAGAAACACCAGTTCTCTTTCCATTTACTTAAAAGCTGTATATTTTCAAATCCAATCTAAAATTTGACTGGAAACTTACCAATAAGTTCTAAGAATATTCTGAGGTGGTTTTTTTTTTTTCTCTCAAAAGAAAAATCAAGGCCACAGAATTCATCGCAGGCCCCACTGCCAAAGGCTTTTTCCTTAACCAAGAAATCAAACCTGTATTAATCCACAGACAACTTTAGAAACAACATGGGCAACATCCTACTGGACCTCATTCCTGAAACACTTCTGTGTCTCCATGTATATGAGTTTTCTTGCAGTAGTCACGTAGTGTCCTGTCTTGGGTCTTGTGTCATCGTCATGAAACTATAGCACTGGAAAAAGACTACCAGTCACCTGGCTGAGTCCCATCCATTTGTAGATGTGAAAACTAGGACCTGGTGATACGAAACAGCAAGGTCCAAACTAAATAACTAATAACCACAAAAGCCATGAGTCAGGCCCCACAAAACAGGAGTGCTATGAGAACAGGCAAGGTGTCTTGTTTGTTTCTGCATCCCTGTTACCCAGATTACCAGGAAGAGGAGGTGTTCAACACAAGTTTGGTAAATGAGTTAATGATTTTGCAACGATATTGCTAGATAAATAATCACATCAGCTATACAACAGACCCAGAGCTTAGACTCTTCCTGGGATAAGCCTCTGGGCTGATTTAAGAGCTTTCTTAACTCACCTGCTGGGAACCAGCCACACGCAGATCTATCTGTGCTCAGACAGACCTGGGATTATTTCTGGGGAAATACTGAGATTCCGGTTTTTCATACTAGCCCATTAAGTGCTCAGGTCTTCCCCAAATTTAACACCCGCCCATATAACAACTGACTGCAAAAGTCACCGTTCTGTTTATCCCCAAGGTGTATTTGTGCTCAAGTACCAGATTAGACTTCAGGCGTCCTTGACGTGGTTCACAATGTTATACTATTAGGTGACCCAAAATTGATAGACAGCTATTCTATGGAGAGGAAATCTGTAAATTAGAATAAATAGAGATGTTAGACAAAGTATCAATCAAGATTTCTGTCTGCTGTCTGCCTGTCCTCTTCTCCCAAGCTTTCCTCTGGCTAGCTTCTTATCATTCTCCGTTCAAATGATGTCCCTCATAGGTCTCTTTTCTTGTAACCCTGCTAGCATTGTCTGCCCTTGCCTGCCTCCTTTCTGTAACAGCACTGGGTTTTATTTTCCTCATAATGCTCATCTTTATCGAATTATCTGTTTGTTTCTTTCTTGCTGCTTGTTCATCTCTTTTTAACTGGATATTTGTTCTTAACTACTTCCTCAGTGCCTGAAACACCATCATACACACTGTAGATGCTCCATGAATGTTTCTGGGAAGAATGGTTAACAAGATGATTTGCACCACTGGCAAAGCTAGCTGGTAAATGCCTTCAGCTAGTCAATGGTCTTCATCTCAGTCCAGAATCCTGTAGCATGAACTACCAATTAGTCTATGCTTGCTCTGTGCTGAGCACATTCACAACTCTGTAATCTCATCTCTCAGGTGAGGAAACTGAGAATCACGTAATAATATACTTAGGCTAGAGGTGTGACCCAGTGGGGGAGAGTACTTGCTTACCATGTATGATGCTCTGAGTTTAATCCTCAGCACATGCAAACACACACACACACACACACACACACACACACACATAGATAAAAAAGAATTACAGATGGAGACTCCAACATGGCTGAATATAGGAGTCACATCTGAGAGACACAGTAAAAACAGGTAATTGGAAGAGACGGAAGACCATATACTCTGATGCAAAAAAAAAAAAAAA
>NW_022900946.1:11292492-11331862 GCF_012274545.1 Fukomys damarensis | reverse complement strand
ACCATGTATGGCTCTGAGTTTAATCCTCAGCACATGCAAACACACACACACACACACACACACACACACACACATAGATAAAAAAGAATTACAGATGGAGACTCCAACATGGCTGAATATAGGAGTCACATCTGAGAGACACAGTAAAAACAGGTAATTGGAAGAGACGGAAGACCATATACTCTGATGCAAAAAAAAAAAAAAATCAACTTATAAGGAGAGACTCATAGATCAAATAAAACATATGCATCAAAAGAGGCAAACTTGCACAGATACACTTGGGTGCACAGACCCTGTGCTTCACTGTTCCCTCTCCAAACAGGATGCAGTAGCCTGGCAACATGTTTTGTTGGCAAGTGACCGGGGAACTGCTCCCTCCTGCCACAGGCCCATCCCTCCTCAGGCCCTGAGCAAATAAATAAATAAATAAATAAATAAATAAAATAATAAGCTATGGCTGCTGTGTCCAGAGTCTTTAGTACTGTACCCAAGCACACCTGAGTCACCCCTAGGAGCCCACAATTTATCCCATACAAACTGATACACTCATCCAGTGCACAGAGATAATACTGGTCAGGTTTGAGCCTGTACTCAGCACCCTGGGCTTGCTGGCAAATACTCTGGACTCTCACCGCCCTGATCCAATTTTAGACTTGCTACCGTCTCTGCCGATATTTCATACCAGTTCCCAGACAACTGAGGTTTGCATGTGGGTGCCCCAAACACCCTGGGCAAAGCAAAGTCTTCACCCGCATTCAGCCAGAGCCTGACATATTCCCTGCCTAACACAATTTGCTGAATAAGCGGCTAAGCTTAATGGCTGCCTGTTGTTCCTGGTATTCTGGGCGCCCTTGAGACACCACCCTGCACTCTACACCCACTCCCTGGCATACAGAAATCTGCCCATGGTAATCTTGGACAGAACTGTTTTCCCTTTGAGCATCCACAGGACTGAGTGTCAGGTCTGAGAGCCCACACGTGCCTCTGCATGATATCAAGAGCCTGCCCCACAGGCACTGGAATATATATCAGTAACCAGCATCACCCCCCAAGCAGAAGGAATCCACAAGAGCAGCCTCGAAACAAGGCCCCACACTCTCCCTGGTCCAGTTTCACAGCTCCAACAGCTGCCACAAACAGGGGACTACAGAGAGAGGCCCCTTTGAACTGAGTAACCTCCGTACAGACTCACAGACCATGAAGAGGGCAAAGAGGAATATGATTTGTAAAATTAAGAACTATTGATCTGGGAAGGAAACACTCCGCTGGGAATACATAGGAACTATTTTCCCTCTGTGTGTGTGTGTGTGTGTGTGTGTGTGTGTGCGTGCGCGCGCGCGCATTATTGGTTTGTTTTTTATTTTTCACTATGTTTTTTTTCTTTTGGTGGAGTTTGGACTTTTACCACTCATTTATTGTCTGCTCCCTTTAATATTACTTTATTTGTTTGAATAGGCCCTCTTTTTATTCTCTCTCAGACACTCCCTCCCTTCTTCTCTCAACTTTTCTGTTTCAACTTGACCCCTTAGTATTTTTTCTTATTTTCTTTTCCTCTAGTTTCATATCCACTACCTGTCATTTATCCTTTTCCTAGGTGGTCATCTCTGCTACTGTTTTCTAATACCACTAATTTCTCTTTACATCCATCTTAACACATTCTTCACATCTACCATTGCTTTAATTTTTTTCACTTTTCTCTTTTTTCACACTGCCATACCTATACCGTTTACACGAATGAATATAGGTAGTTAATTATATCTTGCTATGGCTGAATACTGCTTTACAGTGAAAGATTAAAATTGCTCTCTTGAGTGGATATTTACTGTATGTAATTTTCTGATTTGTCTTAGTTCTTATTATAGATCTATAACTCTTCTACCTAGGGTTAAAGGTGACAAAGTATTAGTTACTACAGTTTGTCATCTTCTAGTTTATGTGTGATACTATAGCTATTACTGACTGTACTGTTAGCCAAGGTGACATAGCTGTGGTAATTAACTGATCCTCCTTGTATGCCAATGCCTAGATTTTCTGGAGCTATAAATAACATGACAGCCCAGTACAAAGACCTGAGTGCTAGGCCAAATAGGCTGCAACCTTTCATTCCTAATAAGCAGAAGAAGTAGGACCCTGGGACAAACTCAAAAGTCAAAAGCCTGCTACCACTAGAAGACAGATCTAAAAAGTAGTCATTAACTAAAGAGGTCACACTACTAGTAATAAAATTACCTACCATAAGCAATGTACAAGCCTTAATGCAGAAAACAAATTTTAAAAAATAGAAAATGAGAAGACACGGAAAAAAGATGCAATTCAACACCCTCAACTTGCCCAGAACAAGCCCAGAGGCCACTGAGGTAAAGAAATCAAAACATCCCAGCTGAATTGTATTCAAGGGTAGCAGTGGAAGCAACAAACCAGCTAAATGAGTCCCCAGACAAAAATAAAACAGAAATTAAACAGGTGATTAAAGAGATGATGTCCATAATGAAGGAAATGGTTAGTGAATCTAGAGTAGATACAGATTTTTTTTAATAGAGGAGCTTAGGGAAAGGAATGCCCAACAGAGTAAAGAACCAGACGCCATGAAACAGATGCAAACAGACATCTAGGAAATTTAAAATTCTATTGAAAGTATACACAGCAGAATTAACCAATATAAAGATAGAATATTAGATCTAGAAGACAGGGCTGTGGTTGGCAATCTTCAAATGAAAGACTTCTTGAAAATAGCAAGGTACCACACAAAAAAATATCAATGGCTTCAAGATTGCAAAGAATAAGATTAATTAGAATCAATGAAAAATCAGAAGATAACACAAAGGATATAAAAAAAACCTGTTCACCGAAATAAGAGCATAAAGCTTCTTAAGCATAAGAAAAGAATTTGACATACAGATAAGTATTGCATATAGAACCCCAATTAGCCATAATCAGGAAAAATAAACACCAAGGCATAGTCAAGATTCCAGAAATTTAACACAAAAACATAATATTAAAAGCTTTTAAAGAAAAGAAACAAATCACCTATAAAGGAAAAGCCATTAGAATCACAGCAGACTTCTCAACAAAAATCCTTAAATCAAGAATATCTTGGAGTAAAGTATTTCAAGCTCTAAAAGCAAGCAATCTCCACTCAGATTATTGTACCCTAAAAATTCTCTTTCAAAATTGATGGAGAAACAAGAAACTTCCATGATAAAAATCATCGGAAGAAATTCATGACCACCAAACCAGCACTCAAAAAAATTCTGAAGGATATTCTTGAAAGAGACAAAGAAGACAACAATTCCAGTAATCCCAGTAGAATAAATCTAACAGGCAAAGCAATCAATTAAATAGAAGGGAAAGAAAGAGAGCCAACAACAGGAAAATAATACAGTGAAAAGGATATGTCAGTACCTATCAGTTGTAACCATCAATGTGAAAGTCTCAATTCACCAATCAAAAGATTAGTAGAATGGATCAATAAACAAGATCCAACAATATGTTGTATACAGGAAGCACATGTCACTCAAAAAGAAATGCATAGACCTAAAGTCATAGGATAGAAAACAATGTTCCATGCAATATGAACCTGGAAAAAACTAGGGGTAGCTATTCTATGTGCAGACAAAGTGGATTTCAAGCCAAGACTAATCAAAAGAGACAAAGAAAGTCACTAAATACTTGTTAGAGAAACAATCCAAGAGAAAGAGATAGCAGTCATAAAAATATATGCACCAAATACCAATGCACCCATGTATAAAAATATTAACAGACATGAAAAAATCAATAAACACTAATACAATTGTAATGGGGGCCCTCAATATCCCACTTTCATAAAGACACAGATCAAGTAGACAAAAAATAGAAATATCACAGCTCAGCCAAACCTTTGAACAGACTAAATAGATATCTACAGTGTTCTACCCCACAACAAAAGAATACACATTCTTCTTAGTTGCATACAGAATATTCTCCAAAATATACCACATACTTAGTCATAGAACATACTTAATTAACTGCAAAGGAATTGAAATTATCTCATACATATTATCAGATCATAGTGCAATGACACAGGAAACATGGCAAAAGAACCACAAAAACTATATAAACACATGGAAATTAAATAATACTCTCTTGAACAACCAATGGGTCATAGATGAAATTAAAGAAGAAATTAAACAGTTCTGCACTTGAATGATAATGCCAGTGTGTAACACCAGATTTTATGGGACACAATGAAGGCAGTCCTACAAGGGAAGTGTATAGTGGTTAATTCCCACATCAGAAAAACAGAACAAGCTCAAACAAATAAACTAATGTTGAATCTCAAATTTCTAGATTAAAAAACAAACCCAAAGCTCCTACAAGGAAAATAATTATAAAAATCAGAGCAAAAATTAATGCAATTGAAATTAAGAAAACAGTACAAGGAATCAATGAGCCGAAGAGTTGGTTCTTCGAAAGATTGAATAAAATAAACAAACCCTTAGCCAACCTTATTAAAAGAATGAAAGAAAATACATAAATCCACACCATGAGAAATGAAAAGGAGGAAATCGTAACAGATCCTAGAGAGAAATCCAGAAGCTCTTCAGCACCTGCTTTGATGACCTGTACTCCACTTAGATGAAAACTTTAGAAGAAATGGATGGATTCCTAAATACATATGAGTTATCAAAGCTAAATCAAGACAAAAATTCTAAGCAATACCAAAGCAGTCCGTGAAATTAAAGAAGTAATAAAATACTACCCAAAAAAGATAAACCTGCATCATGATGGATTCACTGCTGAATTCTACAAGAACGTTAGAGAAGATTTAATGCCACTACTCCACAAACTCTTTAAAGAAATTGTGAAAGGGAAGCAATCCCAAAGTCATTCATAGAAGAAATATTGCCCTGATAACAAAATCAGAGAAGAACCCAAGTTAAAATATATATATATGCCAATCTCCTTAATGAACATAGATACAAAAATCCTCAAGATACTGCCAAACAATGCAGTAAATCATCAAGAATATTGTACACCATTACCATTACATAGAATTCATCTCAAGGATGATTCTGCATACACAAAACAATAAATGTAATAAATTACATTAAGAGAACCAAGGAAAAAAACCCACATGTTCATCTTAATAGATGCAGAAAATGTATTTGACAAAGTCCAACACCTATTCATGATTTTTTAAAAACCCTGCAAAAAATTGGAATAAAAGGTCTTTATCTCAATCTGTTAAAAACCTCCTGTGACAGACCAACAGACATCATACTAAATGAAAAAAAAACTGAAAGCTTTCACTCTAAAATTAGGAACAAGACATGGATGCTCAGTATCACCACTCCTATTCAGTGTAGTTCTACAAACATTAACCAGAGCCATTAGATAAGAAAAAGAAATCAAAAGAATATAGATAGGAAAGGAAGGCATTAAATTACCATTATTTGCTGGTGACATAATAAACTATATGGAAGACTGCAAAAGCTCCACCAAAATACTCCTAGATTTAATAACTAAATTCAGTATTATAACAGGATACAAGGTTAACCCTCAAATATCAATAGCATTCTTGTACACAACAAATTCACTGAGAGAGAAATTAGGGAAATAGCACCTTTCACAATAACATCAAAAAATGAAATATTTAAGAACCAATCTCACAAACAGATCTTTACATTGAAAATTACAGTACTCTGAAAAAGAAGATTGAAGAGGATATCAGAAAATGGAAAGATATGTTCTGTTCTTAGATAGACAGAACTAATAAAATGAAAATGGCCATACTTCCAAAACTGATACACAGATTAATGCAATCCTAATCAAAATACTTATAGCATACCTCAAAGAACTAGAAAAAACAATCCTAAAATTCTAGAAAAGGCTTAAAATAGCAAAAGCAATTCTGGGTGACAAAGAAAAGGCATAGGGCATCACAATCCCCAACTTGAGCCAATACCACAAAGCTATCATGATAAAAACAGCATGGCACTGGGCAAAAAAGGAAAATACAGAGCTGAGGATCAATGATACAGAATAGAAGATACAGAAACAACTCTAAGCACACTCAGCTACCTTGTCTTTGACCAGGGAACCAAACACTTTGACTAAAAGAAAGATAGCCTCTTTAATAAATGGCGCTGGAAAAACTGGCTTTCCACATGGCAAAGACTAAACGTAGACCCGTATCTCTCACCATGCACTAAACTAAAATCCAAGTGGATTAAAAATATAAGTATTAAAACAGAAACTGCTGGAATATAAGTTAGGTAGAGCTCTTGAAGATATCAGCATAGGAAAAGACTTTATAAACAAATCCTCAATAGCATGGGAACTAGCACAAAGAACAACTGGGATCTCATCTTTTTAAAAAGTTTCTGCACAGAGAAATCAAAAGCAGGGCTAAGAGACAGCCCACAATGTGGGCAAAATAATTTTACCAGTTGTTCCTCAGACAAAGGTCTATAATCTAGAATATATAAAGAACTAAAAAAAAATCAGACCCCCCCCCAAATATAAAGACTGAATTCAAAGCTAGGCATCTGAAATGAACAGACAGACATTTCTCAGACAAGTATAAGTAGCAAATAAACATATGAAAAAACGTTCAACATCACTGGTCATTCAATAGATGCTGATGAAAACAACACTGAGATACCACTCACCCTACAAAGAATGGCGGCTATCAAGAAATCAACCAATAACAAATGCTGGCAGGGTTGTGGGGAGATAGGAACCCTTCACTGTTGGTGGGAGTGCAGACCGGTGTAACCACTATGGAAATCAATATGGAGATACCTCAAACAACCACAATTAGACCTAGTTTGATCCAGCTATTCCTCTGCTGGATATCTTTCCAAAAGAATTAAAGGAATCATACCACAATGATACATGCTCACCCATGTTTATAGCTGCACAGTTTGTAATAGATAAAATTTGGAAACAGCCCAATTGCTCATCAACTGGAGACTGGATAAAAAAAAAAAAATGTGGACTTTTTTTTTTTATGAAATGGAGTACTACTCAGCCATAAAGGATGATAGACTAGAGATAGTTATAGCTAAGTGGATGCACATTAAGGCTATACTCTTAAGTGAAATTAACAAGTCACACATGTGTAAATACTGAATGGTTTCCCTGTTGTGAAAAACTAAAAGTATAAATAAGGATCAAAATGTATAATTGATATTGTGTTATAGGAAGAATAGGTCTAAAAGAGTAGAGGAAGTGGAGGGGTAGGGAAAAGGGAAAAGAAAAAATATATGAAAAGGAAAATATGGAAACATATCTCTATAAACAGGGAAGGGTGGAGGGGGAGAAGGGAGGGCTGGGGAATGGGGAAAAGTAAGAACCAGGATAAGTCATGTAAAGGTACAAGATCCCAGCGATGAAGGTAACTGTATTGTATACCTAAAATGTACCGATAAACTTAATAAAGATAAAGTATCAGCATAGGAAATAAAGGAAGGAAAAGTGAAATTGCCTGTGATATGCCTGTGATGTGCCTGGTTCTCCCTAACAACACTATTACTAGGTCGAACATGCACATTCTATAAACCTTTTTTGGCAATGACTGTATTCTCACCCCTGCATCTGACCTTCTTTAAGTATTCAAAGCAGAGCCTGGTACAAAGTATACACCACATCCTTGTGACTAAATTATCCTTGTTGCTGCTGCTGTTCCTTTGCTGGACCAGGCTATGGGAGGAGTAGAATACTTAAGGGCATTAATTTTGGCCTAGGAAAGATTTGTACTTGAACCTCATCTTTGTCCCTTACAAGCCAAGCACTCCTAGGCACATAATCTTTTTTAAAAATTAAGTTTCAGTGGTATATTTTTGCCACACATAATCACATTCATCATAGGGAATTTGTACCTGTGCATAATGTATCTTAATTCTTTCTTTCCCCATTTCCTTCCCCTCCTTTCAACCCTTCTTCTCTCCAAGCACTTTCAGATTGAACATTTAGCAGCACAAAGGGAATACAGCACTGTATATTTGATAAACAGCCTCCCTAGGCCTTTGAGAGCAGAGGAGGTGTTCAGGGTAGAGGGTGGAATTCTGCACAGTCATCCTCAAGAATAGCAAGAGCCCATATGGGCGCATATCAAATGCTTCTTGCACACATGATTTGGCCACCTCCCTTCCCACCAAGCCAAAAACCCATTATTTAAAAATTGCAAAATAAAATGTTCCCTGCTGGCTCTCCATTCCTAAACTGGAGAAGGAAAGGTCATCATTTGCCTGGTAGCCTTGGGGACCATCTGAGTACTGGGGGGCTTCTCAACATCCTCGGAACTGTTTAGATGACCATGTGTTCTCTGGTTTCTAAGGAGAAATACAGGGCTGAGCTTATGGGCTGGGTGTGGTGGGAAGGGTAGGCATGGAAGTGACAGAATGTAAAGAGCACATGGCAGTGTAAGGAGACAAAAGCTATAGAATAATAAATGGCAGGATAGCGCAGGTCAAGCACCCTCAGGAATGCACAAAGGGGTATGTGATGGGATGTGTGTGTATGTTGGGGGTGGGTGCGCTGGGATACTATTGCTCTCCCTAAAAAAAATTATTCTCTCTCATACCAAATTATTAACTCTTTTTGATTCAACTGTCCCATTTTAGGGTACCACATTGTCAAATGCTCTTGCCTCTGCAAAAAAGCAATCCAGGAACTTCCCAGCATCCACAGCGAGGGAGGAAACGCCGTCTTGTGGTTAAATGAGTTGCCCACACGTGCGCGACACAGCTCTTAGTGCTGAAATTCCGCTGACCTTTTAAATTTAATCTTCCTTTGGGATCCAAAAAGCATTTCAGGATTTTTCAGAACCTGGATCTTAGACAGAAATCTAACTTTGGATATCAAGGGGTAGAAGTAATTGGGCTAACTTGGAGTTCCAAGGGAAGCTGAGTTCATCATTCATTTTCCATAAAAATAGAACAAATTTATATTATAATAGTTTCAAATTCTAGCTATTTGCTATGTTAATTTTTTAAAAGTGTGCACAGAAAACTGACTAAAAGGGAATAAATATGCCAAATTGTACAGGCTTATCTTTTAGTCATGTCTTCATGAACTATTTTTTATTTTTTTCAAATTGGTACAATAAGCAGCCATTTACTTTTTAAAACTTTTAAATCAAGAGTTTTTAAAATTTGGTTACTTGAAATTTCTAATTAGTTTAATCAACAAATATTTTTATGAAGCATCTACTGTGAGCTACATGCCGATTAGCAAACTAGTTCAAGGGTCATAATCCCTTTTTATAAATAAAGTTTTATTAAAATTTACAACCACATTCCTTTGTCTATGTATTATCCGGGGCTGTTTGTGCATCACAGGAAGAGAGTTGAATAGTTGCAACTGAGACCAAATAGCCCACAAAGGCTAAAACATTTACTACCTGACCCTTGTAAGATAAATTTTACTGGCTCCTGTGGCATGTGAGAGGTTCTAAATTAGGTAATAGAAATCAATAGTGAGAAAAAACAAAAAGATACATTCCCAAGGTCATGGACTTTGTAGTTTTTTGTGTAAATGTTAGTCTTTTCCATATTCCTGAAAATAGGTGCTCTGTGGATACATAAAATATAAGCCAGCTGGTAGTACTGACAGCATTATTCTCAATAGTTAAAAGTAGTTTATTGATGCCCCAGAGAGTAAGAGATCCAGTAATCTTAATGTCTCCCTCTCCCTGTGCACAGAGCAGTGCCTGCCATGTGACTAGACACAGCCAACTTTGGTTATCACCCTCATCGGGGATCATGCCATCCCTTGTGTGAAATTCAGACCTAACCCAGGTGTAAGACACTGTAAGAATCTTTTCCATCAAGTCAACAGAAATCACAACACTGGAGAATTTAATGTACTTCTCTTCATTTATCTGGAATAGCTTCTTTCGTGCCCTTCAAGCTGGGAATTTAGGATGTGTGCCCCTGAAAGCACATAATCCCTTCCTAGAGTAGAGCATCACCTGGTTTAGGAACAGAAGATGAATAATAAAGAATAACTTTCCAGACCCATTTCAGTAAACAACACTCCCTGTTTCCTGACAATACACAACAAACACCCTTTGCCTTCTGCTAAACCCCATCTCCTTGGAAACATCATAATAGGTTTAACAAAAGCCTGGAAGATCTGAGGAGATCTGCTGTTCATCCGCAACAGGAATGTATTGAATTGTTCTACTAAAGATGCACGCGTTAGGCTGGCCTCACCATTAACCTGCAGGTATGCAGAAACACATCAGAAACATGTGGGAGAGAGGCAGAACTCAGAGCCTCCTGGGCAAAGAGAACTGTGTAGGTAAATGCTCTAATTAGGAACTTGGAGTCTGTTCAGCATTCATCAGGGTCCTTCTATGTCTGTCTCCTTTATTCAATTAAGAAAATTATAGGAGCCTTCAATTTTCTCTATGATTTAAAATAATGATAAATGATCAGGTGGAGTTTGGGGTTTTTTTTAAAGCATATTTCTAAAAGAAACTTTGGCTAAATTTTATCTTGCCTGCTTTTGGGAAATAGTCATCAGACTATTGGAGATTCAAATCCTCTCCCCGACACAAACAGGTCCTTTGTCAGCAGCAGTATCAATCACAGAATGAATCATTCAAAACTGGGAGGGAAACTGCATTTCAAAGATAAGCAAAACAACAACAACAATAATAATAATAACAAATCTATTTAGGTCCAAAATGAGAGCTTAGAAATGAGTCAGGCAAATGCTCAAATTGGAAGGAGTAACAAAAGGAAAAAAAAGAAACAGAAAAAGATACAGCAAGCAACACACATATCTATTCAGTGACATCTACTTCTCCTGCATAGGACTCTGTACTTTAAGGATCTGTGTGTGTGTGTGTGTGTGTATCTTCTGAATTTAGCATGTCTACCATGTTTGAGATTTCTTTTTCATCTCATACAAGTATTATCTATCAATCGTTCAGAATGTGTCATGTTTTAGATCTGCAATGTCCCTCATAAGTCTCATGTGTTTCTAGTTGTGGCCTGATCAGAAGAGGCCAGTGACTGGGGCTATGACCTAGGAGAGCATACAGTACTCTTGCTCCTGGCTCCTCCTTCCTTCTCGGCTTCCTGGCTGTCATGGGTTGAGCAGCTGTCTTCCATCGTGCTTCCCTGAATGCTGTTTCTGCCTTGGAGCCAGCCTACCATGGACTAAATTCCCTGAAAAGTGAGCCAAATAAACCTCTCTTCTTTAAATTGCAAGTGTCAGGTATTTTGTCCCAGTGGCAGGAAAGTGACTAATACAGGACCCAAACCCCCAAGATTTTTGCTGAACTCTTTGAAATTAGGGGATTATTTATGACATGAGGAAAAAGAAAAAAAAAAGAGGTGAAATTCTCATGAATTATGGCAGCCAGAAAGGAGTAACTTTCAGTAAGGCTAAAGGGCATAGAATTTAAATTCAGAGAGTCTGAGTTTAAATCTGGCTCATCAGATAAGTGCCTTTGAGTGAGCAATCTATAGTTTCTGGATAATCTACAGGCTCAGCTTCCATATTTGTCATGTGGTAATCATGATCGTGTGTCTTCATGAGTATATTGTATGGATTAGATGAGACAGTGCATGTTATATGCCTAAAATAATAAATGCACAATACTGTTATATGCTATCATTTTATCATTATTATTTACGTTCAGCCTGGCCCTAAAGTTCATGCTTTAGTCTCCTTAACAGGAAGTTGACCAGCCTTTATGTGAAAATCTCCAAGGACAGGGTCTCACTACCTATGTCCATATGTGTCCCTGACTCTTAGAAGGTCCTTTTGTGTATTCAGTGTAATTTCTTCCACTGTGGCTTCTGCCCCTTGGTCTTAATTTAACGCTCCCTTGGGAGCCTTAATGGACAGGGATCATCCCTCTTACTCTTTGTACCAGTGAAGGTTGGGTTTTATTGCCAAACAATTATAGCAAGCTTTAGACTTCATGAGAATTAACTAGAAAGATCCTAAGGCATCAATTAAATCAATGGGGAAAAGGGGTGGGGAGGAGGAGGAGCAAGGAGAGCTGCAGGGAGGAAATGGGGATGGGAGAAGGAAAATGTTGGCCTCAGAAAATTCAGAAACCAGGGCAGATTCAGGTCATACAGCATCAGAAGGAGTCATTACACCCTCTGTTACTAGCACAGCCATTATTCAACCTTACTGCACAGCTCTAAGACTCTGACTGACTCAGCCTGCGTCAGGCATCAGATCCTGGATCCATTCTGGCCAGGGTCAGAAACCCTACTACAGATCTTGCTGCTTGGAGGCTACCTGTGTACTGGGGAGTCAGAGTACAATCCACAGAAGGGCTAACTGTGAACAGAGCAGTCTCCCAGCCATGCTATGAGGAAGCCCAAGCCATGTGACTGAATTATGGCACAATCCTTCAGATAGTTGATGAAGCTAATCTCCACGGTAAATAACCTCAGTTATTTCAGCCATTGGGATTCAGTTAATTAAAAGTAATTGTGTGATTGTTTGTTTCTCACTGGAAAGTAGAGCTCTATGAAGACAGAGGACTATGTCTGTATTTATTTGCCAAGTACTCAGATACTGTAATTGCTGAATTAGTTAGCTGACTGATTCACTTATTAATTTATTATTTTTGAGAACCTTCTGCTTCCAAATATGGCTCTATCCCAGTTGGTCAATTCTCATTCATAGTGACAAATTCCAGTGTCAGTGTTCTGTCTTATTTTCATGAAATACATACCAAGAGAGAGAAAATAACTCAGAAGGCTTATTTTCAGTCACCTGAAAGGATTTTATTTGCCCATCTTTTCTGGTCGTCTATTTCTGCAAAACACATTCCAAAATACAGTGGCTTAAAGCAATAGTCACTGACTTTGATCCTGAATCTAGAGATTGTGCAGGGCACAGTGGAACCACCTCAGCTCTGTTCTACATGGCAGCTGCTGGAATGGATTATCTGGGAATGGGAGACTCCAATTCCAAGATGGCTGGCAAGTGGATGGTAGCTCTCCCCAGAAGCTCAGCTACAACTGTGGATCAGGACCTGAATTTCCCTCTCATAGTTGCTTAGGCATGCTTTTGTGCTGGCTTGGTTCCTGGAGGGAGAATCCCAAAAGATGCAGAAAAGAAGTATATGGCCTTTTCAGGATGCAACTTCAGAACTCGTATAGCCATGTGCTACTGTTGGCCATAACAGTCACAAAGGTCTTCCTATTTCAAGAGAAAGGGATATGTACTTCATTATGCTATGGGAGAAGTCGCAAATTCATATTGAAAGATATGTGGGATAAAGAGATTTTGTGGTGGCATATTTGGAAAATACACTCTGTCACAGTGTCTCCTCTTGTGTCAAGCAACCAGGTTGACCTTCAGCTTTGCACTTTTAAACACTCTTGACTGGTCTGCCCCTCCATCATCATTTTCTGAGTCATCTATGCTGGATTAAGGCCTGAAAGTACACAGATAAATGAGAACTCTCCTTTCTACTAGAGAGTTCACAGATGGATAGAGAATAATGAATAATAAAAATCCAATATAAAGAGTGATTCAGCCAAGGTATGTACAAGGCAGCATTGGCAGAGAAAGAAATGACTGATTTTTGTCTGGTCCGAAAGCTGAGTTCTATTTTAACTAAACACTTTTCTTCAGTGCACATGAGTTTTGTTGCGGTGTCAGGTTGCCATTTTCAGAATTAATAGGTATTCCTTTAGGTGAGCATGCAGTGTCTGTGTTATACAACATGGAAGTCATACCATCCACAACCAAAAAGAGTGGGACTGCTTGGCTAATGCTACAGTTAGGTCATGAATGTCCTCCAAAGCCCTCATGCACTCACAGGCAGAGCATGTGGAAGGTGATTGGGTCAAGAGAGCACTAGCTGACTTGCTGGTGTGAAGGAGGCAGGTTCTTGAGGATGACCTGGAAGGATGTAGCTCCTTTCCCAGCTTCTCCCTTCCCTCTCCACTTCCTGGCCACCATGATGTGAGCAGATTTCCTCTCCCAGACCCTTATGCCCCTCTCTTTCTGCCTTTAAGACTGCTGAACATGGACTAAAACTTCTGAACTATAATCCAAAATAAACTTCTCCTTTAAGTTTTCGGTGTCAGGTATTTTTTTTCCCAGCAACAAGGAAAGTGACTAAAACAATTCACAAAGGGAGTTGAAGAAATAGAGGACTCTCTTGGACTTAATAGATCCTCCTAGAAGTACTGAATTTTTTAGGAAAAAAAGACCCCCAGAAAGTTAGTATTACTAACTTTTAAATAGACTTTAGTTTTTAGAACACTTCTGATTTGCAGAAAACTTGAGAAGACAGAATAGAGAATTCCCATATACTCTACTCCCACTCTTTCCTATTTAACCGCATAGATTAGTTTGATACATTTATTATAATTAATGAACCGATATTGTTACACCATTATTAACCAAGGTCTACAGTTTATTCATATTTTTTAAATATTTTACATGGAGTGCCCCTTTTGGTTCCCAGATCCCCTCCAGGCGACCACATCACATTCAGCTGACAACTCCTTGGGCTTCTCTTGGCTGTTAAGTTTCTCAGATTTTCTTTGTCAAAGACCTTCACAATTTTGAGGAGTACTAGTCCTACATTTTGTAAGATTCTCTCAATGCATGTTTTTCTGATGTTCTTCTCAGGATTAGAATGGAGTTATGAGTATTAGGGAGTAAGACAATACTGCCACCCACCTTATCAAGGGAACATGGTGTCAACATGATTTATAACTGTTGATGCTAACCTTGATCACTGGGCTGAGATTGCATTTCTTGGGTTTCTGCCCTGTATATTTGTTTATATTTTCTCCCCTTTTCATACTACACTCTTTGGAAACAGCCACTTATATGCAACTCTCTCTAAGGCAGAAGGTAGCTTGCTTCCTCCTGCTTGAGAGCAGAGTGTCTATATAAACTACATTGGAATCCTGCATGGGACATTCTTCTCTTCTCTCCCCCGCCCCACCATTTGTTATGTTTTCCTTTGTTACTTACATCAGTACGGATTCATTGATATTTACTTCATACATTATGTAATCCTACTTTTATTGCTCAGGGTGTTTCAGATTTGTCTACTAGGTGCTTTTCAGTTGGTTTCCTTGTCCCTTTCGCACACTCCCATCATTTAGAGATGATAATGTGTTGCATATACTGTATAAGCACTCAAAAAGAAAAGCTGTTTTTACATGTGCTTCTAACTTGCTTCTTCAGACAAGCCTCTGGTTCAAGTGCTTCAGGAAGCTGAAATGCAGAACAGCTCAGTAGATTGTCCAAGGTCACAAACTTGGCTAAAGTTAGAATCAAGATGCACATCTAGGTTGGCAGACCCCAGATCCCCCCCACTTCTAACAGCTTGGCTGTTGAACAGCATACAACCTCATGCAAACCCACAACCTGCTAAAACCCAGATTTTTGGATTTGTAAATATTGGTGTGTATAAAGAGGAAAAAAGCCAATCAAAAGAGCTTGCAGGGGCCCAGAGTGGTGGCAGCCTCTTCTCTATCTGTTTCAGCGTCTGTCCTTTACCCTACCACCCAGTATGGACTGTCAAGCGGCTCATATGGACACACAAAGTTGTCCAGAGAAACCACCCCCGTGGCTGTGAGGTGGACTTAAATGCTGCCCCCATGCAAGGAGTTATAGAAAGATGAGACGGACATAGAGGAATAGATGCAAATGCTAACATTTCTGAAACCTGAAGGGGGTCTATTTTGAGGCTTGAGTGGGTCTTCTTGAATTTTCTTAAATTAGATTGCACAAGCTCCCTCCACCCACTGAGGAGCAAGCCCTCAGCACAACACAATCCTTTCCAAGCCTTGGAACTCGGTTCCCTCCATGTTCCTTTCAACCCTGCAAATGCCAAGACAGCTTCAGGGGAGTCTGTCGAGAATTGCTAATCACTTTTACACTTGGCTGAGTAAAGCACAAGCACACACACACAAAAAAAGACTCAAATCCCCTTTTGAAATTCCCACAGTAACCAGAGATTTGATCCAAAGACAGCATCCAGTGCCCCTGTGCAACTGTATGGCCGGGATGTAGGAAGCTCAGGCAGGCTGGTTTATGGTTCCCCGTCAAGCACAGCTGGAAATGAGAATGTAGAGCCCTGGCTCCTTTTGCCCAGGCTTGGTGCCAGAGGTCTTGCCTCCCCTAAATCACGCTGCATTTTTCTAGCACTCTCAGCTTGTTTTCTATTAGTTAGAAGACAGTAGCATCTTGCACAATAAAATTCAATTTTAGTAATTTATCTGCTACCTCCAAGGAGAGGGGATAATTCTCAGTATGAAGGCAGTTTTCATTATCAGCCTGCTTTGGAAGATGACAACGCCATTGCTTTAGATTTCTTAAGGAAATAGAACACAGCCAAAGTAGGCTGTGACACCCAGCTGGGGTCTAACACCTTGTTCATAATACCTAAAGAACTTCAAAAACTTTTAAGGACAATGCCTAGTATAATATACTCATTGACATCTAAAAAGCCCATGAAAACTAGGCCATGAATATAATGAGAGGCAAAAATACTGATAAATGGACGGAGACACACACCCAAGTGTCCCTGGGAGCTTTTTGCTTCCTACTTTAAGCACAAAATTGGATGGGAGCAGTGGCTTTCAGAAGACATCAAAACTGCCTCCCAACTCTGGCAGGAGCTAACTTTGTTTTCTAAATTTAAAGACATCGCAGCTTCTATAATTTGTCTCCAGTGAAATTATGCTATTTTTTAGTGTGGGCTTTGTTGCTAACTCATTGCATGGGCACAGCTGCTCGCTCTCCTCATCTGTAAAACAGAGACCCTGTAACCTTATGGAGAGACTCTCACCTGATAGCTTTTCTAGCCTTGAATTTGGATGAGGCGTATGTAAGGTGGCCAGGTCCCATCGATACAGCACAGAGGTTGTTTCTGCCCTCCAGAAACTTAGCGGGTGTCAGAGAAGGCAAAACTCATATGGACACACAAAGAAAAATAATCTGGAATTCCCATACACAAATGCGCCCCACAATTGCCTAGGGCTGCTGGCAACTCAAAAAGTTCTCCTATCTTCCTGATGTACACACTTCCCAGAAAGTAGCAGTTAAGTCCTTTGAAAGGTCATACGCTCTTGCAAGGAAGCTTCTCTCTGGGTAATGCCAAGATCATGGTGCAAGGGTAAAAAGTATCTTGGCTCTTCACTTTGCTGTGCTCTTCTCCATTTGCGTGATGGCTCCTCGGTATAACTGTGGCAGAGTGACAAAGGAAAGGAAAAGGGAGCAAACCAAAATTAGTTGTCTTCTAATATGGAAGCAGCTATGCATACAGATCTCATTGATCATTCATTCACTCATTAAACCTTCAGTGAACTGTAAATGTTCAATCAGTTACTTGAACTGGTCAGGTACTACTTCCTGTGGGCACTGAGGATACCATGGCACACCAGGTACTCACAGCCTGGAGAAGATGAAAAATGTTAAAATCGCTGGTGACATATTATTACAAGCTCTGCAATGGGGATGAGCAAAGGCACTGCGGGAGCCTTAATTCCCTACACGGAAACATCGGGACAAGGGGAAGCTGGCCAGGAAAGGCACTGCAATACACAGGATCAGAAAGGGGAAAGACACTGAGATGGGACTGAGTCTTAAATTGTGGGATGGTGTGAGCAGAAAAGCAAGGCAGGGTAGACACAAACATGAGATCACAGCATCCAGCTTGGGAATATGGTGGAAGTCAGTGGACAAGCACAAGTTCTCTTAAGGAGAGAGGTAGCAGGTTCCAATTTGCATTTTAGGAGTTCTGTAGTTATGGTGCAGAAAATGGATAGGAAAATGAAATGATAGGAGGCACTCGAGAACTCAGAGGCCAGTGAAAACAGCCACCTGTGTGTGACCACCCTTAACGCTTGCAACAACCAGGTGAAAGAGGTGCAGCGGCCTCCCCCATTCTATAGATGGAGGAACTGAAGCTCCAAAACAGGGTTTATCGACGTCAGCTCTGTTGCTACTTTGGCCTGCGGGGGTGGTTGTGCGGATGTTGTCCTGGGTAAGGTAGGATGTTTCACAGGTCTGTTGGACTCTGCCCACTACATACCAATAGATTCCTCCCTCCAAATGTGACTGAAGAAGTCTCCAGATGTCACCAGATGTCCTTGGGGGCAGCACCACCACCCCTAGTGGAGAACTCTTATTTTAAAAGGCCAAATCCCAGTTCACACAAATGAGGACACTCACTGGATCTCTGTCTCTGCAGCCAACACCATTCTTTTTATGACTCCTTCAAACACATCCCCTGTCCCTCAGCCTTAACTCTTGGAGCCTCGGCAGAGACATTGCCTTTGTCAATTTATCTCCAAAAGACTGCAGTTTTCTTCGCTGAGAAAAAGACTTAAGAACAGACGTCTCTTTCCCCAGTTCTTCTGGTTTTCTCTTACATTAATGTAAAGATGACTTTTTTTTTCTAGTCAGCTAAAAATTGTAACCGTCCTGGAAGCAAAAGCGATTTCTGCAACCACGTGTGCATTTTTATACATTTCCTTTCAAATTAGCAGAGCACTGGCATCAAAACTGAGTCTGACTCACATGGTATCAGAGTCCATTTATGCCCAGTTCTAAGGGTCCTTGCCTTTGTCTCTGGCACTGCCATCCATTTAGTGATCTAAAGTTTCCTCCTAAAATATACATTTTTAAAAAATCGTAGTTATACCTTGCATGGATCTATATCCTCAAGTTTCCCATATGATTAAAGAAAATACAGGATAATTTTACAGAGTAGGGACATACAGCCAGAGTGGTGGAGCCCATTTCCCCTATTCCCTCTTTATATGAAAATGCAGCAGGCTTGGAGATTGTCTTCCCTCACTCAAATTACCTTGCCAGACAAAGGGAGCTTTTTAGAAGAGCCCCGAGCATGTAATTTTATTACCTTAGCACTGATTTTTAACATAATTCATGTAATTTCTTCTGCAGGAGAAAAGTTACTTTCCTAAATATATGGTAAAATGAGAGCTGACGGAGTTTTAACTCCCACCAACCTTCTCTGTAGAAGTTTTTACTAAAAGAGGAAACATGGAGAGGTGCTTACATCACATGACTTCAACTAGAAGCAGAAAAAGGGCTGCCATGCCTTTCAAGCCTGACAATTTCTAATGACTGCATCTCAGCAGAAACCAGACACACCTCAAAAACTGCCATCTTAGAAAGATCAAACCAAGGTCTTCAAACAGTAACCAGCATGATCATTTAAAGACTAAGCTGAGTTGGGAGAATAGCTCAGTAGTACAGCACCTGCCCAGCATGCAAGAGGACTGGGCTCCATCCCACAAAAATGCAAACAAATCAAAATAAAAACCTGAGCTGGAGGCTGTTACTTCCCTGATTTTGACTCACTAGCGAAACTATAACTCATCACATCTACGAAAGAATTCAAATCCCACACCACAATTTTCTAATTTTCTGCCGAGTCTGGGCCATGCCTGTCTTTGCCCCACTACTCTCTTTATTTGTCATGCTCTGACCACAATGGACTTTATTCCATCCCCAGTACACACCAACATACCTCTGGATTCTGCACTTCCTGCTTCCTCCTCTTGGAAGTTTTCTTTTCCCCTTCCATTCAAAGGGCTGGCTCCTTCTCACCATGAAGGTCTCAAATCTGATGTCCACTCCTCCAGGCCAGCCTTGTTCGCAGGCAGTCTCTGCACTCTGTCTCTTTGTTTTCTTGAAAACACATATCAGTGCTTGATATGCAGTGTCACCCACTAGTGAATTAGTTGCCCACAATAAAAGTGAGGTGGTTTTGCATAAAGGCCTGTATTCCCAACTTATTTGGAAAATCAGAGAATCTGATGTGAAACCCACATCCTGCCAGGGCTCAGAAAAGATTGCCGAGAGCTGACAGCATAGTACGTGCTCATTTCATCTCAGTACACACTCTGTCCACTGAGCTCACTGACGTTACCCATCCAGACATCATAAGTATTGCATTTACAACTTAGGGGACACACACACACACACACACACACGTCAATAGTGAAATTAAGACTTCATACTCTTCTTCTTGGTCAACAATACCACATGGTTTGAGTGGAAATCTTTCCCAGACAGTTTCAAATGAGAAGGCCCAAAATTCTAAACTTCTTTGCCATACCTCTGCTACCTTTCCCAAGGAGTACAAAAGAGGAGACACAAGTCCTAACCAGTCTCATTCCTGCAGAAGCAGGCTTTGCTAAAATTAAAGATCATTCTCTGGAGAACAGTGATACATAGAGGGGAAGTGGCAAGAAGACAATTTTAAAGACACTTAATGCAGCATAGATTGCTAACTGTTCACCCAAATCCATTTCTTCCTCCTAGCATGCAGCTAGCCTGCCATGACTGACTCTCAGGGAAGTGTCACCTCTGTCTCTCACTGGTAACTCTTAGGAGTCTGGAGTTCCTGGGACTTTATTAGGCAGATAAAAACATATGAATCACCAATGCAGGAATAAGTATCAAATGATTCCCATTCACAGCCTTATCAAGTAGTAGAAACAATCCTGGAATCAGGCAGCTATGGCTCCAAATGCTGATCTCACTCAGTCGCTGCAAAATCCCTTGGCCTTAGTTTCCTTCTCTGTGAGTTTAATAATGTACTAACCTGAAATGGGCATTAAGAAGAATAAATATGTTCACATATATAACATGCTTAGCACAATGTCTGACACACAGTAGGACCTACCCATGTTTCCATTATCATCTTTTAAGTGTGACTTTCACTCTAGGGAGAGCCCCGGTGTCTGATGTGGGCAGACAGACACAGAACTCCTTGAATAAATGTCAGGCAACAGCCAACATCAACACATGTAAGAGATGAACTTAAAAGATAATAAACATAAGAAGGGAATGGTCCCCCAGGGAAAGTTGAAGAGGGATTTTCAGATGCACAGAAGTTGGCATTACCTGATTACTCCCTATTACTCCCTCCCCTGCCATTACCAGCTGCTGAGATGAGCCACCTGCTAGGAATCATCAGAAGAGAAATGCCACATCACTGTTCCAGAATTTGAGCATAAAATACTACAGACTCAAAGGAAAAACATATGGTGCAACAGGAAAAAAAAATGGTTTTGAATGTCTCCAAGAAGCAGGGCTAATCAGATGAAGAAGAGGCAGCCAACACCATGAAGCAATTTGAGAAAGAGCAATCTCCCCTAAATGAAAAAACACTAAATAAACTGCTCCCAGGATACCAAGAGCCCTGAAAAGCCCACACACAGAAAGAATACATCTCTATGTCAGGCATCTAGGACAGGAACTTCCAAGACAAGGAAGGCACCAGAGCCAGGAGGTGTGTGTGTGCGGGAAGAGCCATCGCAGGCTATTTTAATTTCTCGTATTATCTCCCCTCTCCATACCTGCACCCAACTGGGTACACTTGACTCTCCTCCAGGGAAACAAGGCAGAAAAAGCAATCAAGGGACCAAGTCACACATGAAACAACAGCCTATATTATCTTTTTTTTCTATACCTTGACACTGATATCTGAGGAGCTCAGCCACACAGGCACCAACACAGCGGTGTATGTGTCTGCCCCCACCCCCCGCCAGCTCCCCATGAACAAGAGAAAGAGAACCTCTCTGAGGCTCTCTCTCCCACCTTGATCTTCATTTCTCTCCCTTTTTGTTCCTGTTCCTATCCTAATTCAAATTTATTTTCTGTCTTTTTCTTTTCTTCACTTTTACCTTCTCTCAATTGTCATTAGTTTTCAAAGAAAGTGATTACAGTCTCTAGCCTGACTACTGCCATTAGTTTGTTCTGTTCTTCTGTGTATTTTGTTCTGCCTTCTCTTCAACAGCTTCCTAGAGTTTGTGTGATATCCCTGTGTCCTCTGACCTCACTTCTAACCATTCTCTGTCCTATCTAACCCTCCCTCCCCAACTCCTTGTAAGTCCCCAACCTCAAAGATAAAGTTGCTATATTGAAGAGTTTATCCACTGTAAACATATTTTGGGTTGGTTCTCAATTTTGATTTAATTCACAGTTATAGGTGATATATTAATAATTACCACAAATTGTCATTTTCTAAGCTGTGCTTGATGCTATTGTGTTGCTCATTGTGTCACTTGGGCTAAGGTTTTGTGATCTAATCAGTTGTCCTTCCTGGTATAATGAAAATGAGATTGCCTCAGAGTCATTAGAGACTCAAAACCTAAGATCAAAGTATTACCCAGGAATTAAACCAAGGACAGTACCAACAACAAAAATAGAAATGAGAAGACATTTAAACGAGGCACAAACACAGACTTCCACCTCACCAAAGTTAAACTCCAGGGGAAATGAGGTGGAAAAGTCTGACAGTCAACCGTCTGGATACCCTGAACTGATAGCACAGGAAGTAACAAAACAGATAAATGAGACTCTAGAAAAATTCAAAACAGAAATAATTTCCCAGATAACCACAGAGATGGTGAGAAGAATGAAAGACATGATTAGAGACTCTAGAACAGAAAGAGATTTTTAAAAAATAGATGAGCTCTGGACCATGATGGAAACCATGAATGCCTGCATAGGAAAGAAATGGAAGCCTTGAATGCCTAACAGAGGAAAAAAATGAAATCCATGAAACAGATTCAAACATATATCCAGGAGATTAAAAACACTATAGAGCTGGGCGTGGTGGCACATGACTATAATCCCATTACTCAGGAAGCTGAGGCAGGAGGATTGCTGTGAATTGGAGACCAGCCTGGGCTACATAGTGAGTTCCAGGTCAGTCTCAACTACACAGTGAGACCCTGTCTCAAAAAAAAAAAAAAAAACCTAAAAGAAAGCTTTCAGCAGAATGAATGAATGTGAAGATAGAATTACAAATATAGAAGATAGGATTGCAGCCAGTGACCATGAGAAAAGAGATCTCTTAAAAACAGTAAGGGATCATGAGAAACCAATCCAACAACTCTTAGAATAATATAACTCAAAGAAGAATAATATAAGACTGATAGAAATCCATGAAGTAGCAGAAAAAGTACAAATAACATTAAAAAAAACTGTTCATAGAATTAATGACAGAAAACTTCCCAGAGGGGAAGAATTTGACATACAGATAAGTGAAGCATATAGGACTCCAAATAGCCATGATTTTAAAAAATCTACACCTAGACATATAATACTCAAGATCCGAGAAATCCAACAGAAGAACAAAATACTACAAGCAATTGGAGAAAGAAGCAAATTACATGCAAAGAAAAGCCCATCAAAATCACAGCAGACTTTTCAACACAAACTCTCTACTCAAGGAGAGCCTGGAGTGAGATATTTCAAATCCTAAAAGAAAACAACCTCCAACCTAGAATGATGTATCCTGCAAAATTATCTTTCAAAACTGATGGGGAAGTGAGATACTTCCATGACAAAGAACACCTGAGAAATTTCGTGAACACCAAACTGGCTCTCCAAACACTTTGAAACAATATCCAAACACTTGTAAACAACTCCATAAGCGCCAACAAAGCAAATATACCAGGCAAGGCAAGAAATTAAAGGGAGAAAAAGAAAAATTAAAAGAACCAACAACAAGAAAATAATATGACAATGAAAAGTCAACACATGAGGGTTATAACCATCAATGTTAATTGCCTCAATTCACCAATCAAAAGAAAAAGCCTGGCAGAATGGATTAAGAAGCAAAATTGAACAATATGTTGTATACAAGAAACCCACCATATCCACAAAGAAATTCAGAGACTGACAGTAAAAGGATGGAAAACTTCTCCGTGTGATGGGAGCCTGGAAAAAAGTGGAGGTAGCTATCTTATTTTCAGACAGAGTACATTTCAAACCAAAACTAATTAGGAGAGACAAAGAAGGCTGCTATATCCCTGTAAAGAGAACAATACAAGATGAAGAAATGATAATCATAAATATATGTGCACTGAATAATAATGCCCCCAACTATACAAAACAAATATTGATATGAAAAATGAAATAAACACTAATACAATTATAATGGGGGACTTCAATATTCCACTGACCCAAATAGACAGATCATCCCTAGACAAAAAAAATCAATGATAAAATACCAAAACTGAAGGAATCTTTTGAACAAATGGACTTCAAAGATGTCTACAGAGTGGTCCACCCCACAAAATCAGAATATACATTCTTTTTGGCTGCACAAGGGTCATTCTCCATAATAGACCACATGCTAGCTCATAGAACATGCTTAAGTAAATGCAAAGAAACTGAAGTCATGCCCTGTATATTTTCTGACCATAGTGCAATTAAACCGGAGATCAATAGCATAAGAAACAGCAAGAACTTCAAAAACACATGGAAATTAACACCCTATTGAACAACCATTGGGTCACAGAGGAAATTAAAGAAGAAATTAGACAGTTTCTACAATTAAATAATGCTAATACAACATACAAGAATCTGTGGGACACAATGAAAGCAGTTCTACCAGGGAATTTCACAGCAGTAAATGCCCACACTAGGAAAACAGAGCAAGCTCAAATAAACAACCGAATGCTTAACCTCAAGCTCCTAGAAAAACAAGAGCAAGGAAAACTAAAAGGTTGTACAAGGGAGGAAATTATGAAGATCAGAGCAGAAATTAATGCAATGGTGTTTAATAAAACAATACAAAAAATCAATGAATCAGTTGGTTTTTTGAAATAATAAATAGAATCAATAAAGCCTTAACCAACCTTATCAAAAAGGGAAAATAAAGACTCAAATTCATGTAATTAGGAATGAAAATGGTGAAGTCACAACATATCAACCAGAAATCCAGAAGATCATCAATACCTACTTCGAAAACCTGTACTATAATAAAATGGAAAATACAGAAGAAATGGACAGATTCCTAAATGCACAAAATTTCCAAAGTTGAATGAAAAAGATACAAAAAGTTTAAACACCCCAATTACATTCAGTGATATGTAATTAAAACATTAGCAACAAAGAAAAGCCCAGGTCCTGATGGTTTCACTGCTGAATTCCATAGATATTTAGAGAAGAACTATCACTACTACTCTTTAAACTCTTCAGTGAAATTCAAAGGGAAGCAATACTTCCAAATTCATTCCTGGAAGCAAGTATTACTCTTATTCCAAAACCAGGGAAAAACCCAACCAGAAAAGAAAACTACAGGTCAATCTCCCTAATGAACATAGATGCAAAATCCTCAATAAGATATTGGCAAACAGCATTCAGAGAGGGTCATCAAGAAGATCATACACCCTGACCAAGTCAGATTTATCCCAGGGATGCAAGGATGGTTCAACATATGCAAATCAATAAATGTAATACACTACATTAACAGAGTCAAGGACAAAAATCATATGATCATCTCCATAGATGCAGAAAAGACACTTTACAAAATTCAACACCATTCTTGATTTTAAAAAATTAGAAACAGGGCTGGGGATTTAGCTCAGTGGTTCGGTGGCCTGCCTTGCAAGTGCAAGGACCCAAGTTTGATTCCTGGTACCAAAAAAAAAAAAAAAAAAAAATTAGAAACACCCTACAGGCAGGGGTATGGGGAAAAAAATCAGAACCAAGACCTTTCATATAAAGGCACAATATCTCAATGATAAACATCACTGTACTATATATTTGAAAAGTACCAATAAGCTCAATGAGAAAAAAAACCCTAATTAGAAAATTAGAATAGATGAGCTTTATCTCAATCTGATAAAGGCTATCTGAAAAACCAACAGCCAATATCATAGTAAATGGTCAAAAAATGAAAACAATTCCTTTCACAATGACATCCAAAAAATGAAATATCTAGGGATCAATCCAATGAAGGAGACAAAAGACCTCTCTACAATGAAAACTACAGCACTCTGAAAAAAGAGATCAAAGATGAGATAATAAAATGGAAAGACATCCGTTGCTCCTGGGTAGGAAGAATCAACATAGTGAAAATTGCCATACTTCCAAAACTGCTATACAGATTCAATGCAATCCCAATCAAAATCCCAACAGTGTATTTCACAGTACTTGAGAAAATAATCCAAAATTTTATTTGAAAACATAAGAGACCTAGAATAGCAAAAGCCATTCTAGGCAACAGAGACATGGCAGGGGTGTATCACAATTCCCAACTTGAAACTATACTACAAAGCCACTGTGATAAAAACAGCATGGTGTTGGCAAAGAAACAGACCTGAGAATCAATGGGATAGATTGAAAGAGGCAGAAACAACAACAGACATACTCAGCTACCTCATCTTTGATGAAGGAGCCAACCGTTCTCACTGGAGGAAAGATAGCCTCTTTAATAGATGGTGCTGGAAAAACTGGATTTCAATTTGGCAAAGACTAAAACTAGATCCCTATCTTTCACCATGCACTAAACTAAAATCCAAATGGATTAAAATCTAAATTTTAAAACAGAAACACTAAACTTGTTGGAAGATAAGTCAGATCTACCTTGAAGACATTGGCATAGGAAAAGACTTTATGAACAAATTCCTCAGCAGCACAAGAACTTACACAAAGAATCAACAACTGGGATATCATTTTATTAAAAAGTTTTTGCAGTGCAAGAGAAACCACCAAAAGAGTAAAGAGGCAACCCACAACGTGGGAAAAAATAGTTTTACTAGCTACTCCTGAGATAAAAGATCACTATCTAAAATATATAAAGAACTCAAAAAATCAGACACCCCCCCACAAATACAAAGACCCAATTTGAAAATGGTCATCTCAAATGAACAGACATTTCTCAGACAAACAAGCAGAAGCAGCTAATATATGAAAAAATGTTCAACATCATTGCTAATTCAAGAGATGTAGATGAAAACAACACTTAGATTCCTCCTTACTCCAGAATAAATGGCTGCTATCAAGCAATCAACCAATAACAAATGCTGGTGGGGCTGTGGGGAGAAAGGAACTCTTCTTTATTGTTGGTGGGAGTGCAGACTGGTGCAACCACCATGGAAATCAATATGGAGATAGCTCAAACAACTAAGATTAGAGGCCTATTTGACCCAGCTATCCCTCTGCTGGGTGTCTTTACAAAAGAATTAAAAGAATCATACCACAGTGAGCTGGGTGTGGTGGCACATGCCTGTAATCCCAGCACTAGGGAGGCTGAGGCACGAGGATCACTTTGAGTTTGAGACCAGCGTGGACTACATAGTGAATTCCAGGTCAATCTCAACTCCATAGGGAGACCCTGTCTCAAAAAAACCAAAAAAGAAAAAAGAATCATACCACAGTGATATATGCCCACATCCATGATTACTGCAGCACAGTTTGCAACAGCTAAAACTTGGAAACAGCTTAGTTGCCCATCAACTGGAGACTGCATAAAGAATATGTGGTTTTTCTATTAAATGTAGTACTACTCAGCCATAAAGAATGAGAAGCTAGAGATATTTATATCTAAGTGGATGCACATTGAGGCTATACTCTTAAGTGAAATAAATAAGACACACTTGAGTAAATACTGAATGGTTTCTCCAATGTGAAAAACTAAAAGTATGACTAAGGTTCAAATGGTATAATTGATTATGTGAAATAGGAAGAAAATGGCTAAAGGAGAAGTGGGAAGGGTAGGGCAAAGGAAATAAGGTAAAATAAAAAATTTGAAAAACGAGAAAATGGAAGCAAAGTCTTTGTAAATAGGGAAGGGTGAAGGGGGTGAAGGGAGGACAGGGGTATGGGGAAAAAACAAGAACCAAGAAATATCATGTAAAGGTACAAGATCCCAGTGATAATTGTTAACTGTACTGTTTGCTTTAAATGTACCAATAAATTTAATGGGGGATGGTTGGGGGAACCACTGAGGAAGGCAGAGTCACAAAATACTTGTTTGTTTACCCTGACCAAGACCATGAGGAATTTCTTTCTCCTTGCAGCCCTTCTGAGTCTTTTGAGTGTATCCTTTTGAGGTCTTTACCCTCTCAAATCAGCCCAAATCCACTAGTGAAGAGTCCTGTGAAGAGATGGTAATGAATGGAGGTACAAAGTGAACTGAGAAAATCAGCTAAGTATGCACGTGAAAAAAGCATTATGGCTTGTATTTAGATGTTCCCCACAAAGCCCCATGCACATGGGTGGGACTTTTGGGAAGTGGCTAGACCATGAGTGTGTGATACTGGGATCAAGAGTGTGTGACAACTAAATTGATTATGCATAGATCTGGGTGTGGAAAATGGAAAGGCACCACCCAAAAGGCTTCTTGGTGGGATGAAAAAGAGAGGGAAGGCAGGCTTGCTGCTGCTGCTTGCTGATTTGCTGCTTCCTTCCTGCTTTGCCATGAACTATTTCTCCTCTGTGACACCCCTCTGCCACGCCACTCTATCTTGGAGCCAGCCAAGTATGGACAAACTGTGAGCTGATATAATGCTTTCCTCCCTTTACTTGTGTCAGGTATTTTGTCTCAATGACAAGAAAAGTAAGACAGGAAATAAAGAGAACCACAGATACTAATGCCATGAGACAGAACATGCATATCCTTGTCTCCTTGTAGAAGAAACCACCTGAGAAAATGCTTTAACTTCTTTAAGCAAAATGAAAAAAGCCACACAGAAATCACATTTTGTATGATTCTGTTTGTATGAAACATCCAGAATATTTAAATAGAGATAAAAAGGAGACTAGTGACTTTTAGGGTATGGCGGAAGAAGGAAATAGAGATATGTACTTGCTGGGTGATGAATACATCCCAGAATAGAGAGAGCTGGTGAATACACAACACTGTGAATATGCCAAGTGCTACTGAACTGTTCACTTTTAAATGGTAAATCATTTGTTTTGTGTTATATGAATTTCACTTCAATTTTAAGCAAATCAAGGAGGGCCAGGGATTTAGCTCAGTACCGCAAGCGCAAGGACCCAAGTTGGATCCCCGGCACAAAAAAAAAAAAATTCCTAAACAAATACAGGAGTCACTTTGTGTATTCCCACATCCTTCTTTCCTGATCAGGATCGCAACCCTTCCGAGGATTCTGTCTTTTCCTATCATTGCTATTTTTTCCTTCCCTGCTTCCTCCTTCCATTATGCCTCTTGGAAATATGGGCAAGTGTGAATCAGTTTTATTGGGCCAGCTCTCTCGCGCAAAGGATGAAGCCAAAGGATACAGTTGCCAGGCCCTCCTCAAAGAAAAACAAGCATTTGAAGAAAAATACAGAGGAAAAAAGAATGAGTGCCTTGAAAAAAATATAGCGCCCTAAAAATGCAACAAACGCAGCATGTCATCTGTTCCATGCCTCTGTTGTCCCTTAGGCTCCCTAAGGGAAATGTGCCATTATTAATAGACTCAGACCGCTTTGGGCCTAACATCATTTCTTCCAAGATCTATCTAACCTCAGCCTCTCATCTGGACCTTTGACTGGAACTATCTCCTTCCTGCTGCTCACTCTTCCCTGAGATCCTTCATGCTTGGGTCAGAAGAATTTTTAACAGAAAAGGTATTATACCAGGCCTCCTCCATCCTCACACGGCTCCCCACTGATAATATAATAAAGTTCCAATTCACAGAGAAGGTGCTGCTGCAAGATGCAGCCAACTCCATCCCTCTGGCTCCAGCCCCACTCCTGGTGCACTAATCACTGTCTTCTACATTCTTTTAAGTTTTTGTCTTATTGCTTATCTTTCTATTGCCAGAAATACCTGTCCACTCTTCCCGTTCCTAGCTATTAAAGTCTGCCTCATCCTTCCAAGCCTACTCCTGTCATCCACTGGAGACATCTTCACTGACTTGCATGCTCAGGTTTAACCTCCCTCTTCTCTTTCTAGTAGCCATAGTAGGGATGGTGTGTTCCTGGGAAGACTAAGGATGTCTAAAAGATGAAGCCCTCACCTTGGTTAGCTCTGGGTCCCCAGCTAACACAATGACTGGCAGATGAGTTACTAAGGTATCAGTTTGTTGAAATAAATTGGACTGAAAGTTCTCAAGGATACCCAAAAGATTTCTAGCGACGTGTCCTGGAATTCCTGAGCCTCACTTGTCACCTCCATGACAATGAAATCTGCAACAAAGACCTTGGGAACTAATTAAGTATTAGGACATTTCTATGCTCAGACACAGGCAGCCATGCACTTGGGTAACACTCCCCCAGAATGGCACCATCAGTCCATGTTCCCCTCACCTAACTCATTAATATTGGACTTCTCTGGCGTTCAGATGTAGTGAATATTTTAATTACAAAATCTTATTACATGCTCAGAGATTTTAAAAGAAACAGCCCCAATTTTCATAAAAGTTTTATGACTCTGATTCAAATATGAATATATTCCAGTCCAACAAGTAATTTAATTTAATAACAATTAAAACTTATGACATACTTTGCTTGTGCCAATCATTGTCTCATTTAAACCTGACTACAGTCTTGAGGAACAAAGAAGTTACGGATCTACCCAAGGTCAATGGATGCTGACTCAACCAACACTTTGAGATTTCCAAAACTGACTGTCTTATTTTTTTAATATCATATATTTATGGGACTCTCAGTAAATATAGGGCACTATGTCTTTTCCTAGAAATGCTGGAAAATCAGTGCTGCTCCCTCTACTTAGAGCAGCTCCAACCAACGCCTGATAAGTCAGATGCATGAAGACCCCAGTTTGTTCACTCCATGGGTGGCATGACTGGAAGGCTGTGTTGTTCTCTGATAACCAACGTTGCCTAATGGCATTGAGCTCCAGTGGTCCACCTGGACTGCATCCCTCTCCTCACATTACAATGATATTCTCCAATGGTGTTTCATGGGATTGCCCCCAAAGAAAGACTTGGATCCCAGTTCTTACCTCAAAGATCAGCAAAGCCCTGTAAAAGGCCAGCCAGGAAATATTTTCAGCTTTGAGGGTTAGACTTTCTCAGTCACCGTCCTTCAACTCTATTCTTTCAGCACCAAAACCACCATAGACAATGTGCATAGGAATGAGGGTGGCTGTGTTCCTACAAAATCTTATTTATGAGCCAGGCTTGACAACACACACCTGTAATCCCATATCTCTGGAGGGCTGAGGCAGAAGATTGCCAAGTTTGAGCCCAACCTGGGAAACATAGTGACTTTGTAAAATCTCAAATATTTTAAAAACTAAGAAAAGGGCAGGGACTGTAACTCAGTGTAAAGGTCCTGGCTTCAATCCCCACTAGAAAAAAAAAGTCTTACTTATGGACACTGAAATTTGGATTTCATAAAAATTTCATGTGTCTTGAAATGCTAGTTTTCTTTTGGTTTCTCTCAACCATTTAAAAATATAAAAAGGGGCCAGGGATTTAGCTCAGTGGTTCCACCACCTGCCTTGCAAGCACAAGTCCCGAGTTTGATCCCTGGCACCAAAAAATTTTAAAAAAGAAGTGTCATAAAAATACAAAAAGTATTCTTAGCTTGTAGGTGATCCTTTGCCAACCTCTGCTTTACAGTATTCTCCTGCGATCCTCTCGTTAACCACACAAGCCAAGAACCATCATAGTTTCTATTTTCTGGATGAAGAAAACAGAAGTTTGGGAAGGTTTAGTGGCTTTGAGATAACAAGTGAGCTGGTCCCCACTAGTACCCATGTTCAGCAGGGTTCAGGAGGGTCCTGTAGGCTGTCAGTCCAGAAGTCCGTGGTGCCCCATCATTTTGTAGAGTGAAATGACAATTTTCATTCTTGAGTTGGCGCTCTCCCCGGCACATCTCCGCTCAGCCTGCTGGCAGCACAGCACGGTGACTCAGTGTTCAGCACCAGCAGCAGCTGTACGCAGACGCCAGCCCCAAAGCAGCTTGCTGGTACACACCTTGGTAACAGCTGTTGCTGCTTCCTTTGCTAAGAAACCACACAGCACCACAGCCGGACAGGAGAGCTACAGAAGACCAGGGGGCAGCTGAGCGGAACCTTGGAGCCAGGACAGCTAGAGCTGGCCTTGACTCGCCTTCTGTTCTTCTGGCATAAGGCCGGCTTGCATAGCTCTTAGTGCTTTTATACAGATACAGATCCACCTGTAAGTGTGAGAATGCCATGCATTGCACACGGGGACTAACAGAGCTTGGCTTAGGAAAATCTCTAACTTAGAGCATGTATGTGAGGTCAGACAGCAGTGCAGAAGCTCTACCTCTTGTGATCCAGCCTGGCCAGGTCGAGAAATAACACCCAGTGGTGTTTACAGCCTTTAGCCTATGCCAGGCACTGACCTAAGCCTTTACATATAGGAGCTCATTACATTTTTTGCAGAAATCCTACAAGGCAAGTGCTGTGAGAAACCTCAATGTGTATTGGCTTGCAGGAGGAGAAGCATCACATAGAGCAGAAGCCACTTGCCCAGTCACTCAGTCGCAGAGTCTGGATGGCCAAGTTACTTGTCCAGGGTCACTCAACCAGTAGGAGGCACAGCTGGATTTTGAACCCAAGCAGACCAATTCTGAGTATGTGCTGTAAACCAGGAGTTGACAAACATCTTCCATAATGATCTAGATGGTAAATATATGGGCTTTGCAAGCTATACATGGTCTCCTTCACTGCCTCTTCTTTTTCTCTTCTTCCTCCTCCTCTTCCTCCTTTTTCTCTTCTTCTCTTTACTCTTCTCCTCCTCCTCCTTTTACTTCTTCACAATGCTTTAAAATGTAGAAACATCTTTAGCTCAGTTGTGGTTCAAAGCAAAAAGCCCTTTCTAAACCATAGCATGGAGGTGCTGTGGTCTGAATGTTTCTGCTCCTGCAAAATCCATACCTCAAATCATAATGTATAATATGAGATACCAGGAGATGGGACATTAAGAGGTGATTATGCCATGAGGGTGGATGCTTACTCTGACCTCAGGCTTGGCCATATGACTTGCTTTACCATGGGATTTAAGCTAGCATGACATTTGAAGAGATTAAGAACACATGTATGCATGCTTACTCTCGCTCCTTTTCTGCCATTGCCATGGGGACATGCTGACATTGGTCTGCATCACACGGAGCAGAAGCCAAGATTGCCCAGTCATCTGGTCTCCCCAAGCAAAACCAAGCTGATCTCCCCGACCCCCAGGATCCCCACCCAGGCAGGTGAGAGAGCCAGTGAAGTCGAACAAAGCCAGCTGCCCGAATAACAGGCAATCACAGAGGAAGACCAAGCCCAGCTGAGCCAGCCTGGAACCCTGCAGATGCAGGAGCCTGCTGGGTGTTTAGGATGCAGCACTGTAGTAGCAATAAATAACCAATACATAATAAGAACACAGAGACTTGGGCTGCAGTTAACAGAACCCCAAGCAAAGCAAACAAAGGAAAATGGAGTGATGGAGTTCCTAGGATGATCCGTAGAGCTCAAGGTCTAAATCAGTTCTTCCCTTCCCTTCTCTCTCTCTAGTTAATGCAGCCACCAGCAGTTCTTGAGTTTTATACCTCGGAGGGCAAAAACTGAAAGATTTCCTTCCTTTTAATTCCCCGTAAGGATTCTAGGGGAAGGCAGTTGTTTTTGAACAGAGAATGTAGCAGTGAGGGTTCTCTAGAGGAACCGAATCAATAGAATATACGTATAGGGAAAGTTACTAGGTGGACCAGGCCTTGGAGGCTCCACAATGGCCACCTGCACACTGAGGAACCAGAGCATTTGAAAACTGCAGAACAAGAGGGATCAAGAACACAGCACAGACCAAGGTCAAAGGCCTACAATCTCACTGGTCAGTTACTGATGTGAATCTGTGTTAGAAAGCTGAGGAAACTGGAGACTGATGTCCAAAGGTGACAACAGCAAAAGACACACCCACTCACGAAGACCCGAACTCTTCAAAAATGCGTGAACGTCCTGCTTATGGTTTTTTAGTCCATCTAGGCTACAGCCTATTGGTTGGTGCCAATCATAACCAAAGTGTGTCTTCTCCCTTCCTTTGGCCAGCCTACATGCCAATCATCTCTGGTGCCGTAAGAGCACAGTAGCTTTTCTGCACCCCCATCCCCACCCAGCCCCGACCACATGCATCGAAGAGGAACAATTCCTAGCAAAGGAGGCTACTGTCCTCATAGTAGTAAACATTTCAAAACGAGTCTTCCATCGCAAGGAAATCACTGTGGTAAAGATTGTAGTACATTTAAAGTCTCTGAGAAGGCCTGCAACTCAGACATGCAGAGAATTTTGCTTAACTTGATATTTCCCAAAGTCACGGGACCCTGAGCTTCTTTTCCTTTTCTTTCAATTTTCCTCTTTTCTTCAAAAACAGCTTTACTTTCCATGATATCAATTCATGGCATGAGCATTTCTCAGAATTGACTTTGGGGAAACTCTAACCTAGAACCAATCCAGCTCCTTTACCATCCCGGTAATGGAACATTTTTATACTGGAATTGATAACACTTTAGCACAGACTTCTCCAGAGAGTAGAATAGAGGGGAAATAGTCAAAGATGGCCTGAGATGAAAGAGACCTTAGAAGGGACCTAGTTCAAAGTTTTCTTTGTAGTCGTGAGGACACAGAAGGTGCTGGAAGCAGTTTGCTGAAGGGGCCAAGAGGCCCCAGCTCTGGTGAAACATGAGCCTCCCCACCATGCTCTTCCTCCAGGGCCTGGGGGCCCTCACTCTGGGACCGGAGAATTCTAAACCATCCGCTTCCACACCTGGAGGTGGCCACCCCATACAGGTGCACCCCAGTTCTCACCTGGCCAGGAAGAGTCTAGGAAGCGATTCAGGGTGACCCAGGCTTTTACAGTAGCAGTCAGTACGGGCAACCTACCTGACAATGAGTTCGAGTTTTACCGCCCGCTGGCTGTGTGCACTCGAAGAAGCCCCCCTTGCTTCTCTGTACCTCAATTTTCTCATCTTTTGTAGAGTATACTGGTGTTCACCTAAAAGGCTTGACGTAAGAATTAAACGAGATAACGCACTTACAAGCTAGGGCTGCTGGTCTGGAAAGTACATGCTCAGAAAACATTTCCTTTTTCAAATGTCCAAAATAGGTACCTCTGTAGAGACAGCATGCTGACACTGTAGGTGGCACAGGTTGGGTGAGAAGAGAATGAAGAGTCATTGCCATGGGTGTGGGCTTTCCTGCTGGGGCAATAAAGTGTTCTAATGTTCAATGTGGTGATAGCCACACAGTTCTGAAAATATACTGTCCTAAAAACCATTGTGCAATGGCTTGTGCACACGGGAAATGAATTGTCCAAATGTGGAAAATGTATGATTAGTGATTGATTTATCAATGAAGATGTTATAAAAAAATTAAAACTAAATGTGTGCATTGGGCTTGGGATTTAGCTCAGTGGTTCTGCTGCCTGCCTTGCAAGTGCAAGGACCCAAGTTCAATCCCCGGTACAAAAAAAAAAAAAAAAAAACTTAAATGTATGCATTGATTAAGTTAGAGGAAGAACCATATCAGAGTCTAGAGTACACTCAGGTACTCGATATTGTGAAGCTGGAATACACTATACTTTGTTATTTCTAAGATACTTTTTCCCCCTCAACATGTTAATTCTTCTAAAATTGGGACATCTCATGAAATTGGTATATACACCATTAATGTCAACTTTCCCCAAAAAAGAGTGCTATTAAATCAATAGTTTATCTTATATTCAGCAGAATCCCAGAATCAAGAAATAAGGTAACAAGTGCATTCACCTAAATCATTTTAATGATTACAGGGGCAGATTTCACAGATTGTTATTGCTCTTGCCTTCCCCAAAAGAAGAATCTAGTTAACATGTTCAGCTACAGACTTTATGAACTATAGTGGCAATTTACTTGGTGAAGGATCTTCAAACTCTTTGAAAGCAATGAATAAGATGAATTTCACATTACTCTGTGTCATAGCTTGTATCTAGATGTCCTCCCAAAACGTTATGTGTGCTCATGGATTGAGCTTTTCAGATGTGGCTGGATCTAGGGTGTGTGAACATGGATTAAAAGTGTGTGCTAACTAAATCAAATTAATAAAGGAAGCCCCACCCTGGCTGTGGGTGCCACCAGCTGACAGGCTTGTAACCTGATTGAAATAGAAAGGGACAGAAAGAAGGCAGACTCATTGCATGCTGCCTCCCGCCTGCTCCGCCATGGACTGTTTCTCCCCTGCAGTGCCCCTCTGCCATGCTGCCCTGCCTTGAAGCCAGCCAACTATGGACTGAACCCTTTACAAATTATGAGCTAAAATAAATTTTGTCTCCTCTAACTTTGGGTGTTGGCTATTTTGTCCCAGCAATGAGAAAAGTAAGACACTCTGGGTGTTATAGCTGATGCTGTCTAGGGTCCAATCCCACCTACCCTTGTCCCACCTTAGAGTCTGCCAATAGCTGAGGCAGACATTCTTCTTGTCCCTGAAGGGCTCCTTCCTTGGTACACATATCTTCGTGCTTCTCTGCCTGCAGGCTTCCTCCATGCCAGGGAGCTTGCTCAGTACACAGGCGTATCCTGGAGTGCTGAGAACCGATGCCCTAGGTGGACCTCCTAATCAATGAGGCTCACTCTGCATTCCTGTCTGGAAAATGCAATAAGTATGTTCTATGAGGCTTCTCCAAGCATTTGAGCCTCAGTTTCCCACAGCAGGAAACTGCTGGATGCATCTTTCCTGGGTTTTCTTCTTATCTCACTTTTCTTCACTTTTTTACAGTGGTTTATGAGATCATGTCCTCAAGGTAAATGACCTGGTCACATCCTTATACTGGGATGTGCTTTGGTTGTAAGATAAGGTTGATGTTTTGAAGAGAAGTGAAACTTTAAATATATCTTTTTGTGTATTTGTTTGTTTTTCACCATACCACACAGAGGATGTACAGTGGCCTATATCTAAATTGCATTCAATAAAACAATGAGGGATTCATAAATAACAAGAAACTGGGACCAGAAAATTAGGGAATGGGTGGCAATTTAATACTCTGCACTTCAGTGAGGTGTATGTATATATCTCTTTTTCTCTAGATGTATTTCCAGTACTTCTGAGAGAATCTAGCATATATGGGTGCTCAGTAAAGCTAAGCAAGTGGAGTTGAATAGAGAAAACTCATACATGGATATAAAGAGCATATATGGCCTTCTTAATACAACCGAGCTTCCTGGAAGTCAAAGGAAAAAGGAAATCATAGACAGTGACAAACAAATAGTCCATTTGTCAAGGAAAACAACACTTTTGCATGTGATCTATTCCTTGCTCTTACACTACCTTCAAGCTTCTGCTTTTCTTCCTTTACCCACCCATAATAATGGGTTTCATTTCTTAAAAACAGTTAGTGGTCAAATACCTATCCCATCTTTCTGTAGCCTCCAAGACAAATTTTATTTTATTTTGTAAAAGGGGTTATATCCTCCAAATGCCACTTACTCATTAGGACCTTTTGGCAGCTAGGGGAGAAATTCTAACTCAAAAGTACAAGCCAAGGAAGAAATTAGCTCATTAAAATATAAAGCTCACAGGTAGTGCTAGTTGCAGGTATGGCTGGATTCTGTTCCAATGATGTCATCAGGACCATGTCAGTCTCCATCTCTTATCTCTGCATTCTCCTGTGCTGGACACTACTCTTGGGTAAGTAATGTCCTCCAGTCAAGATGGTTTCTGGAAAAATCATAATTAGGTTCTCAACAGCACAAAGTTCAACAGGAAAGATAAGAGTGAGTCTTCGTTTCTGACCTCTCAAACCAAAGTTGAGGAGTTGAATCATAATGTCTTGATTGGCTTGGCTTGGATCACGTGACAGTACTCATTTGAGAGATCTGAGAGTCTGATTGGCCAGGCTTGGGTCACATGCTCCACCAGCAGAACGGACAGGGGTGGGTTGGGCAGACAATGATGGAGTCAATTCCACCAGAAGTACACAGACTAAAAATGGGGAAAGAATGGCTACTGAGAGGAAAATTAGGATACATGTACCAGAGGTATGATGTGTGTGTTCTGGGCAGGAAATACATAGCTATGTTCCCTAACCCTGACTTTGGGTCCGCCATTCCTTCATACTTGTGTTTGGGGCAAAGGCAACCAGACTAAATAAATTCGATCCCTCAAATATGTTTTAAAATAAAATAAGTTCTCTTCACAAAAATCTAAAATAAGAGTTATGAATAAGGTTTGAAAAAATTATATTTATAGAGACATAGATAGCATTTTTTAAAACTAGCTTTAAAAAAACTATAGCTACAGAGTGCATTGCACTGTACCTGTAATTCCAAGTATTTGTGAGGATGGGGCAGGATGACAACTTCGAGCACAGCCTAGGCAACATAGTGAGACTCTATTCAAAATGAAAAACAAAAAGGGCTGGAGATATAGCTCGCTATCAGGTTCTGGAATCAATGGGGGGGAGCTACCAAGATGAACTACTAAAAACAATTTAGATATCTCAAGGCTTGACCAAGTAGCAACCAGCTATTCAGTCTTGTTCCTGAATTTAGCCTCCAAGGACAGTAGTGGACCTTTGAGTTACAACTGGTCTGACATATGAGCAACTCGGGTTACAAATGAAATTTTAGTTTTAACTTAGGAACAAAGGCTTGAGTTATAACTCAAATGCTGGCCACCTGTTCTTCTAGATGATCTCGGATACAGAATTAACTCTTGAAGAGTTCTGGGAAGAACACTGCAGCATCCTTTCCTGTGTGGGTTAACTGAGAAATCCTGGGCCAATGTCTAAGGACACTGAGATCTGCCTGTACACAGGAGAGAGACTTTGAAGGCTGTGCAGAGGAGCCTGAGCCTGATCAACTTGAATTACAACAAGACCTCACAAATGAATTGAGTTCATAAGTTAAGGGTCCATTTGGCTTACAAAGGGTACAAAAAGAGTCACTTAGCAAAAAAAGTCACAGTTTATTAGAAAGATTTGTGTTATCTTTTATTTTTTGTAAGAATCTTTTTGATTTAGGTCTTGTACTCTAACTTCTTTGAAGATAATGGTACACAGTGTAATCATTCTTATTCTCTTATTATTGGATTATGAAATTTTTATTTTTTTGATAAAATAAAATGGTTTTTTAAGAAGAGCCACTATGGTCTGGAAACTGGGATGAATCTGTTAGCTCCCATCTCCAATTAAGTCAGAGGCAGGTATGTGCTGACCCTTGGTGAGATTCACCACTTCTCATTCTGACCTTCTCCCACCAAAGCAAGAAGGGGAAAGCTGAAATGAAGGCTGACTGCCTCAGAGTTCAGAGGTTAAGTTTCCAAGCTTTTCTGCTTGGTTGGAAGATCTGAAGTATCTCTCCTAAAGGTATTAATTCAGTTGATGCACCTTGGTTGGTGCAACCAGGGCCTCCCTCCTTGCACACCCAACTTCCATATCTATTTTACCTCCTCCACAATAGCAGAACTGTCATGAATTCATAGTTACAGCCTCGGATGTAGCAGTTTCTTAACGCTACAATATGCAGCATTAACCAACTACCCCAAAGCTCAATGTTTTAGAACAATCAATTCTTATTTGAGCTAATGGGTCTTCTTGGTTTGATGGGTTTTCAGTTCATCTAGGTGTTAACAGCATTGGCTGGGATGACTGGGAGACTTGGTTTTGCTCCAGGGGTCTCTCATCCTACCCCTGTGACCAGTGGG
>NW_022900946.1:11233614-11292478 GCF_012274545.1 Fukomys damarensis | reverse complement strand
GACTGGGAGACTTTTTTGCTCCAGGGGTCTCTCATCCTACCCCTGTGACCAGTGGGGCTAGCCTAGGAATGCCCTTCTCCTGGCAGTAACAGAAAAAGCAGACAGGCCCTGGCAGTTAGCATCTCCTTCTGTTCTCATTTGTTAACAGCGCACTGGCCAAGCCGAGTCACGTGACCATCCAGCGTCAGAGTAGGAGGGCTCAGCAAAGTCACGTGCCCTGGTCACAAGTTACCACAAAAGATAAATCTGAAGAAGGTAGAGAGAGAGAGAGTTGGATCTGATTATCCAGCATTTGGAAAATATAAAGTAGCCAAATTAGCATCTCCTTCTGTTCTCATTTGTTAACAGCGCACTGGCCAAGCCGAGTCACGTGACCATCCAGCGTCAGAGTAGGAGGGCTCAGCAAAGTCACGTGCCCTGGTCACAAGTTACCACAAAAGATAAATCTGAAGAAGGTAGAGAGAGAGAGAGTTGGATCTGATTATCCAGCATTTGGAAAATATAAAGTAGCCAAATTTTTTTTCTTTAACGTGACTACAGTTTTAGAAATTTCCCTTAAGTGTTCTGTATTCAGGATATGAATGGAAATAGAAGCTTCCCATTGACTTGGAGGTCAAGTAAAAAAGATGCAGATACTCAAGAAAATGAAGAAAGAAGACTTGAATATCAAGTAAAGAAATGACAGGCTCTTGAGTCGCCCTATGTGAGGAGGGGGGTGTGGGAGGAGTAACTGGAAATAAGAAAGATCTTAACACCCGCCTTTTGCTGAGAAATCTCCAAGGTGACCTCACATGGGAACTCTAGGCTTTGGGGAGGGGAGAGCGTATTCTACTGAGGCATGTGACAGGAGAGGCAGTCATATACTTTCACAAGTAGTTAAGAAACCCAGAGGAAAACCTAAAATTAGGCAATTAAAGCTAAATAAGGGAATTCAAGCAGAACCATTTCCATCAAAAGCAGCAAGCATATGGGCCACGCTGTCAAGTAAAGACCATCAAACTGAAAAGTGTAAATGAATCCGGGAGATTAGACGGATAACTTGGAAGGGGAGGAAACGTGCTGTATGAAAGCCCAGATCATGGATCCGATGTGTCACCCGCCAGGCAGGAAGGCTGCCCTCCACTTCCGTCCAGCCCTTTGAGACAATCGCCTGCCTTAGAACATTTGGTGTTGCCCCTGAAAAAACTTTCTACAAAGAACAGGGGAAAAAAGTCCCCCAGGATATTACTCAGGAGAAAGCTCTTTTTGAAAGCGTCCTATAACAGCCTGTTGTGTGTTTTAATGAGTTGAAATGTGCGCTCCCATTGGCTGGAATTTTTGAAAGAGCCTTTCTGCCTTCTCCCTCTGGCTTCTGCTAGTTCCTCTTTGATTCTGCATATTCATAAAATGCTCCGCAGGACACAGCACAGTTCAAACAAGCTTTCAGCTTTGACGATTTCAATAAGCCTGCTCCCCTCCCCACAGCAGTTAATCCACTGAGCTCATAAGACAACTCCTACTGGGCATTTTGAGCTCCAAGTTGGCAGCGCCGGTGTGGATTTCAAAGGCTGGCAATGGCCTGGTGGAGGTAGAAGGAAAGGGTTTTCTAGATGGGTGTTGCCCACTTCGCATTAGAATGGGGGTTATATAACTTCCCCCATCCCAGTTTGGGAAATAGTTCCTGTTTCACTTTCCTTCTTACTCTTTTTCTCCTTTGGGGATATTATTTAGCAAGAAGTCACCTGTAAAATGCAAAACCCCAAAGGAGAATGAAGAGGAACACGTGGCAGTCATTTATTAAGGCTGAGGTTCCCTCCTAGCTGTTGACACCATCCGTTTCCTCTGCCATGTTGTCATCACTGAATAAAGTTCAAGCCACTTAAACTTTCAGTTGGTTTCTAGAGTTGGCCTCTTTGCTGGTTTCCTTGCCTCCACTGTGGTCCAGTGTACTTTCCACCAGGTGACGGAAGTGACGCTTCCAAAACACAACTCTGATGTTTGCTCCCTCATTTATTTAGTATATGACGTGTGGGGCAACCACTGTGCCAGGCAGGAAGACAGTGGTGAGCAAAGTGAACAGAGCCCATGGCCTCACGAAGCTTGCAGTCTAGCAGAGGAGGCCAGGTGGCTTGTGTAACAGCACACATAGATGTGAGCTTACCCACGTGGGAGTCCTGGGAGGTAATCAGGAGCCCTGTGAGTATGGAATAGAAGGGATGGGAAATCAAGGAAGGCCAGCTTCTCTGATGAAGTGGTGGACGAAAGAGATTTGAAAGGTCTGGAGCTAACCGGATGCAGGATGAGTTTGGGCAGGAGACATAGGGACATTCTAACAAAAGGGACAAGTTTGAATAAAAGCCCTACACTGGGAGGAAGCAAGGCAAACTGATTATCCGACTCTGTGCATGTCCTGCTGCGTTTGCTCTTAAGGAAAAGACAAGGGCCCCTATCCCAAGCTCCTGTGGAATCCCTCCTGCTTCCTCTCTTTCCAATCCTGTTCTGCCTTCATACTTTCACTTTCCAGCCAACATCAAACCATACTCTACACCCACCTGTGGGATCTCTTATGGAGAGGATCTTGTTTGCAGAGCGTCTCACAAGGCGTTATCTAGGGAGGTTGTATTTGCACACACACACAAACACGCACACACCACGCCATCATCACCACCACAATCTTGAGAAGGCAGATGCTGGTGTCACTCTCATTTCACAAGAAAGGAAACTGAGGCTTGGTTTGGACAAGCAACAAAAGACCACGTGGACTAGGAGGTGGAGCTGGAATTCAGGCCCTCACAGCCTAACACATACACCACGCCATCATCACCACCACAATCTTGAGAAGCAGATGCTGGTGTCACTCTCATTTCACAAGAAAGGAAACTGAGGCTTGGTTTGGATAAGCAACAAAAGACCACGTGGACTAGGAGGTGGAGCTGGAATTCAGGCCCTCACAGCCTAACACCAGAGCACTGCATTATGTTCTACTCCTTCTCTCAAATGTATCAGAAGTCAGGAAGAGGAAAAAGGTCAAGTTCTCAGGAGGGGCAGCAGGGAGCCTGCTACAGTTCCTCGCCCATGTGATTGATTGCTAGAGGCTGCCCCATCCAGGCTCACAGGAAAGACCACTGTGATTTTTTTTTTAAGACCACTGTGATTGATTAGCCGTATCTGCTGTGAGGACAGGAAGGGACAGCATGTAGGGTTTTCTTTAAATACCTAGACCAGCTGAATGGATAGTCTACCGCATTCCCTCCATCAGCCTAAATCTGGAAGCAGAAGTGTGTTTTTCCAGAGTTCTTTTTCCATACAAGTTTCTTGGGCCTTCACCGATGACCCCAGGGCTTTGTTCTTACAGTTCATGTTCCAAAGTTCCTGGCTCCACTGAACATGAAGTCGAAGGACCAGCATGAGCCCAGGTTAGCTGACTCTTCCTGCCACATTTCTTTCCACCAACCTTTTCCTTCCAGTATTCCCATGGCCCTCAAATCTAAGAGAGCTAAAACCATCTCTCGCCACCAAGCATGAAACGCATCAGCCAGCTGGCTTCTTCCTCTTTTCCACCACAAAGCTTCAACACAAGTATCAAGAACTTCATGACCCCAGGGCCTGGGACCAGCCTTCGACCACAGGGAGGCTTACTCTTTCCAGAGACTCTCACCGAGTTCCCAAAACTCCGGCAGAAATTCCATTTGTGCTTAGAAAAGCCAAAGTTATTTCCCCTATCAGCCTATACTGACCACACCATGCAGAGCAGGGCAATAGCCACCTTTACCAGTGGAGTTTCTACAATTTTGACCACAACGTCTGTGCCCCAAATAACAGAGCAGACAGAAGTGGCTGTTCCTTTTCACTACATGGAGCTCCCTGAGCCTGGAGCTTTCTGGGTGAAGCATAAATATGCATGCTCCTTTCATCCTCCTGCTCCCTCCGATGCTTTGGCACTCATGTTACGAAGAACACTTTTGATGGCTGGGAACGCACTCAACTGTGTCTGCCTTTTTTTAAAAAGGCAGCCTTTAAAATCATCTCTCTGAGTCTAATTATCTTTCATAGAGAGGCTAATATTTCTCCATGTTTCTCAAGCTTAGCAGCCATCTTCCTTCCCCTCAATAATTTGGCCACAGAGAAGAAGACAGGAGAATGGGAGCTTTGCAGGACCCAGGGGTACTTTCCATAACTGGAACAGAGAGGGCTGGGTCCTTAGTAAGCTGTCTGGAAGCTTTTGCAGTGATCAAAGTCAGATCAGTTGGGCTCATCTGATTCTTTTTTCTCTAGCCCTCCATTGTGAGGACAGTTGTACAGGAAACAGGAAAAGCAAACAGTACTTATTCTCCTTTGTTTTCTAGGACAGTTGGTGTAGCTGTTCAGAGCACAGACCCTGGAGGCAGACTTTCTGGGTTTGGATGTTGGCTGCGTCTTTCATTAACTGCAAGAATTTGAATGAAATACTCAACCTCTCCAGCCTCAGTTGACTCATCTGTGATAGGAAGTTAATAACAGTGACTCCCTATGACTTTGTTACAGGGCAGAAGGAGCTGATATTCGCTCTTAAAACATGGCTGGCACAAAGTAAGTGGCACATAAGTCTTTGTTCAATGAAACCAATATTTTGTTTTAAAATATCTGCCCCGCTAGTTCCCCCAAAGCTAATTGTGCCTCACAGTGGTGGAAGGGTCCGTGAGGACAGGCAGACACTCGAGTGTCAGCTGCCATGGACCCAGTAAGCTAGAGGATTTTGCCATCCATCCGTGTTGCACCAAATGGACAAGGACTGAGGGAACTTGGGTTTTCTTTTTCTTTTGGCTTTTTCTGTTGTGCGATGCCTTAAAAGGTTTTAATTCACTGTCATTAATTTAAGACAGTTCTTTCAAGTTTTAAAATATAGTTTTAAGACTTCTTTCTTTAAAGCATCACAGAGTCTACCTTTCTGGACTCACCTGAACGCACAGCAGCCATCAGATGGATGGGGCAGGTGCCCTGCAGTTCTCTGAGCCCTCTCTCGCTGCCTGCTTTGCTTATTTGCTTCACCTGCCTGGCCCTGTAGCTATCTGTGCCCTGGTCCCCTCAAAGACCCATGTCTTCAACACTTGGAGCCAGGCCCACAGCACTTTCGGGAGATCACAGAACCTTTAAGAAGTAAAACCAGTGGAGGGTCTTCAAGTCACTAAAGAATACCTTTGAGGAGATCTTGGGACCCCTACACACTCCTTTTTCTCCTCTCTTTTTGCAAAGTGGCTTTGCTTCCGCATGCATTCCTGCCTATCAGTGCTTCCTCACCACAGACCTAAAAGAAATAGGGCCAATCAATCATGAACCAAAGTCTCTGAAACGATAAGGCCAAATGAACCTTTTATCTCTGTAAGTTGATTTATCTCAGGTATTTGTTATCGTCATGGAAAGCTGATTAATACACTTTACTTCCTAGGCGTGATTCTTTAGAAAGGAGGCCCACTTATAAGTGGACGGTGACCTTGACACTGGAGTTGTGACCTTTGCTGGTGTTATCTTCAAGAAAGCCTAATTAGATCCGAGCAGAAATCAATGCAATTGAAATTAAGAAAACGATACAAAAAATAAATGAAACAAAGAGCTGGTTTTTTGAAAGAATAAATAAAATTGACAAACCCTTAGCTAATCTTATCAAAAAAAGGAAAGAAAAGGCTCAGATCCATGCAATTAGGAATGAAAAAGGCGAAGTCACAACAGATCCGAAAGAAATCCAGAGGATCATGAACACCTACTTTGAGAACCTGTACTCTAATAAAATGGAAAACACAGAAGAAATGGACAGATTTCTAGATACTTATGAATTACCAAAGTTGAACGAAGAAGATAAAAACATTTTAAACACCCCAATCACAATCAAACTCCTTTTTCTCCTCTCTTTTTGCAAAGTGGCTTTGCTTCCGCATGCATTCCTGCCTATCAGTGCTTCCTCACCACAGACCTAAAAGAAATAGGGCCAATCAATCATGAACCAAAGTCTCTGAAACGATAAGGCCAAATGAACCTTTTATCTCTGTAAGTTGATTTATCTCAGGTATTTGTTATCGTCATGGAAAGCTGATTAATACACTTTACTTCCTAGGCGTGATTCTTTAGAAAGGAGGCCCACTTATAAGTGGACGGTGACCTTGACACTGGAGTTGTGACCTTTGCTGGTGTTATCTTCAAGAAAGCCTAATTAGAGTGGGAACAACAGAATAGTAGTAGATAAACCGGTGACCCAGTTATAGAGCTCTCACTGGCCTCCTTTAGCTAACAGCTTCATGCTTATCTCAATGGTATGAGATCTATCAGTGCAGCTCATCAATAATTCCCATGAAACCCTCCTACAAGTACCCTATGGGTCCACCTCTCCTCTTTTTCTTGAAATTAAGTGTGACTGTTATCTTCTTTGGTGAACAAATTATCGACACAAGTGATAAATATCAATTCCATGCAAAAGTATTAAATTTGTGGCAGTTCTTTATCTGTTTCTTCTTTCTATTATTACTGACACTGTTGGATATGGTGGGAACTTTATTATCCTAGGGCATAAATCTTCTACAAAGGTGTGCAGTTCTCATGGTATGATTGAAAAATAAAATGTGTTGTTTCAAACCACTGGGGAGAAAGAGGGCAGGAGGGAGGGAAAAGGAAGGGAGGAAAGACCCATGTAGATGGATGTGTTTCTAGACTGGTTCAATAAAGTTTGGGCTAGAGGCTTCAGTTCAAGAATATACATGTTACAGACTAAACTCTAATAAGATTTCTGGTGCTGGGGTTTTATTTTATTGACTTTCACTTCTAACATCCTGACCATCTAAAGATTATTTTCCTGAGAAATAAACTACCTGGGAACTATATTAGTTTTCTAAGGTTCCCAAAACAAAGTGCAACCCTAAAACAAGAGAAATGTATTCTTTCACAATCCTGGAAACTTGAAATCCAAAATAAAGGTATTGACAAGTTTGGTGACTTCTTGAAGCTCACAGAAAGAATGTGTTCTGTGATTCGCTTCTAGCTTCAGGAGGTTTTGATATTTTTTGCCATTCCTTGGTTTGTAGAAGCATCATTACAATCTCTCCATCATCACGTATCATCTTCCCTCTGTGTTTCTCTGTCTCTTCTTGTGGGGATGGCGATGATAGGACTGGAGTCCACTCTAATCAGTTATTTTTATTGCATTTACTGGTACTTTCTAGGTTACAGTACAGTTACAGTCATCATTGGGATCTTGTACCTTTACATGATGTATCTTGGATCTTTTTTTTCCCCCATACCCCTACCCACCCCCTCCACCCTTCCCTATTTTTCCCATGTTTTTCCTTTTCTCATATTTTTCTTTTCCCTTATTTCCTTTCCCCTCCCCTTCCAACCTCACCTACTCCTTGGGTCCTTCTCTTCATATTTCACATTAGCAATTGTACAATTTGAACCTTATTTACACTTTTAGTTTTTCACACCAGAGAAACTATTTGGTACTTACACATGTGTGTCCTGTTTATTTCACTTAAGAGTATGGCCTCAATATGTATCCATTTTCCTATAAATGACTCTAGCTTCTCATTTTTTATGGCTGTGTCATACTCCATTTTATAGAAAAACCACCTCATCTAACCCTAGCCCTTCTCCATTGTGGGTGGGACTGCAGACTTGTGCAACCGCAGTGGAAATCAATATTGAGATACCTCAAAAATTCAGGATTAGAGGTTCCATTTGACCCAGCTGTCCCTCTGCTAGGTATCTTTCCAAAAGAATTAAAAGAATCATACCACAGTAATATATAACCACCCATTTTTATAGCAGCACAGTTTGTAATCACTAAAACTTGGAAACAGCCCAATTGCCTATCAGTTGGAGACTGGTTAAAGAAAATGTGTTTTTTCCACTCTAATCAGTTGTAAAGTCAACTTCATTATGTCAGCAAAGATTCTATTTCCAAATAAAGTTGGAACCACAGCTTGAGGTTCTGAGTGAATTTGACTTTGTGAGAACACTATTTAACACAAAAGAGGGGCTAATCCAGATGAAATATGATTTTTCTCCCATTACCAGTGGATAGCACCTAAGTCATGCAGTTGTTCAAGAATCTTTGCTGATCATTTACTATATATCAGGTAACAGGTTGGGAGTAAAAATAAGGTGCAGATTGCATAGTCTCCTAAGTGACATATGTTTCCAGGACTGATTTTAAACTACATCCACCATATTGCTATAACATACACTAGTTTGGAGTGGGAAATCTAATAAGAATGAGTCAGCTTCCCTTTTATGTAGAAACACCTTTTATAAAGCAAATAAATGAGATGAACCTTAAAGTGTGTAGACATTTTTGAAGGTAAATGAGCAGTTGATCTGTCAGCCAAGATAAAATAGAATTGACAAGGACTAATGGACATAATTTTCCCTGCTTATTACTTTCTGTACAAAAATTCAGGGGGGACAAGCCATTCAGTTACATCTCTATGTGCTGCTAATTCCCCCGTTCACCTAGGAAGTGAGCAGCAGTAGTCTTTGCACATCCTGGGACCAAGCATGAATTTATATAGCAAAATAAACAACTCGGGATAATAGATTCATCTTAAGATTTCTGAGATACCCAGAATGAGTTTCTGTTCTCACAGGAGGAACATTCTTCAAAGCAGTTGAATGGAGAAAAGCTGCTCTAATTACCTAGAAGAATTGCAATGTATTAATACAAGGTTCGTTTTTTTCTGAGAATTTAAGCCCTAAGAGTATGCCACCCAAGACAGGAAGATGTTGTCTATTCCTTCTGAGAGGGCAAAGCCTTGTTAAGACCTGGGAGGTGCGAGCATGCTCTCACCCAAAGAAGTCACCCGTGGTGTCCTCCTGCCTTCACAGAAAAGTATTCCTCCTAGACAGGTGCCAAAGCCAGCTCGGTCAACAGAGCTCTCTGGGAAAACCCATGTTGAAGGGAATGTTCAGCAACTTAAGATTGTCAACTTTGGGTCCGGAGCTTACAGCTCAACCTTGGTTTCCATCAATGGAGGCCTCCTGATCAGCCTTTCATAATATTAAACACAGACTCTGCGCTTAAATGCCCTAATAGAGCATTAACTTCCAGGTCTTTGCAAACAGTTACCATAAACAGTTTTTAGTGCTAGAAGCATTGTGCTCATGCAGTAATCCTGTGAGGTGAGTTGTCTTACAGATACAAGAGAGTGAAGCGTGGAGAGGGTTTTGGCAAGGATTCTTTCAATGACATGTAGATCTTGATTAAAGAAATGAAGAAAAGGGAAATGCATCGGCTCACAAGACTGGAAACATGCTACAGTTGTCCACAATGTGGAGAGTGGGGTTGGGGGAAGCAGAGATTCAGGATTGGGGCTGATCTCATGCTTTCTCTCTTCCTCCTCTCTGTCACTATCTCTTCATCTTATTCTGCCTTGCTGCAAGACCCTTCTGTGTGATGTTGAAGCTTAGCCTTGGTCACTCTATCTTGCATCTCACAAAATCACCCTTAACCACAGAGGCAAGTTTGCAACTATTGTAGCTCTAAACGGGGACATCCCAGGAAAGATTTCTACTCAACCCTGTTTCGGTATATGTTCTACCCAAGATTAATCAATATGTTTTCGAAAATGAAGTATAATGATCGGCCAGGCTTGGGACAAACACCCATGGCTGGGTCCAAGAGAGCAAGGTGGCGGGGGGGGGCTGTTAAAATGAAAGAAATGGGAAAGCTCGCTGGGCAAACAAAAGCAATGATTTCCACACTTCATCGCTGAGCAGCTAATAGGCACCTAACTAGCATACTTTACTGCCTCCCTCTTCAGTGGAAGGCAGATCTTTTAATACATTCGTTTCCCATTTGAATAAAATAGGGGGGAGTGCAGGTGTAAATTTTCAATTTAAAATGGATTTTGGTATAAACATTTCAAAACTAACCCAAGGATAGAGACAACTACAGTGACATTCATGGGTGCTACTGGATTGCTGACACTTCCTCAGAGCCTCTGTACTCTCCAAAAACTCCCAACTCAACCCCTGAAGCCCCTTCTGAGGGCCTTAGGGCCAAGTGGAACACACTATGCCATCATTAACCCTGTCCAGCCCCCTGGATGGTACAAAGAGGGACCCTAAGGCCCCCTGTCTTGGACACAGCCTCCTCACTCACTAGTGGGTACCTGACTCAAGACCGACCACACACTGATTTGGTGAAGAAGACATATTCATAAGATGCTGCCTCGTGCCTCCTGCAGATCCCCAGCTACTGGAGTTCACTCCCTCTTATGATCCCCTCCCCTTGAATGTAAGCAGGATCTGTAACTTGTTATGTTTAAGTGGACCCCAAGTGGTCCCTGTATCTCAGTCCCTGTGTTATTCACTTCCTCACAGCAGGCCAAGGTCATTTAAACTTCAACTCTCCCTTAGAATTCCCTACCACTCGTCCTCTTCTTGTTGGTGGCCTGCAACACCGGGTCTAGAAGGGATTTTTTTCCTCTTTTGAAATGTGTCGAAGCTCTACCCAAATAAACTCACTGAGTGATACTGCCTTCTTATGGCTACATATTTATCTTGGAAAGTCCAAAAAATTTCAAACTCATCACATTTGCTTCTAGCCACATAGCAGAAAGTGGTAGGATATATATGTGAGATAACGTCTACAAAATTATGTTTTATATATAAGATAACAATGTTCTTCTTTGCTGGTTGGGGAAAGTTAAAAATCTTCTTTGGTCAGAAACTATAGGAATGGTGGGAAGTTTCTAGGGCTGACAGCATTCACACTAGCCCACAACCAGAAAGATATAAAATCCCAATGCCCAGCAACGGGAAGGAAATGAATTCCACCAACAGTCCAAGTGAGTTTAGAAGCTGAGTCTTACTGAGTTGAGCTTCAGATGAGACTGCCGCCCTACTCAACATCCTCATTTTTGCTTTGTCAGATCCTGAGCACGAGACTAAATTATACTCTGCCCTCCTGATGCTCAGTGAAATAACAAATATGCACTGTTCTGCCACATCACGTTAGCTTTTTAGGCAGCAGTAGATCATCTAGTTTAGCCAGTGAAAATAAGTCCTTCACCCAAGGCTTCCAGAGGTGCAGCCAGACAGATTTTGGCAATCGGGAAAAGACCTCCAAGCCCAACAGAAATGTGTATTTCACCAAAGAAGAAAAAGTTGAGGTGGACTCTATTTAGTCAAACTAATGAGACTGTTGCTACCCTCCAGCAATGAGCAAATAGGACTCAAAACAAAAAACAAAAAACAAATCCTGTGATCGAGTCTTCTTTTCCCGTAATATTCAATGCAAGTACTTGACAAGTTATTGGAAGATAGCACACACACACATACATATATATATAGTCCATATTTTAAACCATTAAAGTAATCCAGTGCTATAAAATGTGCTGTGATAAATGTTACTGGATCATCCAAAATCACTCTGAGAGAGATATAGGAGAATATCCTTAAAATAATGGTATGTCCCTGGTATGCTTTAGACCTGCGGTGTTCCCCCAAAGCCTCATGTTTGGATGTCTGATTGGATCCTGAAGGCACTTTACTGAATGTGCTAAATGTTCTGCTAGATGGTAAGGTCTGGTCGGAGACAGGTAAATCTATCTCCCTGACTCCTTCCTTTGTAAGCATGAGCCAAAATAAACTTCCCCTCCTTTAAATTGTAGGCGTCTGGCATTTCTGCCCCAGTGATGAGAAAGAAAAACCCTCAAACTGGCACAAACCCCAATAACAGGAACCAACACTGTGAAAGTTTCATCCAAATACATATCAGAGGGCTGAGTACATTTTATTAAGCTCAACATTCATAGACCTACAGTTATATTCTGTTCTCTATGTTTAGTTCCACCTTACACAGCTGGAAGTAGTTGGGTTTAGAACTACAATTTCTACTGTCTTCAGCTGGTCGATATTATATTTCAGTGTCTCACTGATACCTTCTGAGCCTCACTGTGAATTTTCTTTTCATTTTTATTCCCTTATCACCTTGGTAGATGTGATGAATTGTGTTCCCAAGACAAAGTGTTTCCCAATAACAGTAGTAGAGGCTCTGCTAAAGATTTGAAGATTTAAGCTCCCCCCACTTTTTATCCACCCTAAGGTTCAAAAAGCTACCTCAGTTATCTTGCAAAGGTATATCACAAGTGAAGTACAATGTCATATGAAAATTTTAAAGAAGGGTTTCTCAATATGAGCACTATTCATATTTGGAAGGACGAACTCTTTACTAGAAAGTTGTTCTGTGCATTGTACAATGCTTTGCCTCATCTCTGGCCTTTACCCACTATACATCAATAGCAAATCTCACTTCTCTACCTGCCACCCAAGTTATGACAACCAAAATGGCTCCAGATATGGCCAAATATCCTCTCTGGGGCAAAAAGGACTTATTGAACAACTGATTGAACTACTGATCTAGGAGTAGTCAAGGTCCACTGTTGGAGAAAATGGAACATTTATTAACAGGGTAATGTTGGAGAAAGAAAAAAAAAGGTCTAAAGTTGGAGAAAGAAGGATACTGATGTGCTTTGATTTTGAGAGTTTTTAAAAATTCCATCAGACTCTCAATTCCTCATTCACATGAGGCAGGAGTTGAAACAATCAGAAGCCTCCAAATGGAGACCTATTAAATTAGCAGCTTCATTATGTGCTGAAGATTCTTTTCTCCTTATCACTAATCAAAACTACTCAGGGAGCAGTTCTGTGTGTAAAGAGCTTGGAATTTGTCGTTCTTGCAAGTGAAAGTCTTAGCAGACTGAAAAATTAACTCTTCCTGGACTCATAAGAAAGTGAGGACAGAGGGCAAACAGCTGCCCTTAAGATGGGAGAGAGAGACTGGCAAATATAGGGGATTATACCTTACTGGAGCAGAGACTGACACAAGAGATCTATTACAGGAACCAGTGCCAACAGAGAACAGACAACCTGACCTGTGTTTAATGAATCACTGTGTTTAGTGTGGAGAAATCTCAGAGTTAAGACTCCAGGGAGACTGAGTTACAGGCAAGGTATGCCCATCTCCCTTGCTTTTGTGAACTTTACTACCAGATGTTTGACCACATTATCATAATGAAATTAGAGAAAAATCTTAGCTTCCAGGGTTTCCAAATACACCAGAGCATTCTATTTTTCTCATCAAGATCTGCCCTCAGGAAAAGCTGTTTAACCACAGCCTAATTCTCTTAGGTTGTGTCAGAGCCTAGCTGACCCAAAAGAAGAGAAATACCTAATTCCAACCTGCTCTGGCCATTCTATCTCACCTACGGAGGAAAGAAAAAACTGAGAAGCAGTTATAAAATTCACGGTTCAGAGGCCCAGACTCACCAACAGACTAATCACAGGACTGAAGAGTGTTTCCCTTCCCATCCACGCTTTACCATGACATCAAGAGCCTATTCTATAGCACTTCTTCGCACTTGGTACATTGTGTCATACTAGCCAGAGAAAGTTACAAGGCATTCTAAAAGGTAAAAGCAAATCGGTTTAAGATATCACTCCTTACTTGCTGGAGCCCTGAGGGAAAGCTGTAATATTCTGGTGCCAAGGACAGAAAGCTCAAATGGGAAGTTTCTAAGCAGACACAAGAAAGTTTAGAAAATCTCTATGTGCCTCAGGAATTGCATAAGAAAATGGACTTAATCATGTCCTATCTCACCAGTTCATTGAAAAGATGACATGGGCTAATATGCCTATAAAACACCTTGAAAGTTCACAGTGGAACACAGCACAGACCCCTGAGTAATCCCTCTCAGTGTTTCCCATCCCCTGGGTTGGTTTCCAAACCCTTCAGCATCCTGTATTACTTTTCTCCATACTATTCATAAACAATGGCTCAAGCCCTCATTCCACTCTGTGTTGAACTTAATGATCATCCCCGGTTTTTCAAAGGATTTTGAGGAGTGTGTGTGTGTGTGTTTCAGTATCTCTAGCGGTGGTCCAACTCCTTTTGGTAAATATCTTCAGGATGTCCACAGTCTTTCTATTCATCTTCAGTTGCACTGAGTTTGTCCTCAGCTCTTTCATTATTACCCTCAAAGCACACAGCACAAGAACAAGAAGTGAAACAGTCGAAGTCGGACATTATATTCACCGGTCCTGGTATTAATGTTCCACATCCTGGGAAATTGCTGTCTACATCCTTCTAAGGCTGTGGTTAATCACTGCCCATTGCCTTAGGCCTCTCTTTTGATAGACTATCCCATCTCCCTTCTTTTCTCTTATCCTGAACTCCTCATCCTGAATTGTATGGTGGAGAAATGGTGGGGGTAAATCTGCAGTATATTGGCGCAGAGGGAAGAGAGCTCAATTAGAAAGTTGCTATGCAAAAAATGCAAGATTCTGTGACCCTCAAAAACCCAGCACTCTCATTTCACCATCGCTCAACCAGACTTTGCAAGTCCAATATGTGCCCCGTATTGGAATGAAATTTTTCATCAAGTTATTTTTCTAAACAATAGAACTTTTGAGTCTCTGAGATTAATTGTGCCAATCCTCTAGAAAGTCCGAAAGTCTACAGTCAGTTTTTGTTTAAATTAGAAATAATATTCCCTCCTGCTCTACAGCACTGATGTCAAAGCATTTTGCAGAAATCCTTCCCTTTGGCTTCTCTCCTGCCACAGGTACCCACCACATCCACCTAGAACTACATTATGGAAAACCAAGGGTACAATAGAAAAGACTGTGTATGATAATCTTTCTTTGTCTATGAGGAAGATGCATTTCAAATAGAGAAAATGAATTTTCTCAGATGACTCAGAAAATTAATGACAAAGGTGAGACCAGAATCTGTTACCACCAGCTCAGTGTCCCCCACCTACCTTTCCAGTGACTTCCACATTTAAATGCATATCAAAATCGCCTGAGACAGATTCATCAGCAGCAATTCTCACTCTATGGTTAGAGAACTTGGGACTCAAGTCATGGAAACTCAAAAAAATAAATAAGTTTATTGTCTTACTTGGCAGGAGCCCATAAAGAGGGCAGCGGTCAGTGCACATTGATTCAGTCACTCAGCAACGTCATTAAGAACCCGGGTTCCTTCTGTCTCTTCAGTTTTGGCATTGTCTTCAAATGGGTCGCAAATGTCCTCTGCAGCAGTTCTCAGTAAAACTGAGTCAACAGCAGAGAAGCTAAGTATTCCCATGCTTTTGTGAAAAGGAAACTTTTTCTGGAGCTTTCAACAGGCTTCCCTTTGTCACTTAAAGAACGAAGTTGTGTCAAATGCCCATTCTTGCAGTAGTCACTGTCAGAAAAAAAAAAAAAAAGTAACTCCTTGAAGATAGGGCAAACCTAAGATTAGTTTTCATGGAGTTTTCTGATACCATGTGAGCTGGATGTACACCTGAATCACAAAAGCATAATTCTGTTAAGGCAGAGAAGACGGTGGGAGTACAAGTTGGGCTGAGGCAGATGCTAGATAGACTGTCCACCACCGTGGGTTTAGGTTGAGACTTAAGGATGTATTGCGGCTAGTATCTTTCAGATGGCCCTAAAGAAAATCGTGGCATGCTGCATATATAAGCATGAGTCACATTCTAGCTTCTGCCTCAAGTAAGGCTGGAAGTAGAAACTTCAGAAACTACCGCAAAATGAGTCAGGAAGTTTTGATGCCCTAAAACTTTAAGATTATAGAGCTCATGTAAAACCAACTCTAAGTCACATTTCAGTTTTTTTAATGATCGCCACTAACAATTATAAAGCTGTTTCCTACTTCCCATTTACATTCAGAAATAATCACAAAGCCATCCTGCTTTCATTGATATGCCTGACTTCTGATTTCTGTCCTATAAATTACGTCAGTTATTCTCTTGGCTACATGAAAAAATTGCAACGATACTGGCTTATTCATACACTTGATGGTGTCCCATAGGTCTTTTATGCTTTCTTCATACTTTGGTGTTCTTTTTTTCTTTTTATTTCTCTGACTAATTTCAAATTACCTGTCTTCAAGTTTAACATCTCTTTCTTTTGCACGATCAAGTCCGGTGAAGCCCTCTATTGAACTTCTCAGTTGTGTTTTGTCTTCATCAACTCCAGAATCAATGTTTGGCTCTATTTTAGGGTTTTATTTATTTATTAAACTTCTCATCTAGTCATGCACTGTTTTCCTAAATTTCATTTAGTTCTCTGTGTTTGCTTTTTGTTTTGTTTTGTTTGTACATCTCACTGAGCTTTCTTAAGGCAATTATTTTTTATTTTTTAGGTAATTCATGGATCTCCATTTCTTTGAGTTAGTTACTGAACTTTTATCACTTTCATTTTAGCTATATGTAAGAGGATGTGTTAATTAACTTGATTGTGTTCATCCTTACACAATATGCATATATCAAATGATCGTGTTTCACACCTTGAATATTTATAAATTTTATTTGTCAAGATTTTAAATTTTTTTTCAATGACAATAATATTGGGCAGTGAAACAAATGCTTTAATGCTTTCTGATTTGCAGGAGAAAAAAGTCCTTTTGGCTTCAGGAGAATAACAATTTTAGCATGCGTGATCCGACTCCAAGCACTTCCCCAGGCTGGGTCACAGATCCTATTATTATCTTATTTAGAACAGTCTTTTGAAGTTATGAATCTGTTTGCTTAACCACATTTGAGCCTCAGTGAGGGCAAAAGTCATTGTCTTTCTCTTGTCATTGTCTTTATAATAGCTTTGCTCTTTGCCCAGGATGTTCCCTCTGAACCCATGTTTCCATCATCGGCTGTTTCCAAAACACCTGAAAGCAACTGAGCTAACCTCCTCCAGGATGCCTTTCTAGGCCTCCAGAATCTGATGAGTTTAAAGTTTCCAATACATTCTCTACTGGCAACTCATCTTGTAATCTCCTGGGTCCCTGTGCTCTTCTGAGATATTTAAATTCAGTCCAAAACTGAACCATCCACAACCCGATGATTTCTGTGAATTCCCACAGCTTTTCCCTGTTTCTGTCTTCCTGTTTTACCCCACCCCTGCCTGGAGCCTCTGTTTCAATCCCTGGGAAGACTGGTAAAATAGGTCTCAGAGCTCAGGAGCTTAGACTTTTAGTATGTACCATGATAACCCTTATAATCCAAAGGTTTGGGCAGCCCTGACTTTAGTGTGGCTTCTGGCTTTCAATTCCATTTTGAGAACTCTCCTAGGGGATTCAGAAGTCTCAGGAAATGTCACATTATATTTTCATATCAACCTCCTAAAAGACCATTGTGCACAATACTTTTAAAACAAAAGCTACATGTTTTTAAAAGCCATGCTTTTCTTAGCTATAAATTATACGTGTGGATCAAGGTGTAACCTGCAGGATTTTCATAGCAACACCGTCTACAATAAACATTGAAATCAACCTAAATGTCCACCGATACAGAACTAGTTAAATATTACACATTTTAACCACACAGTGGAATTTTAAGCAGCCATTAAAATTGATGAGATATTTCTAAATTTGTTGACCCAGAAAGAGGACCATGACATAATGCTGAGTGAAAATCAGGTTACAGAACAGGCATGGTATGATCTCATTTACTTAGAAGCAGATGGGGATATTTAGCGATATGAACATGAGTGTGTTGTGAGAGTGTATGTGAATGTGTGAGTGTGGGTATATGAAAGTCTTTGGTGTGTGTACATGTGAGTGTAGATAACTTGTGTGTGTGTGTGTGTGTGTGTGCGTGTGTAGGTACACAAAAGAGAGAGATAGAGGGAAGCAGAGAAAGAATGTGTGTTTTAAAATATCCAGAACAATATTTATCAAAATGTTAGCAGTGGCTATTTCTGCACAGTGGAATATGTGTGTGTGTGTGTGTGTGTGTGTGTGTGTGTATATGAACCACATATATATTGTGTACATACATTTTGTTTTCATAATGAGCATGTGTAATTTTTAGAGTGATTAGGGCTCTTTCCTGTTCTTGTGACTTTCAAGGAAAGCCTAGAATGGGGACAGAAGCCACACTGAAACTACCTCCCTTGTTGCCTCTGTGTTGGGAAAGAGAAAAGGGGTCATGAGCTGACTGACTACAAATGAGCTTGGTTTCTTTTTTTAAACTTTTTGTGCCTGCAGCCTACAGTCATTCTCTCTGCTCAAAAGAATCTAAAACTACAGACCCCCTCCTGGCCCCAGTAGGGGCATTTGCTCCATTTTCCCACTCCCTGGATGCCTCTTTGCCCACACCGAGCAGGACTTTTCAAACACATCTAGAAACCTCCAGGAAGACCATGGTGAGCTAAGCAATCACCCTGTAAATCACCAGAGGGAATGGACCTTTCCCCATCCCATCACTGACCCTTTACCCACAACAGAAAGGTGATGGGCCACAAGAGAAACATTATCTAAAGATATTTAGGGGATGCAACTATTGGCAATGAAAGTGCTCAAGAGTCCCAGCAGATGTGCCCTTAAAATTCTGCTAATTAAGCATGACCAGGGAAATGTGCAAATGTGTAAAACAACAATCAGTAAACAGGGTCTGAAGAGGTGAGTCATGTTCTATAGGACAATGTCATAGGTGCAGTGTGAAATCACATACACACAAAAGCGTGAAGTGATCCATCCAACCTAGACTTTGGAAAGTAAAAGTAAAAGTTATGTGTGAAAGATAATTTTATGAGTCAAAGATAGCAGCAATCCTTGATCAGCTGCTTTCTGTCACCCCTGCAATAGAACACCACAAACACCTCTTGGCCTTTGAAATATATTCTACATTCACTGTACCAGTTGAGATTCACAGAGAAGCAGAAGCAGTAGGAGATAGTTTTGAGATTTATTTTTTTTAAAAAAAAGGTTTACATAGTTATGTGGCCTGGCCAGGCAAGTCCCAAATCTATAAAGAAGGATTCCAGTAAAGGCAACTAGAACTCTTGGACACCAGTTGAAGCTGGGATCCGCAGACAGAATCTTCATTAGAGGAGCCTCAGATCTGCTCTTAAAACATTTCAACTGATTGAATTAGGCCCAACTAAATTTTTGACAGTACTCTCCTATAAAGCCAATGGATTGTGGACTTTAATTGTAACTACAAAATCCTTCACAACAACACAAAATTAATTTTTGACTGCATCAATGATGGTAGAATCATAGGCAAACTAACAAATCAAAAGATCATTATATGGGCCAGGGATTTAGCACAGTGGTTCCTCCACCTGCCTCGCAAGCGCAAGGTCCCAAGTTCGATCCCTGGTACCAAAAAAAAAAAAAAAAAATAATTATACATCCCAGAGAGAGATCTGAGCCACTGGTTTTCTCAGATCTCCAGCCTGCAGACAACAGATTGTAAGACAGCTCTATCTCCATAATCACATGAGCCAATTCCATACGTGTGTGTGTGTTTGTGTGTGTGTGTGTGTGTGTGTGTGTGTAGAACTTGCTTAAGTAACACAGTGACGTGGGTCATGTTTAGGATGAGAACAGAGAATCATGGACTTATCCCCCCTAATATGTATATGTATGATAAGGAAGCATAAAACAAATCATGATTAACAGGCAAGTTTCTAAACAGCCGAGAAGCTCTGAGTAAAGTCTAACCTCAAATGTACTTCTTGTATCAATTTAGAAAAGGAAAGATGACACATACTCCTGTCTGAAGATTCACAGGTCAAAGAACTCGATTGACATCCAGGAGATTAAAGGCTATCGTATCTACAGATAAAATATTCAATCTCTCAGACAAGAGATTTACATAAAAACATTTATCTCCCTTCTTCTTAATGGCTTCATTCTGTGGGAACCATTTATTCCTTTTCTTTTTTTATGTATTGAGTAACTATTTAGTCTCATTAAACGTACAGTTTTGAGTTGGGTGCAAGTAACACAAGGAGGAATAAATGAGTTCTGGTCTTTTCAAGGAATTTAAAGTTTTGGGATTTGGGTCAACTAATATGTAGGAAATTACCAAAAATGAAGAACATTACAATTAGGTGATTTGAAAATGCACAGGAAGGACACCATCCTATTCTTGGTAATATAATAGACATTGTCAATCCCCACCAATTATTCCATATACACCCGTTTCCCAGCAACCTCATGCATGAGACCATGTGACTAGTTCTCACCAATAGACTGTGAAAGAAAGTAACACCTGTCTTTTCTTGGTTGAGGTCATTAAAAGCTGTTGCCCTTCCTCTTGGTCTTCTTTCTCTTTAGACAGACCTCAGAAGCCACATGTTCTATATGCCTCAGCAGCAAGACAAAAAAAGGCTGCTCAACTTGCATGGTATTTTACATGAGCTGGAAGCGGTCTTATTGTATTTAACTTCTGAGATTTCAGATTTGGTCAGCTATGCAACTTCTACAGTTACCCTAACACAAGAGGTCAGGAAGCACCTTCTGAAAAGAAAGGCTGAAAAATCTGAATCAGAAAGCTAAATAGGATTTGGCAGGCAGACACATGGGTACAAAGGATAGTCGAAGGAGAGAGAACAGTCTCTACCAAGCTTTGGAGATAGTAGCTTGTGAATAAAATTTGGGTTAAAGATGTCATTTTTTCATTAACATGCTTTGGAAATTTATAAATTTCTTCACATCTATTTCTTCATATTCAATGGCAAGAATTTCTAACTTAATTGAAACTTCTCAGTTTATTGTTCCCCATCTTCTCCTCCAAGCAGCTAATGACCGATAAATAAATCCACAAGGGACCAGTATAGCTGCTGTTCAAACAAACATTTTATTGAAATTCTCTGCCAAAAAAAAAAAAACCCCAGCTCCAGAGCTCTCCTCAAAGTCTGCATTTTGTGTGCTCACATTACTGACCTCTCCCTCTCACTTTTGCAGTATAAGCCTTTTTCTTTACTTTCAACTGTGGTGAAAATGGTCTGTCTTAACTTCTTGGTGATACAGGCTTCTTCCAGCTATCCGCTCCAACCCTCCACAGCTCACTTTGGGTAACACATCCCAGCAAAGGGCTCTCCAACAGCCACCACTTTCCCCCTGAAGCACATCCAGTGAGACGTCCGTGGATTCCTAGACCCACAAATAACCAGTTCATGTGGCCAGTGGGTGGAGGAGCTTTAGCCTAGAGTTGGTGCTAATAAAATTTCCAATACTTCTCATTTTGTTTTCATTCAAAGACCTTTTTCCAAAGCAATTCCAAGAGCGATAAATGGAAGGAGAGGAGAAATCAATTTATAGTGGGGACACTGGTAGAAATGCAAGTCCCAGTTCACAAGCACAATACTTTGAACTCCGACTACCAGAGCAAGGGGATCCATCTCATTATCTACTATAATAAAAAGGAATAACGAAGCAGAGGCTCTAGGCTGCCATTTGGAGCCCAAAGAATACAAAGACAGAAGAAAATCTGAGATAATCAGTACATCTAGGAGCTGTAAATGGCAAGGACTGTTTTGCGGTTTGATGTAAGTGCACAGGCAGTTGAGTGGATCTGAGTTCAAATGCTAGGTTTGTGTCTTACTTCAGTTTCCTCTCCTGTAAAATAGGCTGACATAGTTGCTCATGCTGCATTGTAAGAGGTAAGAGATAATATGTGTTAGATGTTGATGGCAAGCACAGTTCAAGAAGCCAGCCAGCTGTACGTTCATTTAATCCTCACAATAGGTCTATGACAGTACGTTCAATATTGAATTATGAGATGAAAATATTTAACAGAGATCTCAATGGTCTTGTCCAAGACGAGACGACAAATGTGGATGTGATTCAAATATGTGCATTCGAGATTTTGACTCCATGATTTTAGTTAACTACTATGTAAATGTTGAGATTAAACAGAAACAATTTCTTCTGTTAGGTCACAGGAAGGTCAGTAGTTAATCCTAGGGAAAATACTATGAAGAATAACTCATCCATTATTCACCGTAATCTAGTTCATGGGATGATTATTAGTCTTGTTCACAGAAGAAAAATGGAGGGACCATGTTGGTGTCTATTCCTTTTGTAAAGGAATAGATTTAATACGGGACACATAATTTACAGGATTATTTTATAATAGTCACCCATAAAGTCAAACACCAAGCAGCGCAAGAAATTTGCCACACACTGGAGGCCCAAAGCATCTAACAAGGGCCTGGATCCCACAGCCATTTGGGTTTCTTTTTTGTACTGTTTAATAACACCCAAAATGTTGCATTTAGTTACACAGTTGCTCCTTCACTTACAAACCCAAGTAAATTGCAAATATTGTAAGTTTAAACTGCATTCCATACGCCTGATCTACTAAGCATCGTAGCTTAGCAACACAGCACACTGTAGCACATATTTTGTTTTCCCCTTGTGACCACGTAGTTGTCTGGGAGCTTCAGCCTGCTGCCTGTGTCTAGCATGCTGAGAGACTATTGCATGACATATCACAATCACAGGAACAGATCACAACATATAATCTGAAGTATGGTTTCTAATGCAAGTATAAAATGCAGTGGACCCTCAAGTTATGGCCGGCCTAATATATGAAAAATTGGGTTTATTAGGTTAATGAAAGATTCATCTGCCTCTTGTTATCTACAGCATGTTCCCAGGTAAACCTCCAGATCTCAGCTATACGGACTTACCACCGACTTGAGTTACAACCAGCCCTTGGGAACCAGTCGAGTTTGTAAGTCAAGGTCCCACTGTGCTTGAATTCCAAAGACGCGGTCCCACTTAACTTCAAGGGCCCTGAGAAGTGCAGTGTTAGCATGGAAATATCTGGCAGGCTGGGGGTGTAGCACAGTGGCAAAGTGCTTACCTAGCATGTGTGTCACCCTGGATTCCATTCCTAGCCAAAGTAAAGAGACCGAGAAACATTTGATGAATAGCATGAATGACTGCTATACTGCACTCACTCGGTTCTTTTATTGGGCAAATATAGGGAAAACATGAAAGAGGAAAATCTTTCAATCTACCCTCTGGGGGTTTTCAGCCAGGCCTGCGAATGAAATTAGCATACAAAAGACCAACAGGAGAAAAACATAAAAATTATGTAAGTCTCACGCGCCACGGGAGCCCTCCTAAGGAAGACCTAAAGTGGCAAAACCGAAGTGCTTATATACTAGGTAGAACAAAGACAGCAGACTGGGAGAAAGTAACTAAATTACATGGAGAGGCTACTAAAAGTGAAAAATTATTTTAACAAGGGTGCCCAGAATTCTATCAGCCATGGTCCTCCACTGAGGAATGTTTCCTTTTTCCTGGTATAGGGAAGACATTTTTCACATGGGAGTTTTAATCCCCTGTTTTCAGGAAGAGAAGTTGTAAATGCATTTCCTGTGTCTGCTGATTTTCAAGAGCCTTGTGCTTAAAAGGATCTTTAAAACAAAGTAGCGTATCTTGGACGGCCAGTCCTCAGCTCCTACTAGGTACCAGGCACTGGAGATGCAGATTAAAATAATACACAAAGATTGTCACCACCCAGAATGCTCTCGTGGATTATTGATTACTAGGTTTCCCAGGTGAAAGGCAGAGCCACACCACCAACATAGCATGTGTGAGAAGTGAGAGCTTGCTGTGCCGACTCACCTGTGTTTGATTTGGGAATAAAAATATTAGCTAATGCTTGCTGAGCACTTACGAGGAGCTAGGCCCTGTGCTGCTTTCTTTGCAGGTGCTATTTCATGTAACCCTCACCGTACTGCCAGAAGGACAATACTAACTATCCTCGTCTCACACGAGAGGCAGTGATGGCTCAGAGAAATTACTTACTCAAGAAAGTTCACACAGCTTACAAGTGGGTAGCTCAAGTTTGAAGCGGATACTCACTCCTAAGTTATAGTCCTGCTCACTCTGGTCTCGTTAGTCTCTGCACCTTTTAGCCCATGCAAATGCTGCCCAGAATTACTTAAATGTAAGTAAGGGAGGAAGTGGAGTAAAGATACCCTAAACTTCATCCTACAAGGCCCCTCAGCACTTGTATGACCTTAGCAAGGCCATGTGTCTTTTCTAGGGTAGATTAGACATTATCTTTGACCTCAAGAAGACAGTGTCCAATTTTATAATACCGAATTATTTTCTTATAGAACTTGTTCTTTTCTTTCTTCCTTCCTTCCTTCTTTTACTAAAAAAATGTTACTGTTCCTGAATGCAAAAGCAATACTGTGGAATTTCCTGGGGAAAAGCAGCTCTGTGGTTAGGAGACTGGGTGGGGAGATCAGACAAACATATAGTGGCTCTGTGATTTGGGGGGAATTACTGGATCATTTCAGATCCTGAAAGAAGCAGCACCTCAAAGGGTGTGATATCGCGGCCCCCAAGGGTTGTGTGCTGTAAGCTTGGGTCCCAGGATGGCAGGGTTGCAACTGTGGAATCTTAAAGGGATGGGGCCTAACCTTTATGAGAGATAAACACTGGTCTCAAGTGCTGGGAAGGCCATCTAGGAGGAAATTTGTTCTGAGAGAGGGTAATTATTTTTAACAATGTATTATTATAAAATTCATCCCCTGAATCTCTCTCATCTGTGTCCTCCGTTATACCCCATGCGTCATGAGATCCTCGCCAGAGCAGATCATGTGCTAACGCCATGCTTTTGGTTAGGGCATAGCCCTAGAATGTCCCCGAAAAGCCTCATGGGCTCCAAGGTTGGGCTTCGGAAGGTGAGTGGATTGTGGGGGAGGATTAACCCACTGAAGGGTTTGGAGCTGAAACTACTGTTGGGATGCAGGGCCTGGTTGAAGGAGGGGGGTCACTGGGGGTGTGACTTGGACTGGTATACATCTCTCGCCGTCTCCTCCCTTCCTCTGTACTGCTTGGCTGCCATGATGTAAGCAGCTTTGCTCCATTCAGACCCCTTCTTGCATTGAAGCCAGGCAGCTATTGCCTGAATCCTTTTAAAACTGAGAGCCAAGATAAACCTCTCATCCTTTAAGTTATGGGAATCGGGCATTTTGTCCCAGTAGTGAGGAAAGTGACTCAAATGCTCCTGAATCTGCGGAAAGATGAGCTGAATAAATGTCTTTTCTTTATAATGTACTCAGCTTTGGGTATTTTATTACAATACAAAATAGTCAAAGGCAAGAGCAATTAAAGAGAATTTGATGAAGGAACCGTTTATAAGATGTCAGAAGAATTAGGGCAAAATGAAACACCCAGTGACAAACAACAAGAAGTTATTCCCACCCCTGAGCCTAAAAAGGCAGAGGAGGAAGCTCTTAGGAAAGCCAGGAGACCCTATGCACACAATAGAAGAACATGACACTGACTACCCACAGGCCAGACCCCAACTTGTCACTCCAACCACTAATCACTGCAGTGTCTCCCACTGGACCAACGCCAAAGAAGCCGGATGACCTGGGAATCGAACTGGTGATGCATGTAAAGGTCAGCATCAAATGCACAGGTCAGGGTGGAGAAAGATGATCACCACCCTTACCCTCTCTGAGACTCCACTCTTCATCCGTCATCCAATTTAGTAAAAGTAGTTAGCAACTGTGTTGGAAGAATTCGGTAGACAGTACACCAGGGGGCTTGGCCAGGGGCTTGCCTGACGGACAATGAATGCTGGGTAAATGTTCATTGCTGATGCTTCTGTGGTTTCAGAGGAAGCAATGAAGGGATTCCCCAAATGGCATAGTTGGTAAATAAGGAAGCTATGATTTGAAGACTTAGCCCATTTCTGAATCGAAAGCCCATTTCAGCAGGCACTACTGAAACTTCACCTGTAGGAGCTTACTTGCCAGCTCCAGCAGCTGTTTCTCTCGCTGGCTGCCAGAGCCTCCCCAGCCATCATGCACATTGGTAAGGCAGAGGTGCTAAGAGATTAATGTCCCCCGGAAGTAGCTCTCAGTGACCGGTGAGCACTGATAGGTAAACATCCCGGCCACTACGCCCCCACCCCAGTGGGATAACTCTGGAGTGCATGATCTACACGGGTTCCTGAAGAGCCCTGGCAGTACTAGATGCACTTGGCACTGACAGTAACTGCTGTGATAACTTTTATCAGTTCCACTCTCTTCTCTGTCTCATTTCCCTCTTCTTCTAGTATCACCTCCCCAACAAATCACAGCACAAACCATTACCTCCGTGTGTGCTTCTGGGAGAACCGAAACCAACATCCCCATTTTCTTTCTCCCGAACTCCACTGCTCCCAGTGTCGTTTGAACGGATGAATGTATACACAAAGTGTGATCTGCGCATAGGGTAACAGGACAATGCTATGATACAGTCTTGGAAAACATGCCCAATGAAGGAGATAGACACAAAAGGTCACATAGTGTATAATTTGATTTGTATGAGATATCTGGACGAGGCAAATTCATGCAGACAGAAAGCAAAAGGATCCAAGGGGAAGGGGCTAATGGGGGGAAATTGCCTGTGTTAGCTTTCCATCGCTGTGATAAAACACCTGAGATGAGCAACTTACTCAGAGGAAAGTTTTATTTTGTCTCGTGGTTTCAGTGTTCTCAGTCCGTGGTCACTTGACTCTATTCCCTTGAGCCTGTGAAGACACAGTACAACAATGTGGGATGGCCTGGCAGGGAAGGCCTGTTCACCGCATGGCGGGAGGTGGGGCAGGGAGATGGAGGGAGGGAGAGGAAGAGAGGAAATATGAATGAATATCCCCCTCAGGGGCACACCCACGATGAATTCATTTTCTTCAAGTCAACCCTACCTCTTACAGTTTAGGCTGCCAACCAATGGGCATCTGAGGAATGCTCCAAATCTAAACTGTAGCACTGTTTAATGGGCATGAGGCTTTATTTGGGAGTGGCAGATAAACTTTGGGATCAATAGGAGGTGGTAGTTGCACAACACTGTAAAAATAAACGCCACTTCATTGTTCACCTTCATGGTTAATTTTGTTTGTGACTTTCACCTCAGTCACTTTTTCACCTCCGTCATTATACACCCGCAACACTTCCAAATATATTTCTTAAACAAAAACAAAGGAACGAGGGTGTTTATTGACACATTGTTTCTAGTAACAAAAACTATGAGAAAAGCATAACTGTTCATCATAGGGAGGGGGTGGCTAAATAAAATGGAATTCAGAAATACAATATTTAGAGTTACACACAGTGGGTCACAGCAATGAACTTGATCTCTATTATCACCAAAGATTGCAAAAGAGGGAGAAAAACAAATTGCAAAAACACAAGCAGGCTCCCACACACAATGGCACACTTCGTATCATTAACCCATTAAATTATCTGTTGTGGATGCGCTAGTCACGAGTCTAAAAAAATAGATCAGGAGCATTTAATACAATCTCATGAAAGTGTTTGTTTCTGATGCAGGAAGAGAGAAGCAGAGAGGAAGAAGATTTCTAGAATTGTTTCTCCCAACAATAGCATGAAACAAGGAGTCAATTGTGCGTGATTTATTGGGGCGCTGGTTACAAGGAAGAATAAATAGGCAGTGGGGAAAGAGACAGGCCATGGAGAAAAGCCAATAAAAAGTGTATTAATCTGAGGGCTACTACTATGGACAACTGGGGCTCAATCTCATCAGAAATCCTCCAAACAGTCATGTAGAACATTGCTCAGAATTGATTCACAGGGGACAGGGAACCTGGGATAATTGTTTTCCAACTCCCATCTTGGAGGGTTGCCCTCTAAACTTAACCTCTGTAGTCCTGTGGATTGGCCCGCAGGCAGCCTGAGCACGCTCCCCCTTGCCACCAGAGCGAGCCCTCACGCCAAGAACTTTGGAAGCTCTGGGGTATAAAAAGGCAACTGTCCACTTGCGTGGGACTGCCCACCATAGCTTCAAAAAGCTTGGATTAGCCAGCAGGATGTGGCATGAAGCATTAGTCATGTCTGCTACATAGAAAAACTTTATCAAAAATGTTTTATTTTACTTGTATAAATATCTACTCAAGTAAATAGGATAAAATGTTAATATTTGTGGATTCTCTCCAGTAGATGCATGGCTGGTTGCTATATTATTTTCCGTTATGTTTTATCGAATTCACACTATCGAACAACTATCCCCATTATCTCTTTCCCAAACCTACGGAGAAGTTAAGCAATAGTGCTTCCTTCCCCTCTCCCAGGCTGTTGGTAATCTCTAGTCCACTCTCTACCTATGAATTTGCTTATTCTAGATATTTTACATAAGTGTAACAATACAACACTTGTCATTTTTGTTGGCTTATTTCATTTAGTGTGATGCTTCCAGTCCATCCGTGTGGGACCGTCTCTCAGAACTTCACCCTCATTCATGGCTAAATCATTTCCCACTGGGTCCACCTACCATGTGTTTATCCATTCATCTGTTCACGGGTACTTGAGTCTTTTCCATTTGGGGGCTATTATCAATAATGCTGCCATAAAAACTGGCCTACAAGTAACTACCTGTGCTCCTGTGTCGATTCACTCATACATAGCTGGGAACCAAATCGCAGGTCCTACGGTAACTCTAGGCTTAGTTTTTTGAGGAATTTCCGTGCTATTTTTTGTAACGTGTGCAACATTTTTCCTTTCCACCAGCAGTACAACAGGGTTCTAATTCCCCCCAATCCTTGTCATCACTTATTTCCCTTTTTTTCCTTTCTTTCTTTTTCTTGTTGGCTACAAGAATCCCAGCAGGTATAAAGTGGTGTAGTGCCATTTTATGTCTCACTGTGACTTTGACTTGAGTTTCCCATACATAATGGCCAAATGTGTTATCCTCTTTGAAGAAATATCTGTTCAAGTTTTCTCTACTTTCAAAACTTTCCCAAACAAAAATTTAAGGTCTTACTGCTTGCAATGGTTGCTATTAAATAAAATGTCTGCTTTTCCCAACGAAGTTACTTTCTTAAGTCTTCTGACAATCAAGTTTCACCCAGCTCCATCCCTCAGCAAATGTCAGCCTCCGCTGCATCATTCACTCCCTCAGTCAGCAAACTTGCTGAGTCCGCTTTTGCAAAGCTTCTCGGCAACATCCGGAGTGACAGGCAAATCCAACTTTGGGCAAAGGTCCACCAGGTCACCCTCCAGGAGGCAGAAACACGGGTACAATCAAGTCGTCTTCAATCGTCAGCCGGCTCTTCATCTCTGGACTAAAGGGCCTTGGGCTTTTTCTGTCAGTTTTAAAAAGGAAAGTGATTTCTACTTCTGCTGCAATCATAGAACAACATATACAGAAAAGGAAGATGTTAAAAGGAGGGCACTGCCTCAAAAATGTACAAAAGCATCAACTGTAGTTTATAACAAAGTAGTTTAGAGTATAACCGATTCTCTCCATTAGGGTTTGAACCAAACAATTTTTCCCTCTGGTGACGTGTGTTGCGCGATGTTCTGCGAGAACAATGAACCTCCTTCAGCATTACCCAATATGTTGCTTTCCTCATTGTAGGTTATTTCTACCCTTTCTCCTCGACCAAACTCCAAGACATTTGTTACACTGTGTTCACTGGGAGAAGATGCTGTGAACTTGGATTTGGGGCTTGTGGTGTCATTCCAGATCTCAAGGGTCAGAGCCTCAGCCTTGTCACATAATATCGTGATTCCCTATAAATATGTAACATTTTTGTGTGTCGACTTAAAAACATAAATTTAAAGCTGGGCGTGGTGGCGCATGCCTGCAATACCAGCCCTCGGGAGGCTGAGGCAGGAGGATCACTGTGAGTTTGAGACCAGCCTGGGCTACACAGTGAGTTCCAGAGCACTCTGAACTACAGAGTGAGACCCTGTCTCAAAAAAACCAAAACAATAAATAAATAAATAAAAATTTTTAAAAATACATTAAAAAATGTAAAGACTTACTGTAAGTCTATAATAATGAAAAGGTATGGTACTAGAAAAAGAATAAATGGAAACAATAAAATAAGCTAAATGACTCAGAAATAAAACTAAATAAATAAATTCAACTGCCTTTGACAAGCAAAAGCAATGCAATGAGAAAAAGTCTTTCTGATCAATGGTAATGGAAAAAAACTGAACATCCGTGTGCAAAAACACAAATCTACTACATAGACCTTAGACTCTCACAAAATTTCACTCAACATGAACCATAGGCCTAAATGTAAAAGGCAGAACCGTAAGACTACTAGAAGGTAACATAAGAGAAAAATCTAGATGACTTTGTGCTCACCAGTGTCTTTTTAGACTTAACACTAACGGCATGGTCCATGCTGTTATGGCTTAGATCCAGAATGTCCCCCAAAAGCCTCGTGTGTTCAGAGATGGGGCTTTGGGGAGGGGACCAGCTCATGGGGGCCTTCTACTCATCAGTGAATTAATCCTCATAGCTCTGTGTGTTAATTAGGAGGAGAGGCCCAATCAGAAGAGCAGGCCAGTGGGGGAAGGACCGGAAGTGTTTATCTCCCTCCCTGCCTTCTCCCTTCTCTCTGCTTCCTGGTGGCCAGGGTTGAACACCTTTCCCCTGCCACCCCGCTATGCCATCCTGTTTCTGCCTGCAAGCCTGTGGGCCAGAGACTGAAATTGAATAGACCCCTCTTCCTTTAAGTTGTGGGCATTGGGTATTTTGTCCCAGCAAAGAGAAAATAACTAAGACATGTGCCCGTCTTCTTTATCTCTATTTGGTTTAGGTTGTCTCCATCTATTGGCACTGTAGTGATCCCATAACCAAGACCTGCTTAGCCAGCAGAACCCCTTCCTGTCAAAGGAACTGGTTTCTCTATGGTTACTTGTCCAAGGCTACTTCAAAGAGTAACACTCCAACCCCAAACTCTTGATGGACCTCTCATTTCCCTGAGCTCACTAAGCAAGTGGAACGGAAGACTTGAGCACTTATGGGTCATCGCAGGGAGATGGCCTATCTAGAATAAAGTCTAAATGGAGATAAATGTTGGGGAACTAGAAAGGCGTGGCACTCTGACAACACCCTTTGAGCCCCTGGACCCAAGGGTTCCTGGAGAAAAACTATGGATTCTTCACATTTATTTGTTATGTATGCCAATAAATCACACTTATGCACTGTTTTTTAATTGAAGCAGTTTGAATTGAGTTTTTGCCATGTGTAACCAAAAAAAAACCCTAACAAATATGGGGGTGAAGGAGTGAATAAGATCTCAAGACATGTAGGGATAAGAATGGCAACATTGTAAGCCAAAAGTCTACCAAAAGCTTAGCATACTTGAAGTTCAGGCTGAGAGGGGATAAACCTAAAGAAAAAAGATTTTTTTTTTAATTCTGTACTTCAAAATTCTCTATAATCCAGAATACAGCATGGCTAAAACAGATTTTTTTAATTCTGTATTCCCAAATTCTCTATAATCTAGAAAAATTGGTGAGGCTCTTTCTAGAGGTTAGATGGCTATAACAAAATGACTCATATTCTAGAATTTCTTATTCAGTAAGTGAACCAAATATATTGCCTCACTCTGATTGTTGTCCTTGTTGTCATTCCCTTTTGATTTTTGTTCTCACCCAAATCCAGGCTCCTCGGGAAGCACTCAGTGGGGTTTGTGGGAAAGTCAATGAAACTGAAATCCTCTGGGCATCCAGTCGTAGGAGCTCACCTTTCCGGAAATGTGATAAATATTAAAGGAAGTGGCTCAAGAGGAAAACCAATCTTCTGGCATCTTCTCTCGTCTGCAATTCACTTAAGGCCCAAGAAGCTCCAGCTAGACTTGGAGAATGTTGACTTGGGCAGAAACGGAACATGGTTCCCATTTGCTGAAATTGTAAAGACCTAGGGCCTAACCTTCCAGAGCCACTAGGCCCTACATTCAACGAAGTGTCCGATTATAACCGACCTGAGGGAAAGGTGCAACTAAGGGATGGAGAAGATGAGAGATATCAAACCACAGCCTGAGCGATTGTCGCTGTGCCTCTCGGATACCTTAATAAAAACCTCAGAGTAGCTACCATCTGCCCAGGTCCAGACAAAGGGACCTGGGGTCCCACATACACCCCCACTGCAGGATATTCAGACCGAAATGCAGATGTAAGTTGAATGTACAGCCGAAGCAAGCCAGAGTGGGCTAGCTTTCCTCTCCTCCTCCCGCTTGCCTCTCTCCCCACTTTCTCTTGGCCCTCAACGTCAATCCTCTGTCCTGGATTCAGGCAACGTTCTTGGCAAACTCAATAATATATAAGCATTTGGAATAAAATTACTGCATCTTGTTAGCATAGATTGTAAAGCAAATATGGATGAGAGCAGTAACTTTCTATTTGCACATTGGCCCCCCGGAGCCTTCGCTCCAGCCGAACCTCTTTCCAATGCAGGCATCACAGTGCCATCTTGTGGCTACACATAAAAAGGGCAGGGCTTTCCAAGCTGGGAGACCCTGGGGGATTCCAAAATCCCTTCCTGTGCCCAGCTTCCTGACATGCAGAAAGAGAAGAAAAGCAAGACTTTCAGTCTATAGTTTCTGTCTAAAAGTGAGCCATACCTCAAAAAATCCCAGACTCCCAACAGCTCAATTTTCTTGGTCTTAGCTTCTGGAAGAGTTGGAGATCTTGAAAAATCCTCCTCCTCTCAGTGCATTCAGCAAGCCTGTGTTTGGGAACAGTAATCACTGATTTAACCAAGAAGCTAACGCACTCTTTCTTTTCCACATCAAATTTTATTGGTCAAGTCGTATCGGTACCTGGACTCTGCCTTCTAATAGTGTAGCTCCCTGGGGTAACTAACTTTGTATAATGGACACAGAGATCTGAGGGAATTTTCCTCGCCTTCCTGAACCTGCCTCCTTTCAGCACTGTGGACTTTCACACAGCAGGAGCAAGCGTTTGGAAAAAATCCCACAAAGCTGGAAACCCTTATCCCTTTGCAACATGGCCCAAAACCTGACCCAGGCTCAAGCTTCCCCGCCCCCAACACACACACATACACACACTCACACACACACACTGTATCAATTAGGTTAAGCAGCAGTGGCTGCAGTCAGGAGCTCTGGGGAAACTACAAACCTACCTCATCGAGTTGCTGTACGATGAAGTAAATTGATACAGATGAGGCCCATGGGACTCTTCTCAGCACACAGTAAGAAGTATATACATTGGCCACTATCACTGTAACATTATTATACAAGTTCCAGTGCTTTTCTTCAGACACCTCAATCCTTACAATATGTGGTTACATAATAATCTGCACCACCAGCCCCAGTACTTGAAATCCTCAACAGTTTCTAATAAGAACTGACATTTATTACCAGCCATTGCCTTAATGTTATTTTTGCTCAACTGGCGGGAATGCTATTCCCCCAAGAGACATGTGACAATATCTGTAGATATGTTCCGTGGTCAAAAGTGAGGGACGGATGCCACCGGTACTTCACAGGGGAGACAAGGGATGAGATACGCCTCCCATACGCACTGCTCATATGCTCAAGACCAAGAATTTTTCCAGCCAAAAATGTCAACGGTGTCCACATTGAGAAGTCCTGTTCTTATTTTACATGTGTTATTTCTTCGCTGTGCTCAGTCCTACTACATAAGTGTGTGTGTTTGTGTGTGTGTGTGTGTGTGTGTGCAGTACCAGGGAATCATACTCAGGACCTTGTGCTTATGAGGCAGGTGCAACACCACTGAGCTAAATCCCTGGCCCTTTTACTTTCCAATTTTTGAAAAATGAACTTGTATTACTCTTCTAATCAGGCTGGGAAAAAAATGTTTGAGAAGAAAGACCACCAGAGAAGAACATCCTTTGCTCTTGTTTGGGATTTAAAAGCCAAGAATGTCTCTGGAAAATATAAACTATAAAGAACAGAAAGTCCCACTGAGGCTGTGTTCTGGCTATGACCCTCTTGGGTAGTCAAAGGGATAAAAATAGGGACATTTGCCTGGCACAGAGCCACAAGACAAGTCTAAAACGGGACTTGAGCAACATGCTACTAAACATAAGGGAAGTGAAATGATTTCCCCAGAGGAGAAACTCTGGAGAAAAAGCTGGGAACCAGTCAGTGTCTGTCTTGAGGGTTCCAGGAGCCTGCTTTGCAGAAGCTGTGAACCACAACGTAAATCCGATTCTCTCTCTTTCTCTCTCTCTCTCTCTCTCTCTCTCTCTCTCTTCCATTGAGACACAGACAGCATTTGTCCCACACAGAGCATAGCTCGTACTGAACAGAAAGAGGAATAAATTATCCCGTCTGAGACAAATTTTCCCCCAGGATCCCAGGACCCCATCTCTGTCCTCTACCCAAACACACCAGCTCTGAGCTGCAGCCCAATTTTGGACCATACATCATCTTACAAAGTAAATGAAGTCACACTATTTTAAAAGTTAAAGACTAGTAGAGGAAATGGGAAGGGTAGGGGAAAGGCAGTAAGGGAAAAGAAAAAAAATGAGAAAATGGAAATAAAGTCTCTGTAAATTGGGAAGGGAGGGCAGGGACAAGGGGAAAAAATGAGAACCAAGACCTGTCACGTAAAGGTACAAGATCCCAATAATGAATGTAACTGTACTGTACACCTAAAATGTACCAATAAACTGAATGAGAAAAAAAAAAGCTAAAGACTATGCTTAGAGTTCATACAGTCACTGAAAAGATAAAGGCCTCAAGAAATTGAAGGATTTTCTTACCGTTAGGCAAAGCAGTCCCTCTAGGAAGCAAAGACTGCTCCTGGTGACGTTTGCCACGTGAGTATTGACTCGCCCAGTTCAAAGGGCTGTAGCTATGAGTGAAATTTTTATGAGTTCCTTTAGGTTTATGTTGCATATTTACACGGGGAACATTTCACTCTAAGTCCTCATGGGTCTAAATTACTTTTTTGCTATGTAGTAAAGCATCCTGGACTGTCAGAGAGAAAATGTGTTTTCCCACAATTCTCAATGCTAAGCCAGATTGAAAAAAAAAATCATTCATTCACTTTCAACCAACCCTTATTGCATCCGTAACATATGCTAAGCATCGTCTACTCACTTGGTATAGAGTAGGGGGGAGGGTAAATCAGACAGAAACTGCCCTCCTGGTATTTGTATTCTACAGGGGTAATGAGAAAAGCAAAAACAAAAGGAATCGGTGAGACAATAAAAAATAAAAGGTAGTGCATTGAGTCGTGTGCCTCCCCCAAAATATATGTCCACGTGGAACCTGTAAATGTGACCGTATTTTTTTAAAAGTCTTTGAAGGTGTACTAAGGCCAAGGTTCTCTGGATGAGATCATCCCGAATGAAAGCTGACTCCAACGACAAGCACGAAGAGGAGGAAGGAGGGGAGAACAGAGGAAGGAGGGGAGAGGGAGAGGAAGGCATGCGAGAGGGAGAGAGAACAGAAGGCCCTGTGAAGGTGGAAGAGACGGGGTGATGCATCTAAAGGCAAGAAACGCAGAGCAGAGCCAGCGGCCACCAAAAGCGGGGAGACACGCGAGGAACAGATCGTCCTTAGAGCTTCCGAGAGGCAGCAGCCCTGCCAATGCCTTGCTTTTGACTTCTGCGCTCCAGAATTTTGAGACAATAAATGTCTGCTGTTCTAAACCAATGAGCTTGAGGTCTTTTAGTACAGCAGCCCTAGGAAACGCAGAGAGGAGGCGTGCAACCCACGAAGACAAATCATTAAGAATGGGTGGGGGAGATGAAGGGACTTCAAGAGGTAGGGAGGCCTCTTCTGAGAAGGTGACTCGTGAGCAAGACTCAGAGGCGAAGGCTGAGCTGTGTGGTTGGAGGGCAGAGCTTTCCGGAAAGAAGGGCCGGGAGGTCAATGGGGCCACCGCAGAGAGCAAGGGGACCGCTCGGATGGTGGAGCGGCCGTCGACAGAGCCTTGACTGAGGTTTCCGGTTGCTATGCTGCATAAAATAGCCATGCATGGGTTCTGAGTGCAGGGGCAACCTGATCTGAACGTCGCCTAGAAGGACGAGTGCAGGGAATGACTCCGTAATGCTAAGTGAAAGACATCAGACAAAGAAGGCTGATTATCTCGGGACTTATCTCATCACGATGAATCCAAAATATAAATAACTCAAAGAGCAAAATAAAAGAAAGATCATAGGAAACATAGGGATAGTCTTTATGGGGAAGAGAGGTGGGTCTCGGGTTGGAGAAGTTGGGAAGAGGAAGGGGAGGAAAAATGGATCAAGATGCTATGTGTGTATATAACAGTAGCCCACAGTGAATATGTTCATCGTGCGTCACACATGCGGGTTTTAAAATTTTTAGAGAGGAAAGAGAAAAGGATGGAAGCCAGGCTCACAGCAGAGGAGGCAGACGTGGCAGCAAAGTCAGAGGTAACTGGACTCAGACCAGGATGGAGGGGTTAGAAGTGTGCAGGTTCGGAAGATGTTTGGAGGGGGAACAAACCAGACCAGCCAGTTGATATTAGTCTTTCTCTGGTGTTTTAAAGAAGGCCAGGGCCGGGGATTTAGCTGAGTGGTGCTGCCTCCCGCCTTGCAAGCACAAGATCCTGAGTCCGATCCCTGGTAACAAAACAAAACCCAATAAAGAAAGCTAAAGGGGAAACTGACCTTCAAATCGCTAACACCGTCCCACTTGTTGAATTCTTTCTGCCCCTGCTTTGTGGAACAAAACCTGAAAGACCTCCCACCCCACCCTCTCCTACCACCCAAAACATACTCGCGTCTCCACCCTTTCATTTCATGGCTGTTGCTTCTGCGTCCTCACAAACTGAGAACAAAGTGAGGATGCGAGAGTGTGTGTGTGTGTGTGTGTGTGTCTGTGTGTCTGTGTGTCGGTGGAGAATGATTGTACAACTAATACAAAAAGATAGCCAAGACACATTATTGATGGATAAAAGTCAAACCTATAATGCTATGCTATTATTTCGGGGGAGGAGAAAAAGACACGACATATTTACGATGTTTTTCAGGATGAACATTAACTCTGGAAGAATACACAGGAAACCCCGGGGGTGGGGAGAGGGTAGATAAGAAACATAGGAGGAACAAAGACAAGATTTTACTTTCCCAAAATATCCAGTGAATCTTATATCATGCAAGTATTTATTCTCCACATAGAATAATACATTGTTATTAAATGATAAACCTACAAATATTTCAGCTGTGATTTAAAGCGTTTGAGATAGCATTTGTAGACAAGCACCGTTCTGTGGTGATAGTTCTAGAATTTTCAGATTAATTATTTTTTTAATTTTTCTCATGAGTGTGTGTGTTGTTTTTTTTTTTTTTTTTTTTTTAGACGGGGTCTCACCATGCAGTTCAGCCTGGCGTCGAACTCACGGTGACCCTCAGGCCTCAGCCTCCCAGGTGCTGGGATCACAGGCGTGCACCAACACACCTGGCCTCTTGAATGATTTTGCACATAAACAGAAGTAGCTAGAATTGTGTAAAGCAAGGGTTGGCAGACTCACTACAGGACCTGATAGGAAATATGTTAAGCTTTTCATATCAGATGGTTTTGTTAGAACAACTCAGTGCAACTACTATAGTGAAAACTCAACCCAAAAACCAAACAAATGGACGTGGGTGTACTCTAATTTAGGAAAACAGGAAGTGAGTTTGGTTTGGCCATTGGACCACAGTTTGCTGACCTCTGATGTAAAGAAGTCCCTCTACACTTATTCGTCAGCTCCAACTATATCCCCACAAGGCCAGTGCCACCCATCTCCCACTGCCCAAATCACCTAGAAGAAAACCTCAGATGTTATATCACTCCATCTTCAGTGTCTTCAAATAAGGGCTTTGAAAGGGAATTGTGACCCTCAACAACTAGGCCACACACACACTGAGAGGTCCGACTGGAGATTTTATTGAAGGGCTTGGAGTAGAGAGAGAGCAGAGAGATAGAGGAGGAAGAAGAAGAGAGGAAGAGGAGAACAAAGAAAGGAAGGTCCTTTTATGGGTTTGGGGCTGGGCTATTGCTTATTCATGAGGAGTGGGCTGCTTTTAACTTATCATAGGCCAGGTTGTCTTTTATGGGTTCAGCTCTGCAGAAGCAGGTTTCAACTTCTCTGTCTCGCTGTGGCCTTGGTGGGAGGGAAACTAAAGATAAGAGCATGAAGTCATTCTAAGAGCCAAGAAGCACCAGGAAATTGCAGCCTGTGGTGGCAGCATCACAGCATAGTTTGACATGATCAGTTCCCTAATAGGCTTATCTTTCAACATTATACCTAAAAAGCCAATAATGTTAACAGTTGTTATATTAATATTCCTATTATCAATATCAAAATTCAGCCACTACTTAAATTTCTAGTTATCTTCGTAAGACAGTTTTAGCTGTGTTTTAAAAATCAGATATAGGGCCAGGGATTTAGCCCACCTGCCTCGCAAGTGCAAGGTCCTGAGTTTGATCCCCAGTGCCAAAAAAAATAAAATTTAATTTTAAAATAAAAAATAATAAATAAATAAAAAAATCAGACATATTAAGCCCCACACCAGGCTTTTAGATGTTCTCTGGTTTTTTTAATGTTGATTGTACTTCTGTGTCTTACAGCTGTTAAGCAGGGTTTTCCTGAAAAAAAAACATTAAGCCCAACACATTGTCCAAAATCCCCTGTCCTCCCTGCAGAGACTTTCATTATAATTTGAGAAAATGCCGCCCAGTGAGTGACGATAGCAAAGTTCTGGACTCCTGACCTCAACTGTGAGTCATCTGATTGATGTACGTCATGTGCTGACAGTAAACCGAGCGCTGTCACGCAAAGATATTGGCCATTTCCCTCCCATCTCTTCGAGGCTTCGGGCATTTAAAAAAAAGAAAAATGTATCTGCTTGGTGCCGGTCACCTCCCTCCTGGGAACTCATTCTAATAAAATATTCAGAGACCCAGAAAAAGATGACTTCCCGGGCCACATTGTTTATAACAGTGTGATATTTAAAATGAGAACCAAGTCTTGTCATGTAGAGGTACAAGATCCCAACGATGAATATAACTGTACTTCATCCCTAAAATGTACCAATAAACTCAATTAAAGCTGAAAAAAAATAAAAATAAAATAAAATAAAACAACCAAAGCATCCAACAATAAAGAAATAATAGGATTCATTACCATTCTCATTCCATTTACTCAGAGGAATGTTCTACGATGACTGAGACCCACATTTTCAAATATTCCTGTTGCAAGTCAATATTCTTGACAAAATTTTAAGTGAAAAGCACATAAAATTGCATACAGACACAATCACATGCATATCTGGGTAGAAAGCAATACAACAGCATGTATTGCATGTGAATTACATGTGTATTACATGTATTACATGTGAAGTTATGTAACTTCCACTTCTATATTCTCCTGTGTTTTTAGTTTTCTAAATTTGTAATAGGTGGGCTTCATTTGCCTAATCAGAGCAACAGCAGTATTAATTCTGTGAAGATCTCTGCCCCAGCTGAGTTTCTTCCAGTATGTCCTTTTTTGTTCTTGCCTTCCAAGCTCTCCCTGCTGGCTCTTTGCCCCCCACCTTATACATTTATCAGGCGTAAATCACTCTATTTTTAACTTTTGCTCAGGCCCAGAATGGCCATTGTTCCCAGCCCTGAAGCTCGATAGCATTAAGCCTACACAAACCCCAAACAAGGGGGAGTCAAATGAATTAAACCAAGTGCCTGTCTCCTACCATCTGCTTTCCTTCCTGGAGCAAATCACACTGCATGCTCACAGTTGATTGTATGGGAAAACTAGAAGCACACATATACACACTCTTCCTATCCCTCTTACTTTCTTTATATTTTCTCTGAAATGTGTATTATTTGATAAATAAAATACTTATTATTTATTTATTTATCATTCTTTTGCCTCTGCCTCAACCTAAAAATCCAACTCCACACAGAGAGGATTTTTTTTTCTTTTTTCTTTTTTGTCCTTGCTATGTCTCAGGATCTAAAACAGCACCTGGCATGTAGCAGTGCCTCAATAGATATCTTTGCATGAATTCATGAATAATGTATTGTAAAGTGACAAAACAGACCGTAATACAATGCTAGTGATTCATTGTGTGCATGTATGTATGTTGATGTGCGTGCGTGTGTGTGTGTGTGTGTGTTCATTAGAGAGACTAAAAAGATACGTGCCAAGGTTGACACCTAGCACCCCTGTATGGTAGAATAATTAATGATTCTATTTTGTTAATATCTCTTCAATCTATTGTAACAAACAGGCACTGCTTTCACAGCAAAGAGCCTGGTGAGTTTTTTTCTTGAAGACGTTTCGGTAAGAAAACGCGAAGTTGTTCCAGTGGCCAGTTAGACACAGGGGCCCCACGGAGATCCTTTGACCTTTTCCCTGTCCACCCAAGAGGGCAGGTTTCCAGTTTACAGGCCAGGCCCCCACCACCCTTGATCCGGTGGGCAGGCAGGTTCCAACCCTGGCCTTAATGAATGACTTGGGAAAGTTTTAAGAGGGCCGGAGAGGATTGAGAAATGAATGATCTGCGAGTGATGATGAATCTTCAGGGTGTGCTGAAGTTGGATTTGGAAACTGACACTCGGGCTGCAAAGGAGACACTGAACCCGTGACTAAGCCTCAGTACCAGACACTGGGGGCAGCTGATGAAAGAATGCTTAGTCCAGCCCCAGAAATGATGACTGAACTGGGAATGGTGAGCGTCCATGCTGTGAACCAGGCAGGACCCTCATTAGTGAACAAAAGCTGTACCACACCAGGTGAACTAGTGTGCGAGTCCCCGATCCTCTTTGTCTACATTTGGAAGCCAGTGTATCACCTTTAAATCAACTTTAAAGCTGCACCTTAGGGCTCACAGAGGGTTCAGAGGGGTCAGAGGTCTTAAGAGAGAAGACGCTTGTTAGCACGAGCACAGAGGTGGAGGCTGACTAGGGAAAAGGTGAGGGCTATATTTTTTTTACCCAAATTTGAGGGAGTAGTTCATTCCTGTCATATACTTTAAATAGGTAAATAAAATATCAGTATTATATACTAGAGACAAATGAATACACATTTTAGCAGAGAATAAGTGAAACAGCTAAGTCAATACGTTGTTCAAAAGAGAAGAAAGGAGGAAGCCTGTTTCAGCATCGCTGAGGCATTGCCCACAGACTGTGATTCATGTGAGTTCTGCTTTCTGGAATGCTACGCTTGAATTCACATCATGAAAAAAGGATTTTCATCCTGCTCATATTGAGGAGACAGAGTTCTATTCTACAGCCACTGCGTTCATCAGTGCCTTTAATCATCCTCCGTCAGTGGAGTTTTATCATCTTACAGTTACTCTATTTGTCAGTCGGCTATTAGAAGAGCGAGGAACATTTCATTTTTATGCTGTCTGGTTATATCTTTCAGCTGGAAAACATCATTAAGGAGCCACAACATGAAAGCAATGGCTCAGCCACCAAACAATTCTAATGTTGTGTTCACCATTCATGAGTGGGGCCATGTTGAATACTTTAACTTCAAATACTTTTTCCTGCAGGAATTTTAATTTCAATCCCAAAAATGCTAAACAAAAATGCCGAAAACTTTTTTTTTGGTGGGGGGGTTTTGAGACAGGGTCTCACTATGTAGTTGAGACTGACCTGGAACTCATTATGTAGCCCAGGCTGGTCTCAAACTCACAGCGATCCTCTTGCCTCAGCCTCCCAGGTGCTGGGATTATAGGAGTGCGCCACCACGCCTGGCTGAACACATATTTTTGGACTATTTAACAAGGCCAGAGTTGGGCTCTTAGAAACTTCCTCACTGCTGTGACAAAATGCCCAACATCCACAAGTTATAGAAGGAAGGGTTTACTTTAGCTCACAATTTGTAAAGGTTTCAGTCTGTAGTTCGCTGGCTCCAAGGCAGGACAGCATGGCAGAGGAGAAACAGTCCATGGCAGGGCAGAAAGAAAGCAGTGAAGGAGCAGCATCGAGTCTCCCTTTGTCTTTATATTCCATTCAGGCTACAAAGACCCCTGGTTGGTGCCACCCACACCCAGGATCTTCCCATTATCCACATCCAGAACTATGCTAAAGCAATCAGTGGATGAATTTAGTTATCACATACTCTTAATCGATATTCACACATCCTACATCCTACCACCTCCAAAAAGCCCCATCTATGAGTGCATGAAGCTTTGGGGGACAGCCAGATACAAGCCATAACAGGCTGTGTATAGAGACTTATGCAGAAATAAAGCTGATGTGGAGCACTTTGGGGAGATGGCAGCAAAGGGGAATAATACAAAAGGGTTGATAGGGGAGCTCGCTACACAAGAAGAGGGGTGACACCCAGTATCTGGACTCAGGTGAGAACATGTGTTCCACGTAGACTTCAATTGGGAAACTGCACTTCCTGTCTGTAGGATAATTATTAGTTCCCTTAAAATGCCAGGCACATCAAAAGACGGCCATCATTAGCCATCAATGGGATGTAAATGAAAACTACAATGAGATATCACCTCCTGCCCAGCAGAATGGCTAAAATTAAAGAGGCTCGCAATTCTAAGTGCTCCTGAGGATGTGAAGCAACTGAAAATTACAGGCATGCAAAATGAGATAGCCGCTTCAGAAAACGTTTTGTCGAGTCCTACAAATGCTCACTTTTTATGATCCAACAATTCCACTCTGGAATGGTTCCACAAAAATAGATGAAAACAAGCTGGATGTGGTGGCACACGCCTGTAATCCCAGATGCCTGTGAGGCTGAGGCTGTCGGATTCCAAGTTCAAAGCCAACGTGGGGAACTTAGCAAGATCCTACCTCAAAATAAAAAATAAACAAGGCCTGGGGGATACATCTCAGCATGAAGACTCCGTGTTCTATCCTCAGTAGCACATACAAAAAATGAAAAATATGTAAGTCCACATTTATGTTAAGTGAAAAAAGCCAGGAACAGAAAATAAATATAGCCAGACATGGTGGCACACACCTGCAATCCCACCACTTGGCAGGCTGAGGCAGGAGGATTGCTATGAGTTTGAGGCCAGCCTAGGCTACATAATGAGTTCAAGAGCAGTCTGAACTACACAGCAAGCAGCTGTCTCAAAAAAACAAACGAACAAATAAATATTACAAATTATCTCTCATATTTGGAAGCTAAAAAAGTTGAGGTCATGGTACAGAGTAAACTAGTAGTTCCCAAAGTCTGGGAAGATGGGGAGATGGAAGAGACAAGACCTGGTTTTTTATGCAGAAAAACACAGTTACACAGAAGATTAAGTTCTAGTGTTTTATAGCATAGTAGGTTCACTATAGAAAACAATAATACAGCACATATTTAGCATATATTTCAAAATAGCTAGAAGAGAGAATTTTGTTGTTTTGTTTTGTTTTCATACTGGGGATCCATCTTGGGACTTTGCACTTGTGAGGCAGGCAGCAGAACCACTGAGCTAAATCTCTAGCCCTAGAAAAGAGAATTTTGAATATTTCCAACACAAAGAAGCAATAAATGTTTGAGATGACAGATATCCTCATCACCTGATTTGATCATTGCACATTATACACATATGTCAAAATATCACATTGCACTCTATGAATGTGTATCTTCATATGTCAATTACAATTTTAAAAACAAATGTCCATCAAAAGTCTTACAACAGAATGTTGACTGCAGCTTTACTCCTAATAGTTAAAAACAAGAAGCAGCCCAGCATTCATCCACACAAAAATGGGCAAATAATCTTAGTATATCCATATCATGAAACACTACTCAGTAACAAAAAGGGCAGAACATTCACTGCATGCACAATACAGGCGTGTACCTACAGGTAAGGCTGTCCAAAAGAAATCCAAGCACATGAAAAACTAATATGAAAGACTAGAAAGCAAAGCAACAGCCACCTTTGGAGGGGGAAGGATCTGGATGTCGGTATGAGAGATCTTTTCTGAATAGTGAAAATGCTTTACACTACATCTTAAAAAGGGGTTTCAGTAATATGACTATAAACATTTATTAAAGGTATTAAATTGTGTATTTAAACTTGTACATTACAAACTAATTATTTTTTTTAAATGCAGGCCCTGAGTTTGATTTTTTTTTTAATCTAAGAGACATAAAAATGAGCAAAAAGAAAAACCAAAAACTTTCCTGGGCAATCAGAGTAGACATTTATTGATGTGAATTTGAGAGAAACTACATCCCTGGGAATACAGATGATAAAGTCCTCCTTATTCGAAACTGAACTTTGACAAATTGCTAAAGCAGAGACTTGAGAAGAAAGGTTAAAAAAAAAAATTGAACTTAGAGCACTATCCCAGAATAGACCAGGAAGTCCAAGAACAGTGGAAGAAGGCAAATAAAATCGGGAGGAACTGTTAGATACAGGGAAAGCAAGCACCAAGCCAACAAGAGTAAACTCTACTCTTTCAGCCTTGTCAGACTTACTATCTTGGTAATCCCTCTGTGCTTACTCTTAAGATTATTGTACATACTTGATTTGAACTAATTCTTTCTTGAGTCTTTTTTTTCTTTTATTGAGTTTATTGGTACATTTAAGGTATACAATACAATTACGTTCATTATTGGGATCTTGTACCTTTACATAATAGGTCTTGGTTCTCATTTTTTCCCCCTTGGTTTGATTTGAATTAATTCTATAGCCAACTATCAAGTTCTCCCTCTATAAGTTGGATTCAGCCATTCTTGGCTAATCTTAATGTTGTCTTCTCTAAGTCCTGAGTTCAACAGAACTAAATGCTAACAATCATTGAGGACCTATTAAAAGTCAGATGGAATGGTGGACACTCAACAGTCATTAATTCATTTCATCTTGCTCTGCAAGTGAAGTGAGTTTTGACAATAGATTCCCTGTTTTACAGAAGACAAAACTTAGGCTTAAAAGGGTAAAAACTGGTCTAAAGGTACTGGGCTGCAAGTGAGAAGCAATATTTAAAGCCACACCCTAGTGTTCTATTGCCTCTTTCCAAAGAGAATGGATGCAACCAAATCAGTGGGAAATCAAGAATATTCTAGACCCTTATACTACACGAGAATGTCCAGGAAATTTAGAAAAAGAAATCATGACCTACCGGGACCAAAAATGCTGTGCCTTCATTTGTTCAACAAATATTGAAGAACTTACCATGTGCTTCCATGACCAATATGCCAGATGTGGTTGGTCTTTGTCCTATTATATTATTGACATCATCTTCTTTGAGAAATAATGCACTCTGGTCTCAGTTTTATTTGGTTTTGTTTTAAGTTCTTGTTACCTTTACAACTACAACTTTCTGTCCTTGAAAAAAGAAGCCTGACATGTGTTAGGCGTTGGAGTAAAAAGTAAAAGGGGCAAATGCTATTCTACCACATTTTGCAGCACTCTGCTCTGAAATACAATCATAAACAACAAAGCAGAAAACTGTATCCTAAAAGCTAATATTCCTTTTAAAAGTCGGAAACACAAATATAGTGTCATTATAAAATATAAGAAAAATGGGGCAGCCCCAGATGATCCGGTACAGGGCTGAATTCCCATACATGCCCAAGAGGACATCTCTGCTCACTAAACAGTTTCATCAGCCTCTGTGATTATCTTGTAATGTTGAAACTGATCATTAATCAATGTTTCCTAAGCAACATGCTTAGAATAATACATCGAGACAGGCTCCTCGACAACAAAGCTGTAGGAAAATTGCTGGCGTATCAACATTGATTGATGGCTGAGATGCCGCTCTCCTGGGCTGAAGGATGCAGGATGGATGAGAACAGGATGCAAAAGCAATGTTGCCGCATGAGCAGAACTGATGAGACCGTGCCGAGGGAATGCAGGATAAATGGTGTGGATGGCATTGTCACATGCTGAAGCCAAGAGCAGGATTGAGTCCTAGCAACGCCACCATTAACTATGTAAGTCTTACATCAGCATCTCACTCCTCTTCAGACTACCCGCTTCTGTAAAACGGGGTTACAGTCAGCCCTCCGTACCCATTGCTTCCACATTCACAAACTCAGTGAAACAAATATCTACAATGTTTGAGAAAAAAATTGCACCTGTGCTGAACACATACTTTTTTATCGTCGTTAATTGCCAAACAATACAGTATAGCAACTTTTACATAGCATTTGCATTATATTAGGAATTACAAGTAATAATCGAAATTATTTAAAGTATATGGGAGAAGTGCACAGGTTACATGCAGATATGATGCCATTTTATGTAACAGACTAGAGCATTTGTGGATTATGGTATCTGTGGGGTGCCTGGAACCAATCTCCTGAGAAGACCAAAGGATGACATTCATTCCTACAATGTCAAACTCATAACGTATAAATGTATGAATGTAACTGTACTGTATCCCTAAATGTACCAATAAACTCAATAAAAAAAAATGTATGTAAACTGCAAAAGTATAAAAATTGAGTCATTGAGTATGGGATACTCTTCTGTACCAAAAATTCTGACCCGATTAAAAATTATGAGATAGGATCAGAACACCAGCTTTGTGGGAGCTGAACATGGTTCCTTTTTTACATCCATTGTTTCTGCCCCTTCTTGACTTTCCTAATTAGAGAAGCTTGAAAATAGCAAGAGAATAAAAGGGAGAAAAGAGAAAGGAAAATGTGCTTCACCTGCAGGCAGAGAGGGAAAAGAAGCCAACCTCTCATTTTCATTGCCCTCAGCAGTGCAACGGCCATAAAGAGGCAATTTTCCTCCCAAGAATGTTCCCCAAGGGGCCTCAAGTATTTGATAAAAATTTCTATTTTTACATTAGAAGTCAGCTAATTGACCAACCTAATAAATTTTCCCAATGCCTCACTCTTGCCATCGCCCACTATAAAGCCTAGAGAAGGTAGCTATTTGATTTCCTAGACTCTTTTGCAGCTAAAAGTGGTCATGGTCACATGCGGACCTGGGGAGCAGATCTTCTGGGAAATATTTAGTTTTTATGATTGAAAAATATACAGGAAACGTGCCTTGAAACAGATAAGAGAGCTAGTCTAGAATCACCTTGTGATCACAGGACAATAGAATTACAGAAATATCAACTGTTACATTATCAAGTTCCTGAACCCACACCAGTAGTTGCTTCCCAGTAGATGTATAATTTAACTGTCAACAGAAGACACATGACTGATTCTTATCTTTTCTTTCACCTTCTATGCTTGTGTATAGTAATTCAAAAAAGAAATCTAAATTCTTAGAGATAGATTTTTTTTCCTACAATTTAAAAACAATAATTTGTCATAATTTAAACCCTACATTGGATATTTTTATCTCCAACTCTCACCAAAACCCCTGTAGAATAAAATATTGACATAGGATTGTTTCAAAGATCTAAAGACCATCCTTTCTCCAGATTGAAAGGGCTCAAACTACTTCTGTAAACTATTCAATAAAGATAAAAGAATTCCATCATTAAAGAAAGTTGGAAATTTCAGCCATCTCTTGCTATAAAACAAACAACAGTACAATCCCTTGTGTGTGAAGGCTGAGAATCCTGTAGCATTCTTATTTAAGTGGGCTCAAATTTCAGCTTTTATCTTAGCTTGAATTCATTGGTTTTGGTTTCTATCTGTGATCAGGCTTCCAGTACATCTATATTCAGTTTACTCTTATCTCCCCTCGGTCTTTTTTTTTTTTTTAAATATATGTTGGCTTCACTCTGAAGTGATAATCATTTTTTTAATTGTGATAAATTAAATCACTGTTTACATTTCTTTCTGTCCTCCCTGTTTTAGGATTGTATATTTAACACCCTTTGATCTAAAACTACCTTCCATAAGACAGAGCAATATTTTCCCATTCTACTGATTTGGATGGCCACATGACCTGCTTTGGCCAATGAAATGTGGGCCCTAGTGACAATGTCCTAGTTCCTAGAGGAGGCCTACAGAAGAATCAGGTATATTTTACTCTGTCTCTTGCACATCTGTCACTATCCATGGAAAGACCATAACCCAGGTAGCCACTGGTCCCAAGCCCTGTCCTCTGGCACTCTTGCTCTCTCTGTCTCTTGACTGCTGTGAAATGAACAGCTTTCTTCCACTGTGCCCTGCCTCTGTGATGTTACTGCCTCACCACAAGCCTAAAGCAATGAAGTTAGCTGGCTATGGCCTGAACCCTCTAAAGCCATAAGCCGAAATAAACATTTCCTCCTTTAAGTTGCTTATTTCAGATATTTGTTACAGTGATGAAAAGCTAACTGAAACAGAAGGAAATGATAACGCATGGTGGTCTAGAAATCATCAACTCCGATAAGCAACCATCAGAGCAAAGAAATGGTTGAAGCCAGGGAGAGAACCACTGCACTATTTGGGGAAAGAGCCTCCTAGACAGAAGGCCAGTGTACAAGTTTAAGGAAAATCAAGGCTGAGGGGAATGGAATAAAGTGAAAGTAACAGTACTAGAAAATACACGTGAAGCTGAGACAGGAGGCAGACTGTGGAAACCTGGTAGGGCTTGTCAGGAACTTAAATTTTGGAGTCAAAAAACCCTGGACCATAGACCTTGAACATATGCATTTCAAAGAGAAGAGGGGGAAATAAATACATATATATAATATATAATTACCTACCAGAAACACTACTACATGTTCTGTGTATACTTCTCTTTATGATAAACATATATTATGTTGCTTGAGTAACAGTCATAATCAGCATTTCTGAAAATCAAAATCCATTTTATATTTCTAATAGAAATAAGTAAGGTGAGAGAAGAGGTTATGTATTTAAACTTCTCTGACCTTCCCTTATTTCAAGATGAAATAAATGCATGATTCACACGAGGAGCATGGAGATCATATAAACAGTACATTAAACTCAATCACACGCATAATAACCTGTTTTCTATTCCACCTGGTAGGTTAAATATCCAACTTTTAATTTCTAAATGGTGTCTTGGGCAATCGTTGCAATTATTTTCCTGTTCAACTAACGAGGTAATTTAAACTGTGGGTCACTTCTCTATCAAACAATCTATTTGTAATATGCAATTCTGGCTTAGATTCTAAGGATAAATATTATCTCCAAATAAGTTTAGGTTAAATAAAATCCACAAATGCCATGAAGATAAAATAAACTGTTTGCAGACAATATGGTTGAAAACCCAGGAAAATCAAGAGAATTTGCTGAAGAAAGAACTCACTAAGAGTTCAATAGCATGGAAACCAATAGCTCCCCCATAAACCAGAAATGTAGAAAGATCCCTCTTATTCAGGATGGTGTGTGTGTGTGTGTGTGTGTGTGTGTGGTGTGTTTAGGAATCATTTTTACCAAGAAAAGAGTTTGGTGTTTGTATGCTAGAACTACAAAACTGCTTAAACACAGAATGATTACATGGATATGCACACCCCCTCAAAAATTTTATCTCTGTAAGCATTACAGTGTGCGAGATACAAGGATAAGCATTTTATAGACATAATTCAAATGATTTTTTTCAAACTCTGTAACTTTTTTGTCACTTATAGATATGGAAACTGAAGTTTAAAGGAATAAGGTAATTTTCCCATGATGAGAAAGTCAGTCAGTGTGGAATCATTGAAAAGTAAAATCTGATTGCACCAGTGCCCTGTGACCAGGTTTTGCGGGCTTTTGTTTTTCATGTAGAACCAAATTTTTGCAAAGCTGTGCCTGAGGGACCCCACTTTCCTCTTCAAGCTTATTTCAAGCCACTAAACTGAAGATTAAACCCAAACTGCATCCTGACCCATCAAAGTTAGGAAGACCCAACACTGATAAAGCAAAATGTCTTCCCAAACTAGTTTACAGGGGAAATGCATCTCCAAGGTTAGAGGTGGGGGGACATAAAAATAGAGTCTTCAAAGACAAAAAGGAAGGGGAATGGTTGTATGTGCTTTTATGAAACTGAAAAGATAACATCGCACAGAAGAAGGCACAGGCCATTCTCTCTTTAATATGCAAATTTTCATACAGAAATAATAAGTAAAATACCAGCAATTGAATCCAACAGCAAGGATTATTCAAAGTACACCCATGAGCCAAGGTGGTAGCACACACCCAATAATCCCAGCACTCAGGGAGCTGAGGCAAGAGCCCAACCCGGGCTAGAGTGAGTTCGAGCTCAGTGTGAACTACATCGTGAGACCCTGTCTCAAAAAAGCCTTTTTTTTAATATACTCACTATTAATATATTTGGATCATATTAATAGTTTTTAACAAAAAAGAGAAAAAAATCAAAATATCATTAGCATAGATAATAAAAAGACATTGATAAGATTCAACACCCATTCTTGTTAAAAGAAAAAACTTTAAAGAAGTAAGTACCGCTTTAACATGATAAAATATCTCCACTGGACTCGCCAAACTTTCCATGTAAAAGGTGAAAGTAAAGGTAGCTTCTCACACTATTATACCCAATGACCCACCTGCAGGACTTTGCTTCCCATCCCAGCAACATTAACCTAACATTAACCCTCGCTGCTTTGGAGAATTTAATTCCAGTGGGAGAACTGCTTCTATCAGGACACACAACAATGACTCCCCTGAACAGTGGATGAGACTATCACCTGGACGTTTTATGTTCTAATGCCACTTCAATAAAAGAAAGAAGGGAGCATTCCTATTGACTTGGGATGTTGAACCCGGCCATCTCGGGGAAGTAGAGTTGATGAGAGCAAGAAGACTTATATCTGGGCCAGAAGACTCTGTAGGGTTCTTTGCAGTATTTCCATGGAAAACTACAACAATAAGAATAACAGCAACACAAAACAGGATCAATGAGAATCCTCCTTCAGGAATAAAAGTTTGAATTTCGCCACCAGTTAAAATACAGTTCCAGCTGAGATCTTAGTCAAAGACAAGGAAAATATAGGAAAGTGGTGGAATACATATATTCCTATATAATATGTTGTATATAATATATACATATTTTATACATACATATTTTATATGTACATATTTATATAATATATATACATATATATCTTGGCACTCTTGACTGGTTACAGAAGAAAGAGATTATGAATATCTTTTTTGTTAGATGTGCATGTGTTGTGTTGTGCTGGGTTCTAATTTCTTCCTCTCTTCTTCCTCTAATATCTGACACTAGTATTGTTAGTAGCCTATAATTTTATAGTTTAGTTTTCAAGTAACCCGATGTCTTAATGGGACTATGGTTTTAGAGAGCAGTTAGCATAGCCCAAAGATGAATGCAGTGAGTTCTGGGACCTTGGATCTTCTTCTTGAGGACAGATGGTGTAATGTCTTTGTTCTAATGAAGGATAGCTTTGGCTGATGTTCAAATATACATAGAAAGCTGTGGGTGGATAATGAAGAATCCACAAGTGAACTGTATCAGTTTTCAGGTTATAGCATTTCAAGTTCAAGCCCACACTCCCATGCTCTGCTTTGCCAAGGCCAAGACTCTACAGCCACCTTTCTCCTTCCCTGCTGCTCCCCCTTACACTCTGCCACCAAGGAGACTTGCAGGCTGGAGAGGAAGAAATGGCATGCTTTTTCTTGTTCTTTCCAGGCTCACCCAGCACGGTCTTTTGCTTCTGCGCTGGTGTTTTATTCCAGAAACAGCTGTAGGTCATGGTTTACATCTTTTTCAATACTGACAGAGCCAGCTCATTGAGCACCTTCAACAACCTCAGAGCCAGGCCAAACTTATTACTTCCTGAGAGTCTGTAATTTCAAATTCATGGGGTTCGTTTTCCAGCTTCTAAATTTTCATAATTCCAGTCATTTCCCTTGGTTCCTCCCACCCTGGAGGTAGCTGCTTCCTGAGAGATGTGATGTCTTGCTGTTCTCCTCTTTCTTCTCAGGGTTTCGGCATGTTGCTATCATTTCTTATATAGAATTAAAGATCGATAAACTTTTTCTGGAGATGGTCAGATTGTAAACATTCTAGGCTTACAGGTCACTCAGTCCACTCCACTATTTTAGCACAGAAACAACCACAAGCAGTTCTTAAATTTATGGATGTAGCTGTGTTCAATCACACTTTATTTATTTAACAAAACAGTAAATAGACTGCATTTCACCCTCCTGTATTAAATTATTGTAGTCAAAACAGCTGGAGTGATACTTTGCATCCTAAGTGACACGGTAGGAATGAGTCTTAAGGCTTGGCTAAGGAGAGGATTCACATTCTAATGAGAATACTGATCACAAGTCAAAACAATCAGAGCCAATGAGACTTAGATGAGTGACAGTTGTTACAGATGTCTGAGAGAAGGTGACCTTACCCACTAGTCTCAAAGCCAGAAAGATAATTTTTCAGGGCACTGCTAGTAATTACTCTGTCACTGTGAACAGAAAGTTTAACTAAGAAGGGAGCCAATATAAAGAAAATTTCAAAGGAGAAAGCAAGATCGTGATCCAGTGAGATCATTGAATGCCCAGTTCCTGCTATACCTGGAGTTCATAGTTTAAATTATGAGCCAGTAAATTACTTTTTCTTGTAAGCATTTGACTTCAATTTCTGTTACTTGCATCTGAAAGGGATGTAACTAATACAGAGGCACACAAATCTATATGAAAACCTCTTAGATTACTATCACTTTTCACGTAACAAAGATACACGGAGTACCTAAGTTTGTCAGGCATTAAGCAGAGATGAAATATACAGTCCTATCCTCGACAAATAGTGGATCATTTTAGAAAACGTTCAAGTCTCCAACATGTTTGCATTTTTACAACAAATACAATTAATCAAGCCATGTTGATCCCCCCCTCTGGGGGGAAACAGTGTTTTAATCAAAGTTTGAGAACTCTTATGTCTACTACCCCCTACTGATTATAAATTTGAATCTGTAAACTCAGGTGTTTATGAAATCAATCATTTCTTGTATAATTCTGCATAATTTCTATTTGAAGCCTCATTCCTATGGTCTGAAGGACTTGGGCACTTTCCTGCCTTCCCCCGCCCCCCCCCAAAAAAAAAGCTGGTGGTAAGGTTCTGCTCATTTTGCACTGTCATGCGCATCAGTGAGATTGGGGCCTGTGGCATCTGGCCAGTGCTATCTTTGGTCCACAATGACTTCAGTTCTCTGTTCTCTCCAGATCTGTGATAGGCACTGCAATTTGCTTTCTAAATGTCCATCTCCTCTTCTTCTTTAGTAAGAGAACTCCATTACAAAGTCCTAAATTTCTCAGCTTCTCTTTCAGCTAGATATGGCATGTGAATGAGTTCAGCCTGGCAAGACAGAAATAGACATATTATACGTGATTTCTGAAATAGATCTTTCAAAGGAAATGCTTGGGCTGAGAAAAGCAGCCTTCCAATGTTCCTGCTGTCAAGAAGCAAATGTAATGGCTGGTGCTCTGGTAGCCTTCTTGGGCTATGAGGCAATCTCAAGAATGGAAGCCATAAAATGAGAACTCTGGTCGGAAGAGATGGAATCCCTCATAATTTTGTGTTACTAAAACATCAGCTCTAAGGTATCTACCCCAGGACTTTATTTGTTTAGACCACCTTATAGACAGCTTAAACAATTATTCTAGAAAATGGTGGTTTTTGTTCCTTGCAGCCAGATGTAATTCCTGTTTGGAATCTTCTAGCTTTCTGTGATACCTTAGCAGAAGCCTAGAGGTCCAGATATCTTTCCAAAACCCCCTGTTCTAAGTCTGGGGAAAAGACTTCTTTGCCAGAAACCCTGTCTAATCATGAGTTTCATTTAGATGTTGAAGCAGGAAGGAGGGAAAAGAGAGGAGGTAAGGAGTACGGTGCTGACCCACTGCTTAAAAAGTGTCTCAGTTAACTTTATTCAGTGGCATACAATGCCCTATACTCACAATTTAAAGGAGAAGAGTTTAGTTTGACTCACAGTTTTTCAGAGGTTTCAGTCCATGGTTGGTGGGCTCAACCACAGAAGTGGCTTGGTGGAAGGGTCTCAGAGGAAAGCTGTCCAAGCCTGGGCGTACAGGAAGCAGAGGGAACAAAGGGAGGAGCCACACAGAGAGAGAGATTGTTTTTTTGTTTGTTTGTCTGTTTTTTGTACCAGGGATTAAACTCAGGACCTTGTGCTTGCAGGTAGGCGCAGTGCCACTGAGCTACATCCCCAGCCCTAGACACTCTTAGACCACGCCCTCAGTGACCCACCTCTTCAGACTAGGCCCCGCCTCCTCACAGTATACTCAGCCTCCGAGCTCACCTGTGGGTAAATCCACCAGTGAGTATGGGGCCCCGTGAGCAAGTCAGCCTCCAACATCCCTACTTCTGAGTACATGAGAATTTGGGTGAATGTTCCTGATCCAAACCACAACAGAGGGAATGACAGGAAGCAACCAAGAACAAAAGTAGTGCTACCAATATGTCAAAAGCATGCACCAACATACTATTATTGAACATATTTAACAAACTAGTCCTCACCCTCCCTCTGAAAACATTGATATTTCCCCCACTTAAGAGGGAAAAAAAAAAAACAGCGATACTTTCTGCAAAATAATACTTCTGCAAGGAGTTGTAAGTTTCCATCTAACAAACACTGCCAGTTGACAAATTCATAATACATGAAAGCAGTCCTAAAGGCCATGAAATCAGACAGATTTGGAGTAATACCATAAGCCTTGTTGTGAAGAAAAATAGTTGTCAAGTTGATGGTTGAAGTAAAGAAAATAATGAAAGCAAGTGAACACAGTCTAAGGAAATTAAAATGGATTGTCTTTCCCAAAATGGGATGATTAAATATGCTAACATGCACAGAATTCTGATCTGTGCCCTGAGGCCAGTTGTGCATAATGATTTGTTTTTTTGTTTTAGAAAACTTGTGATTGTTTGGATGTGTTTTAAATGATTAAGAAGCAGAGATGCGTAAGATAACAAATGGAGCAACTGTGGCTTCATATTTTATTGTGAATTGGGCCAGACTTAAAAGTCAGACTGAGCTTCTAATCAAAATATGAAACAGGAAGAGAGCTTGGAAATAATATGAATCATTTATATGGGAGTACTTAAGGTTATGAATTCTTCAAGGGCTTCAGAAAATCTGCAGGAATTTTTCAGATCACACTGAGAGGCTGCATACTTCTGATTTTTTTCTCCCTCTGGTCTTTTTCAGGAAATATTTAAAATAGTCCTGGGGTCTAGATCATGTAGGAAGCAACATGGATTTGAGTCACTGCTTTATACACTACTCCAGAAAACAAAAAATATTACAGGCAATTTGTTTCTAAGTCCTAACAATGGCCTGGTAATTATTTACCTGCAGCTCAGTGCCTGTCACTGGAAGCTGTCATAGTAGCACAAAAATATATTTTTTATTCACTATTTGAGCTCAATGTGTCTTTAATAAGATGCCTCTTTAATAAGACTTCATTGTCCATTTTCCCTTTGTGGCTTAATTTTCAAATCGATTGTCAATGGAATCCAGATTTTGTTTTCAGCTCTTCTCATCTTAAAAAAAAAAAAAAAAAAAAAAAAAAAAAGGAGAAAAGGAAGAATAAAGTTTGAATCAATGCTATGGAAACTCTTTCAAGAAGGAAAAAAATTCAGATTTCAGGGAGCATATATGAAGTTTACATTATTTCATCTTATCGGTCTCTCTCTCTCTCTCTTTTTTTTTTTTTTTTTTTTTTTTTTTGGTACCGGGGATCAAACTCGGATCCTTGTGCTTACAAAGCAAGCACTGGAAACCACTGAGCTAAACCTCCAGCTCTCAGTCTCCTCTTTTTAATAAAACTGCCTCTGCTGCATGTCTAGGGTAGGAATTAGTTACCAGTATGCTTTAGATGAGGATGCTAAGACCAAAAGACACCAGGAGCCACAAGGCCACCTGAGATGAACTGGACTTGGGCTCAAATCAGTCTCCGCCAGGCTGCAAACACCACACCGCATCCAAGGACAAGAACAGAAATATCTTTTTATCACACCCCTCTGTACCTAGCTCTAGGATGAACAAAGCAACAGAGAAAGGGAAGGAGGGAAGAAGGCAGACAAGAAGAGAAAGTTGTTTAGAGTTTAAATTCATTTCCACACTTAAGAAAGTGAAATGGAAACCTGACACCTATCTGATGGATGTGATCCAAGTAAACGGCTCAAATGAACTTTTTCATCTAAAAATCTTTGTAGTCTGGAACTTGACCTAATACCACGGTTCTTAAAACGTGGTCCCTGGACCACAGCAGAGCATCTAGAAATGCCAGTTCTGGGCTTCGCTCTAGAGCTACTGAATCTGAACTCCAGGGTGCAGTCCCAGCAGCCTGAGCCATCCCAGTCTCCCTAACCGTCCTGGTGTTTCTGACGCCCACTGGCGTCTGGAAAACAGACTTAACTAGACTGAAGAGGAATACAGTGCTACCTCCATAATCTGCCTGAACGTGCACAAGTCATTTAGCCTCTCCAAGGCTGCATTGCTGGACTGGTGAAAAATAAAGACAATGAGTCCTCCATAAGACTGCTAAGGATAAGAAAATAAAGACCTAGAGACCATCAAAGACCAGAGGAGCCTTGGAAAAGCGACTCCATGCAGTGTGGCATAACGGACAGGACCTTGAAACAAAAAGTAAACATTGATGAAAATATTGGGTAAATCTAAATCAAGTCTGAAATCTCTTTTTTAATTAATTTTATGGGTATACAATAAAAGGACATTCATCGTTGGAAACTTACACCTTCCCATAATCCATCTTGGTTCTTATTTTTTCCCCACTCCCCTGCCCTCCCTTCAACCCCTCCACCCCTCCCTATCTACAGACTGTGTTTCCATTTTTTTCTTTTCCTCATATTAATTCCCTTCCCTTCTTTCTTTTCTCCTACCCCTCCCACTTTTCCTTTGCACCTTTTCTTCCTATTTCACATTATCTATTGTACCTTTTAGTCCTTATTTACACTTTCAGTTTCTCATACTAGAGAAACTATTCAGTATTTACACATGTCCTATTTATTTCACTTGAGTATCACCTCAATGTGCATCCATTTGGCTATAACATCTCTAGTTTCTCATTCTTTATGGCTGAGTAGTACTCCATTTTACACACACACACACACACACACACACACACACACACACTTTCTTTATCCAGTCTCCCATTTATGGGCAAGTGGGCTGCTTCCAAGTTTTAGCTATCATGAATTGTGCTGCTATGAACATGGGTGAGCATGTATCACTGTGGTATGATTCTTTTAATTCTTTGGGGAAGATACCCAGCAGAGGAATAGCTGGGTCAAATGGGATTTCTAATCCTAGTTCTTTGAGGTATCTCCATACTGATTTCCACAGTGGTTGCAGCAGTCTGCACTCCCACCAGCAGTGGATCAGCGTTCCTCTTTCCCCACAGCCCCACCAGCATTTGTCATTGGTTGATCTCATGATAGTGGCCAGGCTGAAATCTTCTTAACAGCAGCCTAACAGTGTCAGCTGCCTCATTTCGAGAAATGCACTGTGGTGATAGAAGATGCTAAGGAAGGGGAAAACTGGACACCAGACATTCTGGAACCCTCTGCAATGTCACCACCTCACCTCTGTCGCTCTATAATGACTCTAAAACAAAAGGCTCCTTTAAAAACAGGAACCATGTCAGCAAATGGGATGCAAGGGGGCCCCTGAAGAGGAGAGGGGGACTTCAACTCAGCTCACCCATGGGGCAGGTTATAGGTTTGCTGAGTCCTATCACAGAAAAAGAACTTCCGGTGAGAGGCACAGAATGGTGTATTAGGCAGAATTAAAGTATGTACTAGGAGAATAGAGTGAGGCCCTCAAGAGAGAGGTGCATCCTGGTCTGGAATTGGAGGTTTTCATGTGATCTTGGAGGTGCCCTGGTATCTAGGACTAGGACGTATACCATTTCTGTTGTTGGGCCGCCCTTGGAGGGCTGTGTTACAATGAGAACCATTTGCGTGTGTTTGGAGCCTAGCGATATGCTACCCACTTGAAAGTGCTGCTTCCTCGAGGATGGACGCCTGTGAGAACTGAATCCCAGTTTACAGCCTTAGTATATTTTTAAGGCATTTAGGAATTTGGGAGATTGAGTTTCCTAGAAGGGGAAAAGGCACTGTAACCTTGGATAACTTCGTGTCCTTAAAAGCTGCAGTTTTTCTTAAAAGAACAATTTTTAAATTATCATTTTCCTCCTCTCCTTCCTCTCTGTCTTTATTTCTTCTCTCCTACTGCAATGTTACTGACATTCATGGAGACTGTGATGATTAAAGATAATGCTCAGCACCTAGCAGATTCCCGAACAAAGAACAGCCCCAACTGAACTGGCCTCAGCTTGGACTGGAGACACCTTTTCTCTCCCCACTTCTGCACCTCCCAACAAACACTGGCATAGGGACCACGGTAGGAGCAGCAGCTCTGCATCTCACCTTCCTGCTGCCTCCCTTGTACCCAACACCTCCTCCAGAGCAGAGAATCGCAGATGGCTTCCCACGTCCCTATGGCAACTTTGTAGTGGCTTGGACCAAGATTTATTATCAACAGCAGAGTTGTAACAGCTGTTTGCACATCGTATCCCTCCATCACCTCCTGAATGTCAAGACTTTTAAATGAAAGAGCATCCTTCATTTGGCTATGTGTGTTTTAAGAATTATGTTTTGCACGGTATTAGCTCTTCAGCTACCCACCCTCCGCTTTCTGTCTTTCTTTGCAGGGAAAAGATCGGAACGGGGTGTGTAGGTAGTACCAAATATTGCCTAGTTGGAGACAGTTCTTTTAGCTCATAGTTGGTTGTTCGAAATTGCTATTCAGGGAGCATCGATCCTTGTTTCTTTACTACTGGCCTATGGCCTCCTTTTGTAAATACGTAGTAATCATAACTGAAAGTGTCTCATTTTACTTCCTTTCTGCAGCCTGGCTGGAGGAGATGATACACCAACATCACTCTAAAGGCCCTTCTTCCCCCTTGTCCCTCATTTGTAATCTTCGCTAGGCGGACTAGCTGAATAAATTCAATGCCCACAAGTTGCATATTTGTCATGGAAAGGTGACAGCAACGACGCCATCACAGTGAAAAGGCAGCAGGAGAAAGAGAGAAAGAAGACCTAAGGGCATTTTCTTCCCTGCAGAATAAGAACAATGAGGCGCCCTGGGGAATCCATTGCTGAGACTTGTTGCAGAAACAGTCGACAATGCCACCAGAATTATTTTTCTTCTGTTGTTTTGCTTTGCTTTTAACGCATCTGTTTGGGCTTATACCACCATAAAGCAAAAAATCAGAGAAAACTCTGATTTATCACCGGTGCACATTAAATATGATGTCCAGTGTGTCTCCTTCCAAATATCATCCCTTCCCCTCCCCTGCCCACTGGGCACTCTTTAAAAGGAATGAAAAATCGTGAAACACAGCCAAGGATTTCAGTGTGGATGTCGCAGACCTCGTGTGATGGTCAGCGTGACATCTCTGGCAAAGTGCACTGGAGAGCAACCTTTCTGAACTCAGGACTTGGATTCAGAAGATGATGATGATGCCGTTTCTATCTAAATGGAGGGAGGGAGGA
>NW_022900946.1:11220198-11232896 GCF_012274545.1 Fukomys damarensis | reverse complement strand
GGGGAGGGAGGGGGAGGGGAGGGAAGGCATTGACAAAGCAAAACATTCTTCTTTCTGGCCTGCCTGATATCTTCCTGCCAGAAACTCAGCTCCGTGCAGCCTCAGACTGCATCCTTCCATTTCCCTGGCAACTGGCACAAGCTGGGCACCGTGGATCATCCTAGAAACATCCCACACGTACCAAAAGCTGTATCCCAGCCGCTGCGCTGAGCTATTGTCAAGTGATAACTCATTAAACCCTCCCAGCTCCAGAAGGTATAGGCTACTACTGCTGTTCCAGTTTTGCAGAAAAGCGAACTGAATCCCGGACAGGTTGAGGGAGCCATCCAGAAACACATGGCTTAGAAATGATGGAAATGGGGTTCAAGTCTAGGCAGTCTGCACATGTCCTGCCTCAGAAAACTGAGGCGTAGTCTCAAGCTATGACATTCTCCAAAATGAGGGCAAGGAAGGTAAATTCCCCTGGCATGCTGGAAAGAAAACAAATCAATTTCTACACAAAGCAAGCTGCAGACAGTAAAGCAAAATGCTGGCTCACAAAAGAACTTTTTTTAAAAAAATTGCTTATTTGCCTGATCAATATAATAAACAGGAAATGAAGGCTGCAACAAAGGCCCTGGCTGAATACAATGATTACGGGAAACAGATTGTTTTTCCCTTTGGTAGCAAATTAATAGGTTCAGACAGTGGCAAATTCCACAAACATGAGGACAAACAGAGTCTAGTTCTGAGCCTTTTCAAACTTCCATCCTTTGCCTGTGCTTCTCCCTCTATAAGAACTGCCTTCTTCCCCCGCCTTTGAATTAGCTCACTTCGCCCTGATCAAGTGAGACTGACCTGTTTTACAATGTTTTCCCCTACTTCCTTCTCTGTGCTTCTGGTTTTTGCTTCTCTTTTGTATCCTTCATGCTTCTTAGTGCAAGAATCACAGCTCCAGTGCTGCAGGACCGAGCCAGGACAAAGTGGGTGAGGCAAGCGGTAGGCAATTGGGGCAGTGAGGATCTGAGAGCCCTGCCTTGCTAAAGGTACGAGCCTCCCCTTGCTCCAACCGACATCTCCATAAGTGAGTGCTACTTGAATACTGCCAAATCTGATATTTTTAGGAAACCAGTAATCCATATTTATGTGGGCAGATCTTTTTGTTTTTAAATATTGGCATCTGTGTTTTTAAAATTTTTTAAACACTGTGCACATCACCTATAACTTCTGCCTACTGGTTACTTGCTTACATGCCATTTTGGAAACCAAATAGTCAGCCCCTTAGAGGTTTGAGAATGGTAAAGAACATGGGCCTAGCTGGGCATGGTGGCACACGCCTGTAGTCCTGCCACTCCAAAGGCAGAGACAGAAAGATCATGAGTTCAAGGCCAGCCTGGATAACTGAGACCTTTCAAAATAAAAAAAATGAAAAGGGTCGGGGGTGCGGCTCAGTGGTAGAGCACTTGCTGAGCACTTGGAAGGCCCTGGGTTCAGTTCGCAGGACTGAGAAAGAAGAAAAGAACATGGGCCTGGGGCCTGGCATTCAGCTCAGTGGTTCCGCCGCCTGCCTCACAAGCGCAAGGTCCCGAGTTCGAGCCGCAGGTACAAAAAAAAAAAAGAAACACGGGCCTGCATTCAAATCAATCATGAAGTCCACCATTTGCCAGACTGAGTGATATTCAGCTCATTACTTACCCTCTGTATGTTTCAGTGTTCTCATTTTTCGTATATTTGGGAGAATTATGCTGCCTACTCCCCAGAGTCCTCGTGAGAAGCCCAAACAGCCTGCATGAGTGAAGCACTTAGAATAGGGCCCAGCGTTAGTCATCCACACCTGCATCGTTGTCATTGCCGTCGTCACAATCCACACCATCATCACCATCATGGTGATCCTCGCCATCATCACAAGCAAGACTACTGTCAGCAGCAAATCGCCGTCACTGTTGCCATCTTCACAACCCCAGCACCCAGCACAATGCCCAGCCCATAACTGTTCTGTGTTCAGTGTTTATGAAGCTGAAGGGTAACATTAATATCCTACGAGGCACCGGCCATGGTGGGGCACACCTCTAATCCCAGCACTCGGGAGGCTGAGGCAGGAGGATCGCTGTGAGTTCCAGACCAGCCTGGGCTACATAGTGAGTTCCAGATCAGTCTCAACTACACAGTGAGACCCTGTCTCAAAAAACAAAACAAAAAACAAACAAAAAAATCCTATGAGGGGATAAAAATAAAATATTAAAACATCATCCATCATCTAGGAAAACTTCAAATCCGCAGATAGTTTTCGGCCTCTTTTGAGCCTCCCGTGCAGGTTGAGTACATAGTATAGTATCTTTCTAGAGAGCTGAGTAGGTTTAACACTTTGGTTAAAGCGATCTCTTAAACTGTTGTGACTCTCTTAATACACTTGTAGGTGATGTTGGCCATCGCTCACTAGTGATATCCCTGGGTAAAGAAAAAACCTGCAGACTCCTGTACGGCTAGAAGTGCCTCGGTCATGCAGTCCTGCACAGTGACAGAGGGATGAAAACCCCTAGGAAAGATACCTCTTCCCAAGGTAAAAATTCTCCCCAAAAAGGTGCTTTGGTCCCCCTCCTCGTCTTCTGCCTTCTTCCTTCCTGGAGTGTAAAGAGAGCATCTGGGCGCACTACACCTATCTTGACACTGTGAGGACAAAGACCACACATAAAATCTAGGAGCCTGTTTGTTAGACGACCGCCCTGAGCCGCTACATGGCTAATTCCACTGTAATGCTTGCTTTGGATTTGTTCCTGTGTGGCTAACATCAGAAGGAACAATCTGAGTGTAATGCAAATTTCACTTTTGTGTATACATCATTTTGTCCATGAGAAACAATCATTGAACTCTTTACACTGCGTTCGGCTGAACTGAGTTGTGTGGAAAGAAGCAAAAGGCACGTGCGTGCGCACACACACACTCACACACACACACTCACACACGCCCCTCAAGCATCTACTAATGTACTTTAGTTCACCATATATGTCATGAATCACACCCACTGATATCCGGCCTTATGATTTTTCTATCTGATTTCAGATAATCTCTCCACCACTTCAAATAATGTATTTGCTACAACCCTTCTGATGCCCATTTCAGGTCTTTTTCAAGTTAAAGTATTTATTTACTAAGTACTTATCAATATTTATTATAGTATTTATGTCTTGACTGTTTAGCATGTATAAAAATATGAGGCTGTTTTTATTGGATTTCCATCTTTTTGTTAATGTGTCCACCATGAAGTTTTGCTTTCATATTTGTCTTTGGGAAACCGAGGACTGCATTCACAGACCTTTTTTATTTTGATTTTGAGATAGGGTCTCACTAAGCCATTAAGTCACCCAGACTGGTGAACTTGAGATCTTCCTGCCTCAGCCTCTCAGAGTACTGGGATTAGTGGCACTGCCACTCCTGGCTCTCAGTGAAGATTTTAAGTGTCATGTCCCAGTCTCATTTTTCTCATGAACTTACAGCTTCTACCATGCGATCTTGCCTGAGGCAGTGATTTTTAGCCCGTAGGCCCTGTTACAGCAGAGCTGACTGTACCCTTTGGACTGCTTAGATCTGGGATCCTTGTCACATGGAAAAAGAGTTCTGATGTTTAAATCACTATGTGTTACATTCAACAGACAACCTCAATTGATGCCCTGAACCATAAAATCTACAATTAGCATTCTGAGTACACAACATACATTGGGCCAGCGATTTAGTTCAGTGGTTCCACCACCTGCCTCACACGTGCTAGGTCCAGAGTTTGATCCCGGGTACTAAAACAAACAAAAAACAAAAACAAAAACCTGAGATTTGTCAAGCATAAGAATCCTATTCAAGGTTTTTTTATAATGCTAGATTGCCATGGCCGAAAGCCTAGGCTGTCCTGACAAATGTCCCTCCATCTCCCCCAACCGTGTATGGGTGGGGACTGAAAAGCTACATTGGGAAGGGTAGGAAATGGAAGAGAGGGGCCTTTGTGATTTACAATTTGTGACTAATCTTCATGGAATTCCCTCTCTTTAGTGAGGTGTGAGCCATGGAGCTTCACGTCCCGGGTGCTGGAACTCATCCCGGAGCCGTGAGGAGCCATTTCCCATTGCCGCTCTCATGATCACCTTTTCCTATGGGAATGATTGCTGCTCACCTAAGAAAGTCAACAAGGCAACTTCTATTATGGGTTTTCAGTTGAGATTCAATTTTGCAATAATACATTGAAAGCACCGCATACGCTGGGGGACGCAGCGCTGTTCCTAACCCATTCCCTCTCAGCCCTGCATCCCGAGAGCAGGGTTATATACCCCTGTGGGGGCTCCCCGGTGTGGCAGCTTCCCCAGCTCCCGGTTGACGTTGGTCTTAGTACCAATCGTTTTTGAAAAATGTAGCTGTATTGCTACGTTCTTGTGTTGCACTGATGGGCGAATAAGATGCGCCGGCATTTGGGGTTTAGTAAGAAGGAGCATGCCAGATTTTCAGCAGTTTTAGTTAGATAGGTCTTCACGAACCACTCCGGCCTGAGCGTCCCCCAGAAGCCCCACGGGTCCAGAGGTGGGGCTTGTGGAAGTTGACTGGACCTCGGAGGCGCTTTACCGGTGCGCGGATTGATCCGCTAATGCGCTCATAGCTGATTCGCTGTTCGGAGGCGCGGCCTGGTGAGAGGCAGGTTACGGGGTGCTATTCTTATTATCTGTGTTATTGATGACTGTCACTGTAGGAGACCCGTTGTTAGGGTGCCTCCAACCTCCCCACCTCTTAGAACTCACACTCTTGTGTGTTCCCTCCCCTTAAGTATGAGTGGAACCTGAGATTTGCCTCTAAGCAGTAGAATATAGCAAAGGTGCTGGGTTGTGTCTGATTTAATGATTATGGCACATAGGATTCAGTGATGACGTGATATCCATCTTGCAGAGTCTATCTCTCTTTACTGGCATTGAAGAAACAAGATGTCCTGTTCGGATGCACCACACTGAAAGGAACTCCAAGCAGCCTCTAGTAACTGAGGCTAAGAATTGCAAGTCCTTCATCTCATAGCAGGAATTGAGTTCTGCCAACAACCACATGCACTTTGAAGCAGATCCCTGCCTCAGTCAAGCCTCGTATGAAACCCCAGTCCCAGCTGAACTCTGACTCCAGTCTCGTGGAAAACCCTACTCCAAACTCCTGACCATGAGGAACCACAAAATAAGAGGTGCAAGGTGGTTTAAACTGCTAACTTATGGTAATATCTCTCAATGCCAATGCTGGCCATTAGAGAAATGCAAATTAAAACACGGAGAGTCCTTCTTACCCCAGAAAGGATGACCATCATTGAGAAATCAAATAATAACAAATGCTGGAGAAGCTTTGGGGAGAAAGGAGCCCTTCAACATGGTTGGTAGGGATGTCAAGTAGCACAACTTCTATGGAAATCAGTATGGAGAGTCCTCAAAAAACTAAAACTAGCATGTAGTGGGTTGACTAATGGTCAGCTTGTAACGCCCAGCTGAACTGAATCAGCGTGGTCTGGTCATGGAGGATCCACCTAAGGATCGTTACCAAGAGCCAAAAAAGAGAACTGGAGGGGAAGATCTTGGCCTGTTGATTTTCTAGGAGAAGCTTACTATGGATGGTTTTCTGCTGGAAACTAGGCTGTGCTCATCGGAGGTGGAATTTGGGACATCACTGTTGCCGGGAGTGGCTGTTGTTTCCATCAGGGAAGCCCTCATTTTTACCGTGAGCATCACCTCCTGGCTCCAGTGTGGATCCCTCAGCCTGTGGCACAGATCCTTCATCTCACCAGCATAGGTTTTCTGGCTTCTACCCCTGGCCTTTGGGTCTTCCGGGTGCAGATCCTCAGTACGGACGAGCACGAGACATTGCCGTGGGCTCCAGGTGACTGGCTGGACTCGAGGAAGACGTTGCCTGGGCCTCTAGGCCTTCAGATGGACTTTTATGGGAAACTGCTGGGACTCAGAACCTCAGCTGAACGTTTTCGGCTTATAGTACGCAGTTTATCTCTTATACTCCTTTGCATTTGACTCCTTGGATAAGTATCAAATAACCTTATAAGTTATATGTCCTGTATTTAATGTATTCCCTTGCCCAGTCCTGCTGACTACAAAATAGAAATTCCATTTGACCCAATTATTTTATAGTAGGTATCTTCCCAAAAGAGCTCAAGACAGGGCCGGGGATTTAGCTCAGTAGTTCTGGCGACTGCCTCACAAGTGCAATTACCCAAGCTTGATCCCCAGTCCCAAAAAAAAAAAAAAATGAGCTCAAGATATCATATGACAGTGATCCATGCATACCCATGTTTATAAAATCACAGTTTGTAAGAGCTGAATCTTGGAAACAGCCTATATGCCCATCAACAGGTGAATGGCTGAATAAAGAAACTGTGATATTTATACGCAGTGAAGTAATACTCTGTCACAGAGAAAGTTAAACTTGAGTCATTTGAGCCAGGTATGGTGATGCATGCCTGTAATCCCAGCACTTGGGTGGCTGAGGCAGGAGGATTGCTGTGAGTTCGAGACCAGCCTGGGCTGCATAGTGAGTTCCAGGTCATTCTCAACTATATAGTGAGACCCCGTCTCAAAAAAAAAAAAAAACACTTGAGTCATTTGTAAGAAAATGGATGTGCCTTGAGACCATAATGTTAAGTGAAATAAGTCAGACGCACAGTTTAAATATTACGTGATTTATATGAGACACCCAAAGAATAAATAAAGAGCAAAATAAAAGATAGATACTTGGAAGTACAGAGATAGATCTTTTTCAAGTGGGAAGGGGACCACAAAATAGAGGGAAGGAAAGGAAATTGAAAAAGTGAAGTGTTACGTACACGTACCAACTCCATACAAGGAATGTAATCAATAGGTACTGCAAAAATGTAGTAGTAAAAAATAAATACTCAAAAAAATTAGGACATCTCACTAGCAAGGATGGATCATCCTGGAGTCAGAGGGGGAAAAAAAGAACCCTTACCCAGTGAATGCTAACAAGGTGCTTCTAAAACCAGTGTTCCGGGCTCTCATCTATCATAGAACTCCTAGCTGAGATCTGGAGTGCGTCACTGGAGAAAGAAAGGAAGGAGAGAGGCCGAGCTCACAGCTGCTGTAGAACCACGCATGGAGCGTAAAGGCTGAAATTAATGGCTCCTCACAGCCATAAATACATTTTTTTTTCTCTTCAGTGAGTCCTGGGGGATGTGAATCTGGTTATAATTGGATGTGTTGCAATATTGCTTTTCATTTACAATTACAGCCCCGAGAAAATTAAAAGGGAGAGCATAACGCTTGAGTGCAGTGGTGATTGGGAATGGTGATCCTCTGTGTGCCTGCGACAACAGCTCCTCCCAGCCCGTCCTCCCCTCTGCTCTGCTTGACACCTGCAGTGCAGGGAATGGGCACCCTGGCAGGAGGCAGGCCCTGGGAAACGGGAGCACCGTCCTTCCTCCGGCTGCCGGTCACCGCAGGGCAAATGGATTTGGCTGCTGCCCCGTCTCAGTTTTTGGCAAGCCTAGGAATCAAGAAAAAAATAGAATGTTCGTTTCTCCTTTGTTGTCTCTGCCTCCTTACCTCTGAGTGCCCACTGGAGAAACTGGTCACTCCCCCAGAACTTCATGCCTGTTCGCTTCCAGGACTTCAACGCTGTGAGGGTGTTTACTAAAGAGAAAGGCTGTTCCAGGAAACAATATACCGTCGGGCGCCGCACAACGTGGACGAGAGGCAGAGACGACCTAAGACTACGCTGAAGCAGCGCGATCCTCATCACCTGGTGACATCAGAGCCATCATAGGCTCCCAGCGCAAAGCGCCGCTCTCGGGTCTGTGGTGGGGCCGATGTAAACCCACTTAACTGCGCTGTCGGCCGTGTAAAAGTGTAGTGAGTCCAGTTAGGTATAGTATATGACGCTTCATAATCACCGTCAACAACGGTGTTGATGGTTTAGCGTGCTCGATTTTTATCTTTATTTTAGGGTGCGCTAATTACAAAAGATGTCTATTGATGGCTGCTATCAAGAAATCAAGCAATAACAAATGTTGGCGGGGTTGTGGGGAGAAAGGAACCCTTCTCCATTGTTGGTGGGAGTGCAGACTGGTGCAACCACTATGGAAATCAATATGGAGATACCTCAGAGAGCTAGGACTAGAGGTTCCTTTTGACTCAGCTATCCCTCTGCTGGGTATCTTTCCAAAAGAATGAAAAGAATCATATCACAGTGATATATGTGCACCTATATTTATAGTGGCACAGTGTGTAATAGCTAAAACTTGAAAACATACCATTTGCCCATCAGTTAGAAACTGGATAAAGAAGATGTGATTTTTCTATAAAATGGAATACTACTCAGCCATAAAGAATGAGAAATTAGACTCATTCATAGGCAAATGGATACATATTGAGGATATACTCCCATGTGAAATAAATAAGTCACACATGTGTAAATACCGAATAGTTTCTCTGGTGTGAAAAACTATAATAGTAAATAAGATCCTAATGATATAATTGACCATGTGAAATAGGAAGAAAAGGGCTAAAGGTGTAGGAAAATGGGAAGGGTAAGGGAAAGGGAATAAGGGAGAAGAAAAAAATTTTAGAAAATGAAAAAATGGAAATGAAGTGTTTGTAAATGGTGAGGGAAGGAGGGAGTGAATAGAGGGCAGGGACAAGGGGGAAAAATGAGAGCCAAGACCTGTCATGTAGAGGTACAAGATCTCAATGATGAAAGTAACTGTACTGTATACCTAAAATGCACCAGTAAACTCAATAAAAGAAAAAAAAAGGATGTCTGTTGTGCAACACTGCTGTGTCACACTACAGCAGCGTTATCTCATGTTGGCTGTGTCCTGATTGCACCATTTTTTCTTCTGCTCAATTTTCTATTGTTTTATCGCAGCCCTAAGGGTGGGGGGGATGTACATATGAAAGTAACTGTACTGTATACCTAAAATGCACCAGTAAACTCAATAAAAGAAAAAAAAAGGATGTCTGTTGTGCAACACTGCTGTGTCACACTACAGCAGCGTTATCTCATGTTGGCTGTGTCCTGATTGCACCATTTTTTCTTCTGCTCAATTTTCTATTGTTTTATCGCAGCCCTAAGGGTGGGGGGGATGTACATATATATATATATATATATATATTTGTATCTTGGTTCGCAGATTTAATTTGTTCCACGTTTCCAGTCACAAACCAAATCAGATTTCCCCATAAGGTCAACATTGAACCTCACGCCTGAATCTGAGTCATCCGATTCTGTTTGCGACTAGACTCGTGGGAAGAGCTAAGTTCATAAACCAAGATGCCACTAATGTGGGTGTGTGTACACGTGCACATGTATAAATATGTGTGTATAAATACACATGTAGAGCATCGTTGGCTCTACCATCTAAATGTGAGTAAGTGCATTCTACATTGTTTGCGCAATGATGAAATCTCCTCGTTAATGAAGTTCTCAGAAAATGCCCCTGCCGTTAACTGATACATAACTAGATGTGAATACACTGCGGTTAGTGCCCAATGCTCAGCGGGTGTTTAACAAAGGATGAGCTCTCTCCTGCCCCTCCTTGATTGGCCTTCGTGTTGCTGCCCTCCGTCTAACCCTGGCATTCCTGACCCTTCTTTCCCAAGTGCTTTAGGAGCACTCCGTGACCGATCCAGCAGTTCTCCAAGAGTGAAGTGTAGTCCCCAGACCAGCAGTCTCCCCTGAGGCTAGGTTAGAAATGCAAACTCTTGGTCCTGGCAAGAGCTACCGAGTCTGAAGCCCCTGGTTCAGATGGTGACCAGTGAGCTGAATGTGACCCACCCAGGGGATGCTGGTGCAGGCTCAAGTGTGACAGCTACCATTCTAATCCTTTCCTCAAGCCACTTGTGGTGACACTTGCTTGTAAGCCCAACATTCTGGAAGGCTGAGGCAGGGGAGGATCACAAGTTTGAGCCCAGCCTGGGTGCTTTAACAACTTAGTGAGACCCTGTCTCAAAATTTAAAAAAAAAACATTTTTTTAAAGAACTGGAGATGTAGTTCAGTGTGAAGACCCTGAGTTTAATCCCAAGTACCAGCAAAAAAAAAAAAAAGAACTAATCCTTTCCTCACTTTCCTCAGCATCCCTTTAAATGCCTGATAGCTCATCCACATCTATTTCCATCACCACAAACTCTGAATTCATTGGAATTATTTTTGATAAAACACATGACCAGTTGCCAAAGCTCAGAAATCTATTACAGAGATTTCTCATGTTTCATGGGAGTTGCAAGAGGATTTAACAAATGTTACATATAACCTATTGTTGAATTATTCCTTAGCTCTGTTCTGAGGATCTTTCATTTTACATTTTCCTGCTTTTCAGAGATCCTGGTAAATGTTTAACAAGGGACTCTCTGGGAACAAAAAAGCTCCCATTACCTGCTTCACATACCCTGCTGTCTGCCTTCTAACAAAGACTAACCTTTCTCAGGGTAGAGAATCCCTCACACCCTTGGACGCTACCCTTCAAACCACTCCGATGCCTGGAGATGGGGCGGTATTTCTCCCCCAGCCTTAGGGGAGTAGACCGCTCGACCCTGCCCAGGAATTTCATCCTTCTGTTTATGCCGCGGCGCTCAAAAGAGGGCCTTGCTGATTTGAGTGGGTAACAAGCTGACGCTGTGGACAGCACACATCCTGCTGGTTAGCAGAGGAAGATGATAAGACAAACTCCTCCAGCCCTCCCAATGCTTTTTCAGCTTCTAAACCTGGACACAGGGGGCGCCCTCACTTCCAACCTCTTCCTCCGTAGTGAAATAAAACAGTGCAGCCCCCAGCTCCTCCTCCAATGGTGGTGGGTTAGTGAGACCCGTGTGGCTCTTACACTACACCCGGGTGTCAGGAATGCCAAGGAAAACAGTCCAGGAATCCCTTTGCACTTTCAGAACCAGAAACACACCCAAAAGAAAGCCAGCTCCGTAGGGACAGAGGGAAGGCACCAGGCACTGTCCCCAGCGTGAACTGCAGCCTTCCTTCTCAATCATCACTGTTAAGTAAAAGACAACCTTAGCCACAAGCCCTGCAGCAGATCTCCTAGTATACTGCCCTGAAATGCCAAGGCACTGGGTCCTTCACAGTATAAGCAAAGCCTGAGCTTGGAGATAGGCGGTCCTAGGTTCAAACTCCATTCTGCCACTTGCGGGCTCTGTACTCTTGAAGAACTATTCACTTAGCCTCTCTGAGCTTCCGTTGTCTCGTCACAGCAAGAGCCATCTCTCAGAAGGTTTGAATCCAGTGAGACGAGTGTGGTGCCTGGTAGACAGATGCTCAACAAAGAGGCCTTTTGTACACATTATTCTCCTGTGTCTTGGGCCTAAAGGCTCAAGTTGGTCTCTTGAAGTACTCCTGAGCTCCTACAGAACCTGTATATCTCCTATGCCAAACATCCACTGCCCCCAACCATGGCCCAGAGCAGCAGACGCTGCAGGAGACATTGGGCTCCAAGATGTCTCCCCAGACCCCAAAGGCCTATGGCACGTATGGCTCCCTATACTCCACACCCTGGTCAGGCCCACTGGGTCGGGGAGATTTTCATCCACACAAAATACATTGCAGTCCCAAGGCCATTCTCCCTCCTACCTGGCTGACTTCCCTCAGGGAACAAACCTAAGTTCAGGTTCTCTCTCACTCTCGCCGTTGCGTATTAGGACACCACGCAAGTCAAGTGACGTGGCCGAGCGTTCGCTCCGGTAGAACGGACCATGCAAGACATCCTTGTACAAGGATGGGAGTCTCCAGAGGCACAGAAAGAATAATGCCTGTCACAGGGTGCTCGGGCTGATGTCCCAGCCTTGGCTAGGAACGAATGCATATCAGAAAATTACTTCTGGAAACTGAAATAAAAATGAATTTCTGGAGCTTCGCACTCTGTTGCATGCACACGCCTTCTGAGGGTCATCCCAAAGTGGAGTTTCTGCTGCAGTAAGTCAAGGGCAGGGGCTCACTTCCTCGCAGTCCCTGGATGAGGCTGATCCTGCCAGTGCCTAGGCCGCACTCTGAACGGTCAGGGATCAAACGGCAAGGAGATGTGAAGAAATTCTGGGGCTCCAGTGAAAGCCCCAGTTTAATGACTTTAAAAACCCACCTAGTCCTCCAGCATCTCCTTGCAAGAGAAGCATTTAAGAAGTGAGAAAATTTTGGCTCCTTACTATAAAAGCTGCAGGAAGATGAAGCACATTTGTGGGTTTTGTATTTCTATCTTTAAAATTCTATGATGGCACCAAATGCTACCCTTTCCTAAGTCACAATACACTCTCCTTACTATGGCACTAGCCAGGCCTAAATCATGGTTATTGTGATTTCCAATTTAATGCCGAATTTTCTTTTATGTTATAATCATGCTTAGAAAGAAATGCAAAATCGATATACCATGCTCTTATGTCTCACTGGATAGGGTTTAGGTGCATTTGTTCGTATGACTACCTGCTGACTGACTGCATTTTTAGACATAATATATTTTAATGATATTTTTCTTTTCTGTGCACAAAGTATGTTAGGGCCGTCATATTTTGTGATAAATAGTAGCTCCTCTAATAAACCAATGCATCAGTGCTTCCTTTGAAGGACTTCTTTGTCTCTTCAATGGTGTTATAACGAGGTTTTGTCTATATAACATCAACAACATATGAAGCTGAAGGGCTGGGGATTTAGCTCAGTGGTTCTGCCGCACAAGTGCAAGGGCCCGAGTACGATCCCC
>NW_022900946.1:11217856-11220112 GCF_012274545.1 Fukomys damarensis | reverse complement strand
TATATATATGTATATATATATATATGAAGCCAAAGTGTTTTGTCTGCACTGAGCCAAGGCTTTGAATATTTACCTGCATTTCAAGATAGACATCGAGAACAAAGCACCCTGGTAAGTGAATTTTCACTTCACATCCTGCTTACAGCAAGTAAAGAAAGAGACCATATCAAACTGTGCTTAACTGATGAAAGAAAGAACTTAAACTTCACATATGATTGATCGAGCAACACCATCATTCCGAAACCTGCACAACCCTACACCAACCAGAAAGTTTTCTCATTCCAGAAAGAATAGAAAACATAACTAAATCTTATTTTCAGAGAAATGCTATCACAAAGCAGGAGTTAAAATATCCAAAGATAAATAAGAGGTAAGCAAAGCCACAAAGCTTAGAAACTTTGCAAAGAAGTGGCAATACTCTTCAACCTACCTAGTGGCTACCATAGAAGGAATCCAGACCAGAGTGGGAAATAAGAACCTGAAAGGCTAAGAGGCAGGTGATACAACTGAGAGAGATTCTTTGAGTTTAAGCTAGAATTTGACTAGCTCTGCTGGAATGTGCATAAAATTTTAAAAATGAAACATTATCTATGAGATCAGACTCCACTCTGAGGGCCCCCAGATGTATTTATGTGTTTACTGCCGTAATAATGCTGCATAACAAATTTCCCCAAAAAATCTCAGAGACTTACAACAACAGGCATTCTTCTGGGGCTGTGGAACGGCTGATCTAGGCTGCCCTCTGCTAGACACCTCTGCTGCAGGCCACACATTTGGCTTAAGTGCACTCCAGGACCATGCTAGAGGGGCGGTGGACTCGTGGCCCCTGGAGCAGAAGAGGACACGTCCAACTGCACTGGCGCGTTACAAGCCTCTGCTCACATCGCAAGCTCTGAAGATGCACTGGCCAAAGCCAATGACATGGCTACAGTCAAAGTCAAGAAGCAGGATCAAAGAGTGAAAAACTGGGACCAATAACGTGAGCTCTGACATTGGACACAGTGAGATTTTTCAGTCTTCTTTTTGTTAGTGCTCTCTAAGCAAACTTTTAACACATTTTTCCTGACCTGCCCTCCCACCATGAAAGTGTTATTACTATAAAGATATTAAACATAATTTCATACTGTGTTTTATATGTAAAACGAGTATGTTTTTTTACACCCACCCCCCAAACCAATTTTTTGCCGCTTTAAGGCAATATGAAGGGTGTTGAGAATGCAAGAGATGCGCTTTGCCAAGGTAGCAATAAAGACTTGGACGCAGGGCCTCATGCATGCCAGCAAGCATTCTACCTCCAATTCACAACCTCAGATGTTTTCTTTTAGGAAAGATCAGGTTTTTCTAAGTCACTGTGTTGCCCAGGCTGACCTCAAATTTGAGATCCTCCTGCCTCAGCTTCCTCAGTAGCTGAGATTACAGATGCACACAGTTGCACTCGGCTCCACATTTTTCTTTCTTTCTTTCTTTTATATTAGTCATTGAACCCAGGGCCTTCTCACTGAGCTACATTTTCAGTCTTTTTGTTTTGTTTTCTTTTGTTTTCTGGTCTTTATTCCTTGTACTGGTATGTTTGTGATTTAACATGTACACACATTTGGAGGAATATACATGTTGTCATTTCTTGATCAATTTTTATTCCCCCCACCACATTCCCATCTCCAAAAAATTCTGCTTCACTGTTTCCTACCATTTCTCCTTTATTTGGCTGTTTCATTTGTTTATATCTTGGGTTTCTCATATAAGACAAACCACACACTATCTAACTTTCTGTGTCCGACTTATTTTGCTTCACATTGTGAGCTCAAGATCCACTGATTTTTCCTGCGAACTACATGAATTTATTCTTTTTTTTCATGGCTGAATAAAATTCCACTCTATATGTGTACCACATTTTCTTGATCCATTTGTCTGTCGATGAATAGCTAGGATGTTTCCAGAGCTCAACTGCTGTAAATCGCGCTGCCATACTAATTCGTATGCTTTTATCACTGTAGAAATGAAAGACAGAAATGCTGAAACTCACGGAAGATAACACAGGGAAAAAGCTTGAATCCGCACATCCAGGCAATGACTTCCTGAACAGAACTCCAAAGCACAAGGAATAATAACAAGAAGCAACAAATGAGATTGTATCAAATTTAAAAGCTTTTAGGGCCAGGAATTTAGCTCAGTGGTTCCGGCCCGCGCCTCACCAGCTCAAGGACCCAAGTTCATCCCCGGTACCAAAAAAAAAAAAAAAAAAAAAAAAAAATAAAA
>NW_022900946.1:11196883-11217789 GCF_012274545.1 Fukomys damarensis | reverse complement strand
AAAAAAAAAAAAAAAAAAAAAAAAAAGTTAAAGCTTTTGCACAACAAAGGAAAGAGGCTGTCTACAGAAGGGAAAAAAATATCACCAGCTGCTCTTCTGATAGAGGACTAATATCTAGAATATAAAGAGAAATTTAAAAACTAACCCCCCAAAACAAAGGGCTCAATCCAAAAACGGGGGGTTAAATGAACTGAAAAGGCGCTTCTCGATAGAAAAGGTAAGAGCCAATGAGGATATGAAAGAAAAACGTTCAGCGTCGTTAGCCCTTAGAGAAATGCCAAGGAAAACAACCCGCGATTCCATCTTCCTCTAGTCCATTAGGACGTTAGCGAGAACACAGAAATTATCATAATTCTAAATGAAGTGAGTCAGACGCCAAAGGTTAGGTGTGGCATGGGTTCTCTGATGTGAGAAAGCCAAAGGATAAATAATTTAAAGAGCAAAAGAAAAGAGAGATGATGGGAAACAGGGAGGGAAACTCTGTAGAGGTGGGAGAAGAGTCTGGGGATGAAGGAGACAGGAGGGAGGGGAAGTAGGAAGGATGGAGGTGTGATGTGTACAAGCACCGACTCCCTCATGAAATGCATTTATTATGGATCGTCAATATGCACCAGTAGAAAGGAAACAATAAAAGGAAGAGGTAATGCTCAGTCAATCTTGCTTTTAAAAGCACTCAAGTAAAGATAAGTACTTGAAAACACACACACACACACACACACACACACACACACACCAAAATCTGGTTCAGATGTCAGGTAAAGGAACCCTTCTATATTGTTGGTGGGAAGGTGAACTCATGCCCTCGATATGGAGATACAAAGAGAATTCCATTTGACCCACAGTTTTAATTTTTTCGAGACAGGGCAATTTAGCGACTTAGCAAGATCCACTCACCTTTTCAAACCCAGCCTGCATTTGGGTCCACTTTCTCTGCTTTATAGGAAGAATAAAGCAGATCACAGTGCTTGGAGGAAACAAACTACCCCCTCACATTTTTATTCCCAGTGTTGTCTTTTGTGCATCTTTACCCAAGGAGCTCCTATGGCGTGGTTCTCACATTGATATGCACCATTTCTATTTAAAGAAATCATCTCATTTCACACACAAAATGCCATGTTGGTGTTTTACTTTCACCCACGTTTGCATGACCGAAAAACTCAGCGACACAGATCCCACAGGCCCACTGTAGCAGGAAGTGCCATGTCCCCTTAGGGTAATGACAGCTTGTGGTTACCTCTACAGCTTGCTACAAATGCCCGTTACTGATATTCCTAGTTTAATGCTCCAGTTTTATTCCTCCTTAATAAAAAGCACTGCAGTTTTTCACATTAACTAGAATAGTGACTAATGATTTTTTTTTCCTACAAATTTTAAATAGCAAAAGATATTTCAGCATTAGTTGGGAATTCTATTCAGCAGCAAGCGACAAATTCCTAAAAGATAAGGGTGGCTTAGACAAATGAGTTTCATTTTTCTCACACATGAAAGAAGTCCAACAGTAGACAAGACAAGTAAAGTAGATGCACATCGCAAAATTTAGTTCCATTATCTTTCTACACTGATGTCCTTAGCTTATGACTTCCATCCTAAATGTTGCCTTTTGGTCACAAAATGGCTGCTAGAGCTCCAAACAGCATATCCACCTACTGGGCAAGAAAAAGAAGGAAACTGATTCAGCTGATTCCATGTAGTTATTTACTGTCCTAAAGTCATTTTTGTGTGGCATCTATACATTGTTATCATCCTGTTTGCTGTGAAATACTTCTTATTACATGCTCTTCATCCTTCCCAAGGCCACCACTACACAGTCTTGTCACATTCTTTATCAGAGGACTCTGTCAGTTGCAGAAAAAAAAAATTCAATGTAAGAAAGGAAAAGCAGGGGCTGGGGATTTAGCTCAGTGGTTCCACCACCCACCTCACAAGCACAAGGTCCCGAGTTCTATCTCCAGTACCAAAAGAAACAGTTAAAGTCCTCCAAGTCATAGCTGTCCTTTGAGTTGGAAAAGGAAGCCATGAAAAGACAAGGGCCCATTACAAAAATCTTTCCTGCACCTTCATCCTTGCTCGTAATCTGGCTTGCTCATCCTCAGAGCTGCAGACCTCCCTAAAACCTTCAAATCTCAGCTTAGACCTCATCACCTCTCCAGTGGAGAGGGAGGAAGGAGCTTCCCTATCTTCTGCAAAGGAAAGATTGCCCTTCCATGGACACACCTGCCTCTCCCAATTTGTAGTGCACCAGGCTGAGCTAGTTTGCAACCATAGAAGACAGCTAGTCACTAACAGTTTTACTTTCTCTAATCTCTACTAAAAAGACTCCAATTTTATTTGATGGGCCAATGGGACCAGATAATGTTTTCCTTCTCTGCTTCGCTAATGGAATGAATCAAATTTAGATGAAATCTTTTTTAAAAAGCTGCTCCAGTGAGGATACTACTCTTGTCCTATTCCCTTGCCTCCTAATTCCTACCTGGAAAAGCTGATGTAATTGCAGGGGCTCCTGCAACCATACTGAACCATAAAACCCCTTAACTGTGAATGTGTACATTTCACTGGAGCAAAAAACTATAAAAAATCTGGGTCATTGTTGATGAAGAAGCCATCCTACCACTTCTAAACTTTGATGTCTGGATTTCTGCTATTACGAAACAAACAAACAAAAAGTCACCCTGCTGCTGAACCTTACCTCAGCTGACACAGCAATCCCTGGCTAAGATTTTATTCTCAGTGTGAATCGATTCATGAGCTCAGTGGTTCTGAAACTGCAACATGCGTCAGTCACCTGGAGGGTTTGTTCCCATGCAGATTGCTGGGCTAATTCCTCACAGCTCCTGGGTGGATAGTTTGGAGGGGAGCCCTGGGAATCTGCATTCCCAGCAGGTCTGAAGTGTGCTGCTGCTGGGGTTGTAGGAGCCACTCTCTGAGAACTGCTGCGCTAACTCCCTCCTAGTTTATTGGATACTCTTCTTCTTAGAATCTAAAGAAAAGCCATAGAAAACTGAGTCATTCTTGTTGTGTTTTTCCTCTTTTGATCCCTAAAGCCCTTTCCCAGGCATAGCAAACTGGATCTCTTGCCCGATCTTTTCTTAGGGGGAACAGCCTGCCCCTCCACAGCCACCCTTATAACAGCCCTTGCTAATTTGCTAACTTGGACTTTTGGTCCTGGCAGAGATCCACGTCATTATTGCAGACCTGCAGTTTGTGAGCACTTTATCTCATACATCTTCTACTTTTCCTTGATCTTTACTGCCAGAATTTTCAAAGACAATAGCTCAAAATGGCTTTGTGCAGAAGATTTGCGATTCACGGCTTTTAGTTGTGCTATTTTGTTTTTGTTTTGCATCTGAAGACAGTGTACATATTTTTCTCTTATAAATCATTGGATCCATTATCTCTACAGCAGGTCAGTTCAACCCCACAGACAAACATGAATTTTTGTCTTTAGAATTCTTTCCACTTGGCCTACATATTTTCCTCTTCCAGAAAACACAATGCAAGGGAATTGGCATTAGACCATCTTTTTGCCACATGGCATCTATTTAGTGTATTTTGGTAAAAACATCCTATGTTCTACTTGAAAGTCACTTCCCCTCCCTAGGCTCTAGTAGAACACATGAATCCAACAATCAGACCCCATTATCTCCTTGCTGTGGGCTGAAGTGTGCCCCCCAAAATTCATAGGTTAAAGTCCTAACTTGGAAGTTTTCAGAATGTTACTACAGGGTTTGTAAGTAATTAGTCAAAGATTAACTTGAAGATAGAGTCTTTAATTAACTAATATATAATGAAGTCATTAAATCGGTCCTAATGCAATGGCGAGTGTCTTTCTAAAAAGAAGTTACCACGTGGACACACAGAGAGAAGACCGGGTGAAGATACAGGAGGAAACACCTTCTGCAAACCAGCAGAGAGGCTTTGGAAGAAACCAACTCTGCTAACACACAAATCTCAGATTTCTGTCCTAGAATTGTGAGAAAATAAGCTTCTACTTCAATCCCCTCGGTCAGTGGTCCTTTTTTATAGGAGCACTGCTGAACAAATGTATCTCTGGCCTTCTAGTTGGCAAACTTTTTTCTGTAAAGGACTAGGTAGTAAATATTTCAGATTGTGTGTGCTGTATCATCTCTGTTACAAATACTCAGCTCCACCGTTGTAGTAACCAAGGAGGAGCACAGGCAATATTCTAACTGAATACCCATAGGTGTGTTCCAATAAAACTTCGCCCTAGAAAAAAATAGGACTGTGATCTGTTGGCTTCTGCATAGGTGACTGACTTAAGAATAAGTGTGTGTCTCAGGCCTGGGCAGGCAATCAGCATGATTCTGTTCCTTCAGCCATCATGTTTCCATGTAGATATGCAACCCTGGTAAGCCCAGTTGGGATGACTCTAAGAACCTCCTTCAAACAAACAGAAAAGACGTTGTCTTTTCAGGGTACCGTAGTTATGAGAACACAAGGATGCAGCTATTGCCTTTAGAGTAAAACCCAAAGTTCTTTACGTGGCTCCAAGGCAGCCTGAAATTCAGGCACGCATCTGCTTTTATTCCTTTCTTTTTACCAGGGACCAGGATTTAGTAGATGCACTATAAGCATCTTAAGAACAAGTGAGCAATGATCAACAATTCACTTGTTTTAAGTATGCGGATGAATGGAGGTGGCTGCTTGCTGAAATCCAGGCAACTAGAAAACTGTCGATTGTGCTATTTGAACACAACCCAAAAGACGTACCGTGCTGTGTTTACCTGGCACCTTGTACATAGCAGGGGCTTTAAAAATACAAGACCCTAGGAAAAACCCAAAGGGGAAGTCCTTTATCTTGCTGGCTCAGAATGCCCCAAAGCAAAGCAGCTTTAAAGGCACAATCTGATGGACAATAAAGGGAATTCCAGTTTTTTTGAATTTTTATCCTTCAACTCATTTGTGAGATTTTAATTTAGGTCAGTAATAAAAGGATTGAACATAGCTTCCTAGTATACATCAAAGGGAAGGGAGTACAAGAAAATTAAGAGTTTTTTAAAAATTGAAAATCAGGAACTGTTTGCTCTTCAGGCTGATAGTGATTTCTGCATAGTAATTAACACAATCATATGCATGTTTGCTTGGTTCAGATAGGCCTTGGTGCTGACATTAGTTCAAGCAAACCAAGTATGCTGCAGTAAGAAGTACATAGTACCAAAGTCTCAGGAGCTTTGCACAAGTTTATTTCTTGCTCCTACAAAGACCTGCGTAAGACTGGGCTCCCTTCCAGGGAAGCTGCCTCCCATGTGATGATGCTTCCATCTGTGGCATCTCCTTTGCTACAAAGGAGTGTGAGAGAACATCATGCACACCCTGGTTCATAAGGGCTCCAGCACAGGAGCCACCCAGCCCATTGGCTGGAACCAGTCACATGATTTTGTCAACAGATGAAGCTGGATAATGGAGTCTTTCAAGTGTCCAGGAAGAGGAGGAAGATGAGAAATAGTGGCTATCACAGTAAGATACTCTCCAAAGGGAAAAAAAGGGGCAACATGTTTCTTGCAAACCAATGTGAAGAAAGCAGAGAGAAATGAGGTATTCAATTCACCAAGACAAAGTGGCTGAATTGCTGCTATTCAGTTGAACTCTTCCTCAAAATGCCCCCACTGACACATGTCACTCCTGTATAAGGCAGAAAATAAGCAACATAAAATACTCATAAGAAAGCTAAATGTAAAATCCTAAATGGTCCAACCATCTCCTGTGATTGCGCATGGTCACAACCATATAATAAATCCCTTATTTCATATTGTGTTATGAGGATACGCTTCTCTGGTAGAACTATAGATAATACACACAGGAATCCTCATCTCAGGGCTGTTTCTGAAGAATCAGACATAAATCAAGTTGCTTCATAAACGACAGGCTTTGTCTGTGACTTAGCAAGGCTGCACAGCCAGGTAAGGCAACACGGGATCTCACTCGGGGTCTAGGTGACTACATGCTGTGCTCTGTCCCCTGGAGCACAGAACCCCCTGTAGATGCCAAGCTATCCAAAAGCAGGAGGCCTCTAGGTTACAGTCACCCCGTGCATATTGGCAGAATTCCTCCAGATGTGCAAAAATGGTACATCCTGCCTTCGTCCCAGTGATGAAAGAGTTACCATTGCAGAGAATCACACAGCAGGGAGTCTGAGGGCAGAAACTGACTAATTCTCAGCACAGGTGTTCTTGTTGGTATTGATAGCTGGTCTGAAGTCAAAATAGAGTTTCTCTGGCTCTTCCTACACTAGCAGGTGTTTCTGCTCCCAGCACCCGAAATATGTGTGCCTCCTAAGACTGTAAAAATAGGCACCTCTCATATTTCTCTACAGGAATACTTAGAAACAAACAACATTTAGAAAGCTGCATATATCTTACATGAAGTTGTTCCACTTTCATATGAGGCTTCTAAGTCTGGTGTGTGAGCATATATACTTGTATATTCATCAATTTCTAGTGCCGATGTACTTAAAATTCACTGTTCTTGAGAAAGGTAGAAAGAGGCAGGTCAACCATGAATGAGCATTGTTTGTTCTGTTCTGTTTTGGTTTGGTTTTTTTGAGAGTTCTTCACTAAACAAATTTGTAAATTTCCAAATTGCTTTGTTATTAAAATCTGAAATGTTATGGATTAGGTTAAAGTATCAAACACTAAGTCTGACATTGGAAAAAAAACTCAAATAAAATTTAACTTTCTAATTTAATAAACTATTACTACCCAAATAAGGCAATATTATACCAAATGTTTTCCATCTACCTAAATCTCTAATAATTCCTCTTATATCTATACGTTTTTCTCAGTAGGTGAAAATAAATTCTATAAGGGGCAATTTTAAAACTATTTTTATTCTAGAATTTCAAGCAGTATGTACTTTTTTAATGTTCTGCAGCTTGGGATCAATGATCTATTGTCATAAAACTCACAGCTCTTATTGTTCATAAGCAATGTTTTGGTGGAATAGTTAATTAAACAAAGCAAAGATTTGCTTCTTTAAAATTATGATTCACATTTGAGGCCCATAAAAGGGTACTAAAACATAAGGAAAGAGAACATTACTCTAACAACTAAAAAAGCATAAGTTAGAAATGAGTTTCCAAAAACAATGAACAAAACTTTGGTAAATAGCAAGTGAAGTTATATCTCTACGTATATCTAGGTCCCTAAGTAGATAGACACAGATTAGATACTCAGTAAGTTACAAGTTTGTGTAGATATAGATATAGAATTACTTAGATGCAGATAGAGATATAGACAAAAATCAAGAAGTCTATGAAACAAAATTAGAGAACCAAGAGTCATACGGCATTTAAGCCAAATTAAATAATTTTAAAAATTCAAGAGAATACAAATTCTAATAAAAGAGTTAAAATTAACATCAGAGATAGTTTAAAGAAGAAAGGACCCTGTAAAAACTATAAGTGATATAGGAAATAAACTTTTTAAATCCTCAGGAACACATGGGAGGAAAGCAATAAATATAAATTTTTAAAATAAAGCACAAAAGCAGTAATCATAAAATACTGGTTGTAAAACCAAGAATATTTGTTATGAAAACAAATATAAATAGGTTTATTTCCCCATCAAACTATTAGCTGTAACAGTAAAATAAGATATCAGACATAACACCAAACATGTTGGTTGTGACCATAAAAAAACAATAAAATAAAATTATATATTACCTAAAAATATATGTGAAAGAATAAAATAATAGAAGAGAATAAACAAGAAATGAAACTTGGTGAGAAGTAAAATAAGTGGGAATCTAGTGTGTATCTGCAGATATGTAAATAAGATGCATTAGCAGCATCTTCTACTGGAGCAGAAGAGCAGATTGCACACACCTCTTCTCAAATCTACATTCGGTAATTTGGAATCAGCCACAGTACGAAGTACTTAGGCCACAAACATCAACCACGACTGTAAATCTGGAGCAGTTTTTGTTTCATTTTAGTTTGGTTTGGGTGTGTTTTGGTGAGGTGCTGCAGTTGGACTCTTAATACCCCTGAAAGGTCCCATACTAGAGGCAAAGTTCCCAGCACAGTGCTGATGGGAATTGGTGGATTCTTCAAGAGCTGGGCCCAAGTGAGAGGTTTTAGGGCACTGAGAGCATACTCGTAGGATCATAGGACTCTGGTGCCTTTCTTTCCCTCTGTTTCGCTCCCTAGCCATGAGTTGTGTGGTCTTGCTGTGCTGTATGCGACCCCAGTGACTTTCTGTGCTGTCACAGGAACAATGGGGTGGATCGACTGATCATGGACTGAAACCTCTGAAACCATAAGCCAAAATAAATCTTTCCTCTTCCTAAGCTGATTCTCACAGGTATTTGCTGTTATAATGGAAAGCTGAGTTATAATAGAAAACAAAGGAGGTTATGTGGTTTGTTGTGGAGTGCTGGTTTACTAGCACACCACCATGAGTGCTGCCTTCTTTCATTCTCTCAACATTCTTCATGGTTTTTTATTCTTTTGGTTGGTTGGTTGGTTTAGACAGGGTCTTGCAATGTAGTTCAGGCCAGCCTGGAACTCACTATGTATCCCAGACTGGCCTCAAATGCCCTACAATCCTCCTGCCTCAGCCTCCCAAATGTTAGGATTAGAGGTGTGCACCACCATGCCCAGCTATCATTCCCCAGTCTTACGGGTATAATGTATCCTTTTAGACACTAGCTATTATCATTAAAGCTTTTTTATTTATTGTGATAATCAGCTAATTTTATGTTTCAGTTTAACAGGACTGAGATGCCCAGGTACTGAATCAAGCATCAGTCAAAGGGTTTCTGAAAGGTACTTTTGAACAAATCAATTCCTTAAAACAAACATCTTTCAACATACAGAATATACTTAATTTCTGGACTGTTTTTCTGGAAAACCTCGACTGATACATTTGTATATATATACTTCTCTTTAAAGACCTTGGAAATCTTTGCATCACTTTTTAGCTGTAGTAGTAATAAATATATGAATTTAATATAAGCACCATCAGTTTACCCCTAGTTATTTTATACATGAATTCCACATTCTTAATTTTTTTCAATTTGACTCATTTCTTAGCTATGTGGAGTAGAACAGCAGTAATTAGGTTGAGGAAGAGTGCACTAAAGTGATCTGTCTTAGGACTGGCTGAGGGTGGCTTTCTGTTGCATTCTCACTTGAACAGCAGAGGACCTGAAAATCTTCATCCTCTCTCACTCTCCGCACTCTGTACAAGTTGCTCTGCTGTGTTTGATTGTTGGATGTTTCGTGGAAGATAAATCTTACTAGTGTTTTGTTTTTTTTTCCTTATGAGCTACTCTTTTATTCTGATTGCACATCCTACTTTTTCTTTTTTTGGTAAAATTCGAGCATTTCCTCAGAATAGCCCACTTCATGGGTTAGAGGATGGGATGGCACCCTTCCCCATTTTTATCCGTGTCAGTTCATGACAGGCTGTACAGTCACCGTCTGCCCCTGGTAGCAGTGTCATCGTTCTGGTGACCCTTCGGAGAAACTACGCACACAACTTTATTAGATTTGATGCTGTGTAGATTACACTATTTGCGAATCTCTTTCTATTAGTCTGTTTTTGCTTATACTCAATAAGCCATAAATTTAGTGCCTAAGTCTTTCTATAGCTAAAAGATACCTTCTATTTTTTCTTCGAATTATGTCTTCTTATTAGGGTGCTTCTGTCTTTTGAAATTCTTACTCCTTTCCTTCTGTTCTTCACTTTTTTCGTCTTTTCTTAAGCTGGTATTCACATTTTTATCTTCTTCTGAGTCCTGGTAGAAATTTTTATTGTATCTCTCTTTCGCTTTATTTGCTGCAATAGACAACAGTTGTGTCCACTGCAGATTTTAATTTATCAGTCTCATATTTTTTGCCATATAATCTTTACCTCTTCCCTTTTTAAGAATGCCTACAGATGCAATAACTATAAATGCAATGCTCCAAACAGTTGTGTTAAAATATAATATGGAAATACTGTGAATGTTAGCTGTTCTCCCGTTCCTTGTAGCCCCTCTCAATCACAAGACAAATTTCTTCTAAGCACTGAGTTTAATTCCTCTCTGCATCCTGGTATTCTTTCCTTTACATGTCAGTTGATTTTTCTTATGCACTTGCTCATCTGTGGGTAAAAAAAAAACAAAACTGATGTCAAAGCCGTTGCACTTGGAGGTAGCAGTTTGTCGCGCTCTGAGTTTGAGTCAGAACATGATTCATCCCCACCTCATTCAACCTTAGACAGCTATCCCGCTTCCTTCCTTGGTCCTCACCCTGCAAGGGAAACTGCTGTATTCCCGGAGAATTAAACTGCCCAGTAGTTCCGTCAGAGAGCGAATCAGCTCATCTACTGACCCCTCCACTCCGTCCCTAACATCTGGCCCCTCCCTCTTGGCAACCAGGACTTCCTCTTTCACCTCCAGCAAGCCGCTGCTCCAGAACCCAGCCCCCGGACCCGTCTACAGACATGTGTTGCTCTTTGAAGAATTTGCTACCTGAATAACAGCCATTCCCTAGACCTCCGTCAGTCATCTTCCTACTGAGACAAAGCACACCCCATAGGGACATTTTTGTTTTTACTGAAATGATGTGAGATAATTAAAATGCTATTAACTGGTCTTGAATCACTTTAGAGTCTTTAAATTCTTTATCTAATGAGACTAGAAACTCACACTAATGTTATGGGAAAGTAATTCATTTCCTTCATCAAAACAAATAAGCAATTTCTCACACCCCGCAAAGGTGGTAAAGCCTATCTATATTTACAGACTTACATTTGGGAGCAGGAGACAAAAAGCTGAAACAGTCTATATGATTTGTTATTGATTCCATCGAGGTAAAAATCGTATTTATGCATGTCAGTTACAACAATAAGTAAGAAACCATAGTAATTATAATATGCATACAAATCTAGGTTAAGTTTTTATAGCTATATTCACACGTACTCTGAGTACTATCAATTGACAAAGCACAAAAATATGTCATTTATGTATACGCTGATAATGCATCTATATTTAAACTAAATTGAACCCCTATTTATCTCTTTTTCAGTTCCCTCTCCTGAATTTATTGTCAATTCAAAATAACTTTCCTGAAAAGTTAACATCCAATTTCTGTTTATTTCATTTCAATGCCCTTTGTTTAGAATGGTAATAATTTTTCTAGGAAAAAAAAGGAGGGAAACTTTCATCCAAATATATTTCTATTTCATATTAATAGTATATTTTAACACGCAACCTGGCAAGAGGAATAAAATGCGTGGTAAAGGAAACAAGTAGAGGAGAGGTGTGTATCTTCTCACAGTGATGGCAGTTCAGTATGAATTACAGTTCTATGAATCTGTAACTCTTAGCAAAATTACCTATAACTGTCTTTCAAAATCTACAGTTACCAAATTGCTCTGCGTGTACATGAATCTCTTTATTTAAAAATGCCCTTCTCCTAGTATTTACTGAACTCTGAATATGCATCAAGCAAACTCAGTTGATTCCCCAGACATTCCTATGAGATACTATCCATTACTATATATCAATTTTACAGGCAAAATTCTCCCCAAGTCAAGGAGCTTGTCTGCGGCCACATTACCGATGAGATTCAGGGAGAGGACTCCATGCCAGGAAGTCTAGTTTCATACCCTGTGCTTTTCTAGTACATTGAGCTGAAACTCCTTGGGATAAGGCTCCTCTTGAACCACAATAGTGATGCCCCCTACATACATTGTTCCAGGCCTTCAATAAGTACCATTACCTAATTAAATAAAATTCCTATGAAAATTTGTATTAAGAAATTTAAAATTCATCCTAATTTTACAACTGCACAAAGAGAAACTTCACGTGATTATAGCCATAGATGCTGAAAAGATTATGTAAAATTCAACATTCATTCTCAATCTTAGATAATTGCTTTGAAAAAGAAAAGTATAGTGCATGAAAGCTATCTCCGACCAGAAGAAGCACATTGAAGTGGAAATGAACAGTTCCCCTGAAGGCAGAGAAAACACATCACTGTTACTAAACATTGTTACAAAGAAACATGCTAGCCAAATTCTGCGACTCTGAAAGCCACACTTGCGTCCGCATCCACAGGTAAATTCTTGATCCACAGGATCCACATGCACAGGTAAACTCTTCTTCATAGAAACAAATCTACCCAAGAGAAACACCTGAAGAGAGTAAAGTCCAGAGACCCCCTCAGTGAAGCCAAGTAGTCTAGCCCACAAGCTCCACCTAAGCGCAGAGCTGCCAGTCAAACTTTTGTATCCCATTAGTTAATATAAACAGAAGGCCAAGGGTCGCCAGATGTAGGAGGACAGCCTCCAATGGACAGCATGGAACCAAAGGAAGAAACTTCTAAGAAACCAAAAGTGACTGTTGCATCCCTTCTAGACCCTCAAAAAGGCCATTTACAAATTTCTCTCACTGCCAAGCAGCAGGAATGCTCACAAATACCTGCAAATAGGGCTTTGAATTTGAAACAAGAGATGCAAAGAGGTAGGAACAAAGGGAAATACATTCACCACCCAACTGGTCACATTTTCCAGGGGGAATGGGGGATAGATTTGCCTATGGTCTTGGTCCCTAACTGTCTTCATTGCTATCCTTTTGAATAATCTAATTCTCTAGACTTTCTGGCAATTATGTGAATCATGCAATAGCTTTACACAAATTCCTCTGTTTATTAGTAACCCAAAATCAATTTCCTTTACAAGTCACAAAGCAAGTGTCTCAGCTGGTCCCCAAATTACAATGCTAGGTGAAAATGAACTGCAACATATGTGATACCATTTAAATAGTAGTAAAGGATACTCACAAAACAATGATCATGGATAATTTTTAATTCCTTCCGTTTACTATTCTGCATTTTCCAAGTTTTATATTCTACACATGTATATAATGATGTTAAGATATGCTTAATAATTGAGAAGTGCATTGCCTGGCGGTCACAAATCAGATTCTCCGAGAAATGGGCCCCAAGGAACATCTGATGCACAGCAGAAAATGGATTAGGGAGCTCTCAACCCCTATAAGAAAGTAGAAGAAGCAGAATTTGTGCAAATAAGAGGCTAGACTGTGATCTAGCCACACTAAAGGCCCCTACTGCGCCCATGAGGAGCTTTGGAGCTAAGCTGACCCTTGAGTCATCCAGAACTGGGGCCAGGGCTCCAGATCATCACACCCCTGTATCGACAGATCATGATCTATGACCTGTGTCTGTGAGCAGGCCTGGGATAATCGTGGCTGAAGGCAAGCCTTGGAAAGGAGTTCAGCTAAGAACCTGGAACTGCCCACGCCCCAGTAGCTGAAAGAACGAATGCTTCAACCCTAGAAAGGAGGATCTAACCAGTGCCCTGCAGTATCTACCACAGTCTACTCTTCATCCCACTCCTGTTTGCTTGTTCCCCATAATTTACTCTGGGAACAGTCCCTCCAAGTTCTCGCTTCTGGGGGAAACCTGAAAGAGGATGATGAAGGCAATGGACTATAGTCCCGTCGCTGAAAGCAAGCTTGGTAATAAAAATGAATATTCTTTATCCTTCCCTCCACAAACACCCTAGATTTCCAGCACCCAGGGCTAGCATCTATACTTGGCAAGCCAGAACCTTACCTCCAAGGAATCTGAGCACCTAGTCACCTGTGCTTCCCAGTATGGCTGCTACACTTGTCTTTTTACCATCAAAACTGGGTCAACAAATACCAAAAGACACCCAAGGAAATCTCCTCAGTGTCAATTACATGCTTCCCTTCCCTACTGTATAACAGCAGCCTGCCCTCCCACTAATGCTCAGGGGCTGCTGTCCTTGTTCACTCTTTTTGCTCTTGGCACAAGGAATATGCAGGGACCAGAGAGCACCCATAGCTTAGAGGATAATGGTTCCTGCTGTGCTGTCTAATATAAGCATTCCCTCGCCGAAAATTAGGACTTCTAAACCCAAACATCTAGGTTTATGAAGACAGAAAACTCAAATGGTTCCCACACCCATTCTACCCATATGGAGCCAGAACCATGGACACCATCCTTCAAGCCAACATCTACAACATGCCAAGCTGTGTCTCAGCTACATCTTCTGAAGACCACTCCATTACTCTATCAAACCACCAGTTTCCTGTCCTTATAATTCGGTGTAGGGCCAGAGATTTAGTTCAGTGGTTCCACCACCTGCATCGCAAGCACAAGGACCCAAGTTTGATCCCCAATACGAAAAAATAATAATTAATAATAATAATAATAATAATAATAATTCGGTGTGTCTGCTGGAAGCCAACTCATGAAAAACAGTTCTGGACAAGTGGTTACTTGATAGCTACAGCTTATGCTCTTTTTCTGCTATGCCCTTGTGGTACATCAGAAGCTAATCCTCTACTGAAGGAGCTATGGCCTTGCTCCAAAACAGCAGGGCTCTCTGTTGAGATACTCCTGTTAAGACTTACCATACATTCCATATGGTGCCTTTGATCTCCACAGGTCTCTTTACTAGATAACCTATGTGTGGGTCATATGGCTCAAGCAGCAGGGTCAACTGTACCACCCCTGGCCCTTCCACAGTACCCATTCTTGCCCCGATTCACTCTCAAAGCTGGCACACTCTCAAGACAATCTGGGGTCAGAGCCATATGTCAATGATGTCATCAGTGTAGTGGACCACTAGGATGTGCAGGTGACCCAGGATCTTTGGGTTTGTATTTTGACAGAGGACAGGAAAGTTAAGATAGCCCTGGGGCTAATCAGAAAATGTACACTGTTGTCCATCCCAAGTAAATGAAAACTCTCATCCTCCCCTTTGACAGGGGTTAAATCGACATATTTGCTACACTGGCAGCTGCACACCATGTTTTTGAGGACATACTCATCTACTCGTGGAAAAGACACCAAATCAGACACAGCAGATATGTTTCAGGAATTTTCCTCTTGGTAACAAACCAACACAATGGCGATCATTTTTCTCCAACTCCGGTGGTGTGCTAGGCAAGTCTTGTTCAGGGTATCTCATGCAGTTACAGTAGATTGTAGTTTAGATCATCACAAGGGCTTTTTCATTTGTCTGGACCTTTGGCTGGGAACACTCAAACAGTGAAGAGGCCAATTCCTTGGGCATGTCTCAATGTTTCTCTCTCCTCTCTCTGATCTCTCCTCCAAGTGGTCTCTACATAGTGGCCTTGGGGTAACCAAGCATTGTATATGGCAGCTGAAGGGTCTCAGAGTGAGTGTTCCAAGAGAAACCAGCATGGTCTTTTGTAACTAAGCCTTGGAAGCCATATTTGTTCACTTGCTCCACATTGTGTTAATCAAGGTAGTCACAAAGAGCCACCCAGCTCCCAGGAGCTAGACAGGGCCTCTTGATAGAGAGCAGCAAAGAGTTTTCACCTAGGTTTCAAAAACACCACATGCTGCAACTGGGGCTACGGTTTCCTTGAATTTGCAATATCTGCTCTCATCACCAGGATTCATTCAGATTTTGTGGGCACCAGCCTTATAAATTAAATGAAGATGCAATGAGAATGGCTGCTCTCCGATATTGTTTTTTATTTATTAGGCTGGTCACAGCGGAGAAATGGAAGCAATTTCAGAGGTTTGCTATTGGCCACTCCCATCTTGATAGTTTTTACTCCTCAAGCCAGGAAAGCAATGTGGGAATGTAGTTTCAGCCAGTGCCAACACACCCATTCCAATTATACCTAGTCCCAAGAAGGAGAAGTGTCCTTGCTCCTAGGGCAAAATGACTCTCTGAACCTGAGAGTACGTCTTAGAGAGGGAACCTCCAACATTTCAAGCAGACAGAGAATGTCTCTGCTCAGAATTTAGGGTCAGGGAGATTCTGAGTGTCTAGTCACAGCACTCACTACACTGATTGACCATAATGTTCTTTGGTAGAAAGGTACTGTTAGACTATCAAGAATTTATCTGAAAGTGGCATGGAAGTGAAAATAGGAAAGAAGCAATTTGCTTTCTTTTTTCAAGACTGGATAAAGAACCATCAACCAACCGTTTGATTTATGTGTCTTAAAGGGTAATTCCCATGAATAAGCTCTTCCACACTCTCGTTTCTCTCACTGAAATGATATACAAACGACCATCCCATTTCCCACGTTCTCTTATTCTATTTACTTTTCAAGGCTTCTAAGCTTAATTCTGACTGCAAATGTCAACACTGTATAGTATATGTTTCTGCATAGGTGAAAATGGGCATGGTTGGATCTATGTTGATGAAATAAACCCACTTGGAACTTCTGAAACCTATTTTTTGTTGAGAAAGTACCTTCACCTGACAGCATTTCTTAGAAAAATATAAGAAGCAAACCCCAAGAAAGGACCAAGTATGAAGAAATGACAACCCAGGATTTTTTTTCAAGTGAGTTATAGTTTAGATGTATTCATTTAACAATTTAAAATCCTGGGAAAAAATAAGAATCAAAATATAGCATGTACAGATACAAATTCTAAAGATGATTGTTATCATAGGGTATACCTAAATGTACACTAAAGTCAGTAAAAACAATGAAATTTAAAATCATAAATAACAACACAGTTATTATCCCAAGCATACAGGAAATAATGCTATGGTGATCAAATATTCTAAGTAATGGTGTTTTGTAGCAACCCTTCCCTCTCCCAAAACCTTATTGTCTCTCATTAATCACAAACAACTGGTTAAAAGAAAAAAGTAAGATGCAGAATGATGTGTAAAATGTGAAACCTTTTGTGAATAAGGTATGTTCTGTGAATATAAAATAGATACTGAATATATTTGAATATGCATGGATATATACGAAGTAGGGTGTATAACAAACTAAGAATATCAGTTTTCTATTGCAGGAAATTGGGCAGAGAGGAATTAGGACAAGAGGGAAACTTTTTTCATTTTTTTTTCTTTTTTAAGCTATACAGTTTAGAAATAAATCAATATTACGTATTAACATTCATGAGGAATCCAATAAGGAATTGAAAATATTTTTTGTGCATTACACTTAATTTTACAGACATTAGATTGTTAAATGAATACATCTAAACTATAGCTCATATGAAAACAAATCCACATTTGGGAAACATCTAGGGTCTAGTGAAAGAGGTCCCCAGGGATCTAGACAGCCCTTAGCACCCCAGCTTTCCCTTCTCTATTTGAGGCTCAAACTCCAAGACAGGCAACTGAATTACAATAGTCATCGATGCCGAATGACAAAAACTACTCTTAGAACATTGTCATTTGCAAGGTCAAAGGTCTTTCCCGCAGCCAGACTCCAGGTGTGAGACCCACACTCAGAAGGACCCCGCATTTGATATTTGGTCAAACATTCTATTGCTCTGAAGAACCCCACATAATGCACAGCTGTTTCCTCGGTCCTGTCTATGCGAACAACTCTTTGAAAACAGGCAAGAGGTCCTGCATTTTTATTTTGTGCTGAGCCCTGCAAATTATGTAGCCAGTCCTCTCCTCCTCTTCTCAGAAAGCATGCTAAGAAGGACAATGCAGTAAAGGAAAAACAATGTTTCCAAAAATAAAAGGAAAAAAAATGCACTTCACAAAGTTTGCCTGACATACATATTATTTTCTCCATGGGAAAGTTTTCTCAAAGTGCCTTGTAAATCCCTCCAAAAGGTTAATTGCCTAATCCATAAGAACCCATATCATTTTCAGAAAAGACGACTTGTTCCAAAGAGGAGCAGGTAATTGGTTTTCATGTTCAGCTTCATTCTTACTATTTTTTTTCCTTTCTGCCAAAGATAAATGGCTAGTCAAACAGTAAAAATGTTTTTCATGTAACTGCAGAGTCATCAAAAGTCCCCATTTCCAAGAGAAAAGATTCACTTAATGATTCAATTTCCTCTGTCTCTGTAATAATTAGTTAACCAAAGACTAAGTCTTGCACAGTGAACCTCTACTATAGTATTAGGATGCAGGTGACCTCATTTCCGGGGAATTAAGCTTAGTGACATACACTAGAAGGTCCCTTAGGGGCATCAGGTCCTGGAGCCAGGCTCCAGAGACACTGCAACTTGTGCGGATTTGTTCCACGTGTCAACTTGACTAGGGCTGGGGTACCCAGATATTTCATCAAACATTCTGTTGCTTCAAAGAGCCCCATGTAACACACAGCTTTTTTCTTCAGTCCGGTCTATACCAGCCATCCTCTGAAAATAGAATAACAGAACTCTTAAAGACAGATACTGAAATTTTCAAGAGTTTGTAGACATTGCTGCATTAGTAAGATACAATCTCTATCAAAGTGTTGTTGAATTGATAGCAATAGGGTTTTTTTTTTCAATTGTCAATCAGTTGACCTAAAAATTGTATTGCCAGAGAAAAGGAAAAATGGAAACAAAGTCTTTGTAAATAGGGGAGGATGGAGGGGGTGAAGGGAGGGCAGAGGAATGGAGAAAAAATGAGAACCAAGATCTGTCATGTAAAGGTACAAGATCCCAGTGATTAATGTAACTGTACTGTGTACTTGAAAAGTACCAATAAACTCAATGAGAAAACATTTCTATTCCCAGCATGAAATATTGGTCCAAAACATGCTGACTGTATGCTGAAGGGATGCACCAGCACAGGAAGGATGTGAATCATCTGAACTGCAAGTTCAGGTATAAATGATTCAGGATGACTTTTAAGGCCTTCCAGCACCCGACATCTAAGGGGAAGGAGGGGCGAGGTGAATAACAGGTTTAGAAGGCAGACAGCCTGGGCTCCATGCTTAGCTGGGTGGCTTTAGGCAAGCTACTCAACTTCCTTAAGCATCTTCACTTGAAAAACAGAGAATAATAGTACTTACCTCAGACTAAAGAATAAAATAAGAAAGTGCGGTTAGTCTAGTGCTTAATATACGATAAACTCTTATTAATAGGCCCCGTGATTGGCATCTGTCATGGTTATTCCTGACCAGGCCAGACAGCGCAATCCAATAAAGATTTGTTTACCAAAGGAATGAACTCATGTCTCAGCGTCCTCACCTAAGGCGCACTCCCACCGCAACCCCCAGCTGAGTCCTTAAGCTACCACAGCAAACTCTATAAACTCTGCGTTGAGCTTACATGGAGAGGAGTTGAGCCTGGGGCTCACTGGCTCTTTTATGGGGCTTTGTGTCTTAGGAAAGTCCTACTTTCAGCTCCTTCTGCCCAAAACAAGTTTCTCTCCCTTTTCCCGTGATTAATACTGGTCTTCAACGCTGTGCTCAGATATCATTCCCACAGGAAAGTCTTCCCGGACGGCAAGACCAGATGAAATTCCCTTACCAGACATCCCGGGACCTGTGGGCCTTTCCTTCATAGCACCTGACTATTAAATGCTGTGTTATTGGGTTAGCAGCCTCCTTTTGTGGGAGAACCCAGTAGGGAGGAGACTTCAGCATGTTACTCACTCCTGAATCCTCAGTATCTAGCCCAGCATCTAGCATTAGTGGTCATTCCACATATGCAACCAGCTGTCTATAACTGTGGGTTCCAAATCACTGCATTCAACAAACTGTAGATGGGAATTTTTTTAATGTAACTTTACAGAGCATACACAGAATTTTTCTTGTCATTATTCCCCAGACAAGGCGATATTTATATAGCATTTACATTGTATTTAGTGTAATAACTAATCTACAGGTGATTTAATATATACAGGAACACATACAGAGGTTGTATATGAATACTATTCCATTTTCTAAAAAGGAAATTCAGCGTCTGCATATTATGTTACCTGTGGAAAGCACTGGAACCAATTTCCCCGGATAACAAGAGATCATTTCATACACTACAGGGAAAGACCAAAGTTTACCTAACTGAGGTGAACTGAAGTTGGTGGATCCTGACTCGGGGCGGAAGGAAAATTATGGTTCTCATTTCCAGCCTTATACCCAAGCTTTGGCTTTTAGTATGACTGTGTACCCTGTATCCTCCTGGGGAAAAGTGAAACTAACAAAGTGGCTTAGAGAGAAGAGAGAACAGCTGTAGTGATCGAAACGGCTCTAGTGATCCAAACAGTTTTAGAGGCTCTCGGGGCCATGCGGTGGGGAGCAGTCCCGGTCCAGGGCCACTGTGCAGATGGGCTCAGAGCAGGCCACACGGCACGAGGCAGCAGCCTACGCCGACCTGGAGGCCCTCTGCCCTCTTCCCCTTTCCCCGACATCCCCTGGTGCGAGGCTGGCAGCCACCACCCGGCCGGACCATGCTGTCTCTGGAGGGCACAAGTGGGGATCCATGCCTCCTAGTAAAGAGGCCAGCAGTCTTCATAGCTCACCTCTAATCTCTGCGGGGACACCGCTTGTGTGGACCCAAGCATCCCAGACCAGTGAGCCGGACAGCAATGAACACCTACTGCAAACCTTCAGCTACTTTCCATATCCCAGATGAGCCAATATGCCCTTCTCTGCTTGCCTTATGGGCTGCAGGTAGAGAAAGTCAAGACATGGTTCGTGGCAGGGAGCCTCTGCTATGGCATTAGCTGGTCATCTGAAGAAACGGAAGAGACTGGAGCCCGAGTAGTCTACCACCAGGACCAACTCCATTTCAAATCCCTTGTCTTTTACTCATCATGTAGTGCAGCCCCCAGAGCAGGTGCAGTCTCCTCAGATCCCACCTCCGGAACAAGGTGATCTTGGAAGAAGCCCTCTGGCTCTCAGTGAGCCCACCCAGATGAAACGATTGAAGGTGGAACCCGAGGAGTCCTCTCAGAGTCTGCTGCTGCCGCTGAGGCACCAGAACACAAAGGAGCCCATCTTGACACCCGGCAGTGGAGCATTCCCCAAACAACCAGATTTTTCCCAGAATCGGCAAAATGGCAATCTAAGAAACAGGGAGGCAGGGGTCCCGACTATTCACGTGGTGTAGGTACGGCTTCCTGAAGCCGCTCCACAGCTATTCACCAGCCACAAGCTCGGCATAAGCCATCATTGTCATCACCGGCCAGTAGTTGTAAGGAGACAACACCTCATGTGGCCACGACCACCAC
>NW_022900946.1:11152478-11196823 GCF_012274545.1 Fukomys damarensis | reverse complement strand
GCAACTGCCAGCCCTAAGGCTCTCCAGCCCCTGGGCTGTGTCTCTAGGTCACCGTCAGCCAGAGAACAGCCACAGCCTCCACATGCAGAAGCAGGCTGGTCCCAAAGGCTGCGGCCTAACTCGCTAGCAAGTAGGGCCACCCCACAGGATACCTTTCCCCTGATGTGCAACGCCAGCGAGAGATTAACCTCAAAATCAAAGAGCAACTGACAATCCTCAAATCCTTTTTCCTACAGTGCCAATGGGCACGACGTGAGGATTACCATAAATTGGTTTATTAGTTTACCTAGGCCTGACATCGTTCAGTGGTTCAGTGATACGCCCTATGCCTTAAAGCATGGGCAGCTAAAATGGTTTCTGGGCAATACAACTAGCACACCACCAACTTGCTCCTTGAAAGAACAGCCCAAGATGGGCCGGGGATTTAGCTCAGTGGTTCCGCCACCTGCCTTGCAAGCACAAGGACCCAAGTTCAATGCCTGGTACCAATAAAAAATAAATAAGAATGGACCGAGACACCACCTCTGCCAGCATCCCCATCTCCACCAGATGTAGGACCCTCGGAGAGTTACTGGGCAGCCCACCGTCAGCTCCAGGAAACTGATATCCTTCAGCTGTGTCAGGCATCAGGGCAGAGCACCAACAGATGAGGGATGAGCTCACTCTCAGTGCCGTGAGCCAGCTGAGGTAGTTGTTTGTTTAGATGAAGGAGAGGAAGAGGAGGAAGATGAGGATATCGATGTGATCATACAAGACTGAGTGCAGGTGCTAAGGAAGGTTTGTTGCTAAAGGATGAACAGATTTAGTAGCCATTTAAACAAACCTCATTTTAAAACTTACTTTGCGGCAAAGGACTAAAAATCTTTGTGTTCTTCAGGGTGGGTGATGGGGATTTAGTAATTTGAGGATGGATGGGGGTGGGTGGCCAAAAATCCTCTAGCCTTAGAGAGGGCTGAAGTTATGACAATGAGCTAGGCAATGGCCCTTGTTCTCCTTTCCTCTGGTATCTGTCTCCCTTGATGTACTAGAGTCCAGGCCTCAATACTAAATCTACAGAAGGCCTAGAAGGAGTAGAGAATTGGTAATTCCAGTGCATCCTAATCTCACCATTTTTCCTGGATTATAGGGCTGCCTTGCATCCCTCCCATCCGTTCTGAGCACAATGTATAATGGAGCTAAGATTGTCAGTACCTCCCAGCCTTGTCTCCCTCGTACCACCGACTTGATGATCTCATCTGCTTCATCACTGAATCATGGGTAGCCGAATGTTCTCATTTCTGATACTGGGACCACTTTGCCTCCTTTTTATTGCTACAAAATCCCCTCTTTGTTTGCTATTTGTCTTGGGGTAAAATCTTCCCCGCAGAGTCTCAAAAGGTATAGAAATCAGGTAGTGAATATTTAGTCTGGATATTTGTTGGAGGTGGAAATTAGGAGAGATGTCCTTTACAAAAAAATAGAATTACGGTAAGGAGTGACGAGAAGGGACAGCTGTCCTGGTCAGAGGGTGATGGCAGCAGTACCAGGTTTGCTTTTACAAACCTGACTCTACCTCCAGTCTAGCTTGGCAGAGACTGATGTTTCAGTTTTTTGCTGTTTAATCGGTGACCAGAAAAGGGACTTTTTCCCTCTCTATAAGATCTGTCTTGGGGAAAAAGGGAACCATGGTCTTTAACTGAATTATCAATGTTTTCGAATGGTTTGCATCAGTTAAGATTATAAAAGCAAACATATCAATCAGCTAACTTCTAAGAATAAAAGAGTGGAAACTCCGAATCCCTAAATCATAATAAAAAGTCCCCAAATTGTTTCTCTCTTTTCTACTTTGCCACCCTATCATTTAGGGATTAATGAAGTCAAATCCATGAATAGTTTCATTGACAGCCAGGGTGTGGTTCAGTGGAAGACGCTTGCCTAGCACGTATGAGGCCCTGGATTGGATTTCCAGCACCAATTCGAATTTTTTTTTTCAAATGTAGTACACATTTTTTATTATTTCAAGGGGCAGGCTTTGTTGAGTAAAATTAAAAGAACAAAAACTACAAGGCAATAGGACCGCATCTGTCACCGCACACATTGTTTTATTGCTTTCCAGAAGCCAGGACGGTGATTAAAATTTCTGAGGCTTCAGCACAGACAGAGATACAGTAGGCTTGTGGGCAACTCCACTTGTTTATCTGACCATTCTAGAGCTTCTAATAGTGACAAGTTCGATAACCATAAAGGGGCATCTTTTTGTCATCTATAGAGTTTAGTAAACTGAAAATCCATATATCCAAAAATTTCTGTCAAGAGAAAATCAACATGTTTAACAGTAACCAGGCACAGAGGAAACAATAGATAAACAGAAAAGTATAATGAGGACAAGGAACAGAGAGCTGCTGCTTGCTAACATTGGCAATGGGACAGTACATCCAAGTGAGTATATTAGCCAATCTCCCAAGTGGGATGCCAAGAATTATTTTTACAATTTTAGTTTCATATTGTAGAACATGAAAGGAGCTACTTACATCTTTTAGGGGAGAGATAAACATGTTTCTGAAGCACTAGACTGACTGCTTTCCTGGGAGGTGATACAGGGTGTATAGGGTAAAGATCCAGAAGGAATAAGGTACAGAGTGAAACCAGGAGACAAAGCAGAGGTACATTTTCCAAGGCCATCTCCCTGGACCAGTACTGGATGCTATAGTCCAGCTCTCAGCAGTACATATAGAGCAGACCTTGACGTGGTCCATCTGGAAGTGGAAAAAAAGCTCTCAGCAACATATAGAGCAGACCTTGACGTGGTCCATCTGGAAGTGGCATGGGCTCCTCTCTTGCTGACTAATCCCATCTGCCTCTACTGGTAAGGAGTCTGCTGGTAAACAGGGAACAGGAAGGCAGATTTGAGTGTTTCTAACACAAATGGCTAGTAAAACCCTCTCAAGCTACTATGTGAAATTTATCAGAACATAATCAACCACTGTTGTGTTCCTGAGGTTTTTTTCTACTGCAGGATGATTAGTTAGATGTGATGTCTGTTGTGTGACAAGGCTTTGTGGTTGCTTACAAAAGTCTGAAATATTTCAGTGGCTAAGGATGATAAAAAGGATGGTTTATAATAATTGTTTGAAAATCCAACTGTTTTGGAAGACGTAGAACATGTGATTACCATGCCCAGAGATGATTATCAGGGAAGTAGAATTCTTTGTTTTTTTTGTACCAGGGATCAAACTCCCGACCTTGCACTTGCAAGGAAGGCAGCAGCACCACTGAGCTAAATCCCTGGCCCCTGGGAAGCAGGGTTCTTATGCCTCTAGAGAGGTGGTACTTTCTTCAATAACTATTTTGAAAAAACTTTAAAATGGAAAAAATTTTAAAAGGCAGATTAGAATAGTAAACTCAGCTGGGCATGGTGGTAACACACCTGTAATCCCAGCACTTGGGAGGCTGAGGCAGGAGGACTGCTGTGAATTCCAAGCCAATGTGAACTACGCAGCGAGACCCTCTCTCAAAAAAAAAAAATAAATAAATAATGAACTCAGATAACTGTCACACCCAACTTCATGGCTGATTTTCTATTTCTACTTTCCCACTGATCCTATCTACTAAATTTATACTAAAGTAACATCCAGATATAATTAATTTTCCATCCATAGAATTTTATATGCATTTTCAAGAATAAACAGTATCATCACGCCCAAAACAGTTTTAGAAAAAAATAAACAAGAATAGTCTAAAATATTAAGAAAAGTTTTGAGAATCATTGTGACAGTATTGGGGGAGACTGTCTCTGTAAGTTGAAAACTTTTCCTAGATACAAAAATACCATGTGCAGATATAATTCATTAAAAGTTGCAAAGCTGCTTTCTCCTATATCAACATTTGACATTAACTGTTGCCCATCACATACATATTAAATCTAGCATGTACAAGGTAATAAATTTTACTGCTCATGAAGTATTTATATAGTAGCTGGAAGCTTTTTTTTCCTTCATTTTTATTATAAAAGCAAAATAAGTCTATGGCAAGAAAGTCAAACAGAGCAGAGGTGAATGAACTGAAATGCAAAGTCTTTGATGCTGAGGCCAAGCATTTACTTCAGCTCCACAAAGGAACTGCTGTGTTAAAGAGATTTTAATTCATTCCAGTTTTTCATATGTATGAAAATCCTATCTGCTTATATTTTTAAACAAATATTATCTGGGTTTTTTATCATTGTTTTTTTTCAATAGATATTGGGTATCTTTCCACTTCCAGCTGCAGTACTGGGGAATGAACCCAGGGCCTGACACACGGTAGGCAAGTGCTCTGTTCTTGAGCTATATCCCTAGGTCTATATTCAGTTTTTTCACAGCTCTGTGATAATCCACTTACTAGAGATGCAAGAGAAATTTTAACTAGTCTCCAATGATTGGCCATTTAGAAGTGACCAAGAGGGCTGGGGATTTAGCTCAGTGGTTCTGCCACCTGCCTTGCAAGCGTAAGGACTTGAGTTCGATCCCCGGTACCAAAAATAAAAGAGGAGTGACCAAGAAATAATAATAGCTCACACAATGGCATAATGAAGAAATATATTCACATACAATGTCTCCACCAGAACACAAGTCCTACGGTGGGAGGGCTTTTGCCTGCCCTGTCCAGTGATGAACGGTCAGCATGTACAACCAAGCCCGGCGCCCCAGGTGCCTAATAAACATCTGCTGAGTGAATGTGTCTTCATGTGTGTCTACTGCCATATTTAAAATCTCTCTACATATTGACCAACCACCTTCCGAAGTGATTGTCTCACTGTATACTCCTATTTACGTCTTTGTTTTGTTTTAATGAGCAGGGACTTCATCTTTAGAACTCAGTGTGATAGAAATAAGATATGCTGTGCATTCATTTCCTATTACTACTGTATAAGATACCCCAAATTAAGCGGCTTAAAACAACACCAATTATTTTTTTCAATTTCTAGAGACAAAATGTCCAAAACGGGTTAATGATGAGACTCCAGAGGAGAATTTCTCTTTTTTCTTCTTCTTCTTCTTCTTTTTTGCCTTCAGCTTTGGAAGCTGTGTTGCTTGTCTCATGGATCCTTCCACATCATTCAACCTGTTTCCTCTGTCACATCTCCCTGAAGCGAGCCCCCACCAACCTTTTGCCTTTATAAGCACTCTTGTAATTCCATTGGGGACACCTAGATAATCCCGTGTCGTTTCCCTGTCTCTAGATCTTTAGCTCAATCACATCGACAAAGTTCCTTCCCACTGCCATGTTCAGTAACGAACAGGTTCTGGGCATTCAAATGCAGACATCTTCCAGGGACCGTCTGTAACAGCTTGGGAATCATGTTTAAAGTTCATCACCGTCAATTCAACATACATTTCCTACATATCTGTTAGATCCCTTCCTCCACATCCCAAACTAAATCTAAGAAACACTAGCTCCCTGGCCTTGCCCAAATGACATAACCTCCCCCACCCCTGCCTCCATTTTCCTCACTACAAATCTCTCTCTCTCTCTCTCTCTCTCTCTCTCTCTCTCTCTCTCTCTCAACCCTGTATGCAAAGTGTCTGCTGAAATCTCTTTCCATTTAAACAGAATTCAGGATTATGATCTGCCATTTTCATCTGGACAAAAACATAAGTACAACATTGGATTAATCAGCAAAGAGGCAGAGAAACATTCTCACAACCTGCTGGTGTGGATGTAAATTGATACTTTCTAGAGGACAGTATGGCCATGTGGATGTAATGAAGTCTTATAGAAGTTTATTCTCTTCATCTCAGTAATTATCCATTTCTAGAAATATACTTTAAGCCCATGGTTGAATTTATGCGCAGTGATATTTGTTAAATATTATTTACAATGCTAAGAGAGAAAGCAGAAACAAACTAAATGTCCTCGATGTAGGACTTAAATAAGTAAGAAGAGTACATCCACATTACGGAAATCTCAATGGCCACATAAAGGACTTGGTCAGAGGTTTGCCAGATATTAGTGACAAACTCAGGGTTTATGTCAAGGTTATTATCTCAAGTAGGTAAAAGAATCAGTGTGTGCATATAAAGGAAGAAAAAGAACTAAAGAGTTTTCCTGATGTTAACAGTGAGTATTTCTGGGTAATGGAATAGCAAGAGACTTTTTTTTTTTTTTTCTTTTTACTTGCTTGTACTTCCTAGTTTCTAACAATGAAGGTGGGTGCAGGTGATACAGCGCAGCTCCCCTAAATCACTTAACAGGGTTTTCCAGGTACGGCACAAACGCGACCGGAGGTGTCCCCCTAGTGGGGAAGGTGGGACGGCTGCTGCACACACACCTAGCTGTGACTGTTTCAAACAGTTTATCGTATTCAGGGCTTTTCAAAGCAGAGCCAGAAAATCGAAAAGAATTCTGCTTATTTAAAAAATTGATAATAAGGGGGAAGAAACCCATTGCCAAAGTAAAGACCAAACCTCATCCTGGGAAAGAAGGTGCTAGTAATCCTAGGGGCACCTGGAATATTGAATTAACAAATTATCGATATTAGGCTGCTTAGATTTTTATTTTGCTGCTGCTGCTGTTTTTGTTGTAGCTTACGTTCAAAAATGTCTAGGTACCAGGGATGAGGAACTAAGAAGGCCCGGGATGGAGCCTTTGTGGCCTGGAGGCGACACCTTTACCGACGACTCCAAAATCTTCGGCTCCACTCGGCTCCTCTTCGGCTGCATTCGGTGGCCTCGCTTTCTCTCAGGCTCGGCTCTTTTCGACTAAATTCGGCCCACGCTCGATTTAGACTCGGCTCTCTTCGTTTAGTCTCACCATCATCACGGCCTCGGCTTTCCTCAGCCCCCTTCCTCCTGCCTAGGTCTCGGCCACGCCTCCTCTTCCGCTGCGTTCGTCTGGCCGCCGTGCTCGCAGTGTCGGCTCTCTTCGGCTGCGTCCGGCCAACATTCGTCACAGCTCGGCTTTTTTCGCCTACATTCGGCTGCGGCCCCGGAAGGGCGCTCATGGAGCCGGGATTTTCGGCTCGACGGATCGCAATGGCGCCGCTGCTAGAATATGAGAGGCAGCTGGTGCTGGAGCTGCTCGACACCGACGGGCTGGTCGTGTGCGCCCGAGGGCTCGGCGCGGACCGGCTCCTCTACCATTTCCTCCGGCTACACTGCCACCCGGCCTGCCTGGTGCTGGTGCTCAACACGCAGCCAGCCGAGGAGGTGCGGCGGCGAGAGTGAGGGGACCTGAGGGCGTGGGGGCCTCCTTGGCGGATGCAGGCCCCGGCTCGAATACCAGGCCTCGGTCGGGGTTGGGGAGGGGGGTCCGAGAAAAGAGAGCCCTAAACTGACAGGGAGGGTGTTGAACAGGGTTGGGGTCTCCAAGGGAGTCGCGGGCCCCAAACGTTGCGCGAGAGCGCTGGCTCCGGGGGAGGGAGTGACTGGCGGAGTCGGGGGTGAGGGCGAGGGGGCGGGGATTGGAGGCCCCTGCAGGGAGGAGATGTCAGAAGGAGACTAGATGAAGGATGCTACAAGCGTCAGATCAGAGGCGATCTCTAGAAGGGAACGATTGGGGGGGGGGAGGTCTCAGGATGATGGAAAGACGAGAGACACCCAGGATCGGCAGACCATGTAGGGAAGAGGGACTGCAGGACTAGGACATTTCACCAAGGATACGGGGGAGTGTTAACAGGGGAGACACTGTGGAAGATGGAATGGAGATGCCCCTGCCCTGAGAGCTCACTGAGAGAGAACGTAGCATGGTCAGACAATCTGATGATCTGCTAAGTAGAGCAGGTGGCCAGGAGGAAAATGTCAGCTGAAAAAAATAATCACAAAGACCTCAAGTGCAGGTACCCTGTTGATTCATCCTGGTATCCCCAGTGCGTGGTGTGAGGCCTGTCACAACACATCTGTCCAGCAGAAGTGGTGCTAAAGCGGAGGGGTAACTGGCAAAGGGACCTGTTAACATGGTGAAGTCCTTCTAGGATGGGTCAGGACAGAGCAGCCTAAAATACCGTCTGGGGAAAGGATTCCCTTGTTATCTTCTCACAGAGGGTGTTTGGCTGCAAACCTGGCTTTGGTGGGAAGTATTTTCTAGGTAGCTAAAGTCTTTTAATCCAAGATTTTAAAAGGGTTTGTCTGTTGTTGGAGTGCCCATGACTGAAGGGCTATTGGTTGTTAGTGTAAACTCCAAAAACAGAACAAATAAGCAAAAAAAAAAAAAACCTTGTTAAATGTAGACTGGTTGGTTGATCCACATAAAGGAGTAACTTAGTTTCTATATTCGTTTTTAAGTTCATTATCTGAGGAAGGCAGCACTGCATTTTAAATACCTGCAACCTCTTAAAAACTGCCTTGGTTTACTCTTCTAATGAGTTTGATTTGATTTAGGAGTATTTTGTCAATCAGCTGAAGATAGATGGCGTCGATCACCTCCCTCGCCGCGTGACAAATGAAATCGCAAGTAACAGTCGCTATGAGGTTTACACACAAGGTGGTGTTATATTTGCAACAAGTCGAATTCTTGTGGTTGATTTTTTGACTGATAGAATACCTTCAGATTTAATAACTGGTAAGAATTTGAAATCTTATTCCTTACCTATAAAGGGGTACATTTTTATTTTTGTGTGGCCCCATTGCTACACTCCAGAACATTCCTTGGGTGTAACTAGATCTTTTTGCTTAACTGTGTGCTCCCATCTGTTGTCACAATGCCTGATACATTGTAGATCATCAGTAAATTCTCGCGAGATCGCAATCTAAATAAGTAACTACAGTCAGGGTCACTTAACCATACTATGTATACATTGTAAGAACTGTATCATTAGACTCTTTCCTTATTGTGTGATCACAGGGAATTTACACAAACCTGGTATAGGTCAGTTGGATGTAGCCTCGAAGCAATCAACAAGCACAGTACACTTGAAATATAGGAGGCTGCCAGTGTAACAGGGCGTACTGTTTTATAGCAAACATTTTTTTTTTTTAACCACTAAGTAGAAAGAATACACTCTAAAATAAAGATAAAAAGTATAACCAAGACAAGCATGGTGTGCACACCTTTAATCTCAACTAGTCAGAAGACTAGCAGGGCGTACTGTTTTATAGCAAACATTTTTTTTTTAACCACTAAGTAGAAAGAATACACTCTAAAATAAGGATAAAAAGTATAACCAAGACAAGCATGGTGTGCACACCTTTAATCTCAACTAGTCAGAAGACTAGGCAGAAGGATCCCAAGTTCAAGGCCAGTGTGGGCAGCTTAGTGACCCTGTCTCAAAATAGAAAGGGCTGGAATGTGGTTCGGTGTCAGAGCACTTGTCCAGCATGCACAAAGCTGTGGAATTTGATCACCAGTACCCCAAAAGGAATGAAGAAAGTACAGCAAATGGATGAACCAGAATATAGTCATTATCATTATCATATCATTATCATATGAAGGATCAGATACTATGCATAATTGTATTGCTGTACTTTTTTTTCTCGTTGAGTTTATTGGTACTTTTCAGATTCGCAGTACAGTTCCATTCATCATTGGGATCTTGTACCTTTACATGACAGGTCTTGGTTCTCATTTATTCTTCATGGCCCTGCCCTCCCTTCAACTATACTTACATATGACTGACAGCAGTACTTTCATTGCAGCAGCACCACTAGAAACAAATCAGTAGCACATTACAGCGTCTACTAGGGCAGTGATGGCAAACCTTTTAGAATTTTCAGTGATAACAAACAGCCTCAGCACATGTGCCATCGATTCCCACCACTGCTCCAGGACTTAGGATGTCTTAAGCGCTGTTACAATCTTAGGGGACCAACATCGTATAAGTGGTCTGTCACTGACTATCATTGTTGTGTGGTACGTGACTATACATGGGAGCTGACTTTTCCTTCTTTCTAAGTTGATACTCAAGTAGTCATGAATAAAATATTTGTATTTGTCTAGTCTGCTTTTAGAACACAACCAGATTTGACATCTCTGTAACTGATCTGTATATTTCCAAAAATACTGAAAGCTTTTCTCTTTAAGAGTAATTTCCACATGATTTGAAATTAAATAGTTTATTTTTATAAAAATGGTTTTAAGCGGTATGATCAAAAAATACAGTGAATGTTTAATTTTTTTTTTAATTTATTACAGTACAAGACACATTGCCATTAATTCCCCTCACAGTACTCTCCTGTGCTTTGAACATACATCCCTTTGTTCTTGCCGCTATTCTGAAGCAGTTCTGGAAGTCCTGTTTCGTGAGTTTCTCTAGTTGTGCTCTTGTGACTGCCTCAATGTCTTCAATCGATTCCAAATGTTAACCTTTCGTGGTCTTTTTGACTTTGAGCAACAGCCAGGGGTCCAGCCATGCCGGATCCACTGATAGGGTAGATGAGGACACGCTGTAATGTTCTGATGAGCCCACCTTTCTGTTGGCACTCAGCAGCACTATTTGCGGTATTTTTTATTACACCACGAAGACACTCCGGAAAGAGGACTTCGAGAACTGCTTCCGAAAGTGGCAGGAGCCACGGGATGAGTGTGTTCAAAGGGCAGGGGGGTGTTTATAATTTAGACATTTGCTGTATAGTTTGATCCCTCCCATTTTAGCTGGATTTGGTACAGAGAAGAAATACATTTTTATTATTGTTTGTACTTTCAGAAACATCTTGTGATTTCCCCAGAGCTAGTTTAGGAGTCCTGTGTCTTTGCCCTCACATTACCCTGTGCTTATTTCCAGTCATAGTACTGAGAACACTGCCTTATATTTGCCTGTTTGTCTCAACATGAATAAGCTGCCTTAGTACAAGGAAGGACTTGTTCATCTCAGGTTAAATAACTGGTACATAGTACATACTAAATACATATTTGTTGGATGAATGCTGGAGAATGATGAACTGTTAGAAGGCAAAGAAACTGAAAATTATTAGCACACTCGTACCTATCATATTTCCCTGAACTTAGAAGACCCTCAAGAAATATTTAATGCATAAATGTGTGATTGATTGCTTTATGTGGCTTATTGCAAACTGGTTAAGGGAGTTTTGTTACTTTTTTGTAATATTCATAATTCTTATAAACTGTGGTATGAGCCTGGTTTCCAATGCTAATACCCTTCTTACAATCAGATTCCTTACTTTTTCTGAACTTCAATTTCCTCATTTCTTACAGTCAAGAAAATTGTGCCTCTTCAAATTGTAAGGATTGAGATACAATAAAATTCTTATCATAGTGCCTGATATGTAGTAAACTCCTAATAAGTTATGTCCAAAAAAATTGAGTGTTTTTTTTTTTTAATAACTGGAAGTCTTTCTACAGCATAAGGTCTTCTACTGTTTCTAGCTTTTATATAAGCATTTCTTTTCTGCTTTTTTTTTTTTTTCTAAAATTAAAATAATTATTTGGAAAGTACCACTAGATGTCAGTAGTACTCTTGACTTTCAGTTACAGTTCGACCTAATCAGGTAGGGTTTTTTGTTTTGTTTTGTTTTGTTTTTCCTTCCTTTCCTGTACCAGGACTCGCACCTGCGAGGCAAGAGGCAGCAGAACCACTGAGCTAAATCCCCAGCCCGGGAATCATCTTAATCAATGCAACTTCCAAGTCTAGCATACAAGTACTTCCTTAATTAACGGTGTCAAGTTGCCTCCCAATTTTGGATGAAGTCCCTGCCAGTAATGAAGCTGGAACTGGTACCTGGCTGAGGAAATGAATGCCTGAGATAAATTCTTTCAGGTTCATCTGCTATGGTCCCCAAAAGGGGACCACCAAGAGCTTTGGTAAAGCCCTTAAAGAGCAAAGGGCAGTCCCTTAAGCTGGGAACACTTGGAGAATTATTGGCTTCACTCAGGCCTCACTTGCTTCCCTCGCACCTCTGGTTATTACCATCCCTTGCCTTCCCTAGGTGTCACTGCCAACTAGAACTCCTAAATAGGAGACTACAATTGATCCTGATATCTCCAGATAGAATTCTGAACACTTTCCAGGAAGTTTTTAAAAAGAAAATTGTATGTTAGATTTGTGTGCCAAAGTGCTCTAATTTAGCTTTATATTCATTCGACAAACCTTTAAGGATCTCCTTGCTTGGCAGGAAAGATTCTGAAGATAGAAAGTGAGCAAGCAGTTTGGTGAGCTCTTGAGTTTGAGCGCTTCAGGGTTTGATCTTGCCTTCACTGTTCCTCAGCTGTGTGTCCGTAGGCAAATGGCTTAATTTCTCTGTGCCTAGTTTTTAATCCACAAATCAGGGACAATAATAGTTCTTCCACTCAGGACTTTTGGAAAGCAGATAGTACACGTAAATGCCTACCATCCAGGCACATAATGAGCATTTTGTGATCATTATTATGGTGTCCTTGTCTGCATACAGTTCAGTGGAGAAGACAGATAGATACATAAAAGTAATTGTGTACATTATGATGTAGAAATTATCATAGGAGCATAAATTTTTAAGTAAGTTCTTGTGGTACTAAAACTGTCCCCAAAACTTCACCTTCTGATACTCTTTGTTTTAGGAGGGTCCTGAGCTAGCATCACTTAGTAGGAAAAATGTGGCTTTACAAATGATTTAGAATCTTTGGCCCCCACTTAGTGGCTGGATGCCTGTCCCTATCTTGGTGTCGTAGTATACCTACCACGTAGAGTTATTGTAAGGAGTCAATAAAATAATCCATAAAAGTACCTAACCCAGTGCCTGGGATGTAATGTTCTCTTCTCCTTTTTCTGTTTTCTAAAAGAATAACCTTTAAAGCACATAATTTTCTAAAATTGAGTCTCACCTTTTCTTTAGAAACCTGTTTGTGTTATTTTTAACTTTATGTAATATTTCAACCCAAGGTCATTGTTGTCCACACATTAAGTCCTTGGAGAAACCCACCTACTAGGTAGAATATATTCTGAGTAGTTACTGAGCGGCTATTGAAAATCCTTTGCTATAAATATCTAAATCTTGCTACATTTGAAAAATAATTTGATTAGCTCGTCAGTTTAGTTTCATCCATGTTAATCCAAAATTGAAGCAACAAATAATAGAATCCAAATTTAGCTTTTTGAATTGTAGGAAGGCCCATAAATGACCGTATCATTTTCCAGACCCTATGAGTGATGAGAATGGGATTCAAAATATGCAAGTACATGTTCTGAAAATGCGTATGTAAAGTAACCAGTTTGAGGTCTAAAACATTGAGAATCATCATAGAATAACTGAATTTTTGAACCAGAAATGACACCTATACATCCTTAACTCATCTTGTATTTCTCCCTGACTCGTCACTAATTGTGTTACATCAAACTGGCATTGGTAGATGAAATATCTTCCGGTGCACTGTCCTCATTTATAAATTGGGAAACATGGATCCTTGTCCTTGGTTTTGAGATTCAGAGATACAGTTACACACACTGACACAAACATATTAAATATGTCACTAAAGGTTTTTATTTTTAATGGAGTGATTTATCTTAATTGAATGATCTTGATTCTGAAAATTGAATTAACCCTACTAGGTGATGTAAATGTTGTCCATACTTGTAAAATGGAGCTATTGTGTGGATCCCACATCTGATTCATCTAGAAAAAGAGACTTAGGACCCACTTTGCTTCCTTTGGTGTGCCAGGCACGCTCCACTCCAGGGCCTTTGTTATTGCTTCCTCATCTCTCTCCTACTTACCTAAAATCACACACCAGCTCTCTGTACACACTCCCTCTCCTCTGACTCCGTGTTCTCCTTAACACAGGTAACATACTAAATGTCTTACCGGTGGTGTTCAGCAAAAGTTCCACAGTGATGGGGATTTGCGTCTGTTGGTTTATCGCTATATTCCCAGCCTACCTGCCCTTTCTCGAGTAGACCCTCCAGAAATGTTGAAAGAATGAATGAATGAGCAAAAGTGAGCGAGCAATTTCATGTCTGTCCTGTAACTTCAATTGTAACCTCTCCCCTCAGGCATCTTGGTGTACAGAGCCCACCGAATAATCGAGTCTTGTCAGGAAGCATTCATTTTGCGCCTCTTTCGCCAGAAAAACAAACGCGGTTTTATTAAAGCTTTCACAGACAACGCTGTCGCCTTTGATACTGGTTTTTGTCATGTGGAAAGAGTGATGAGAAATCTCTTTGTGAGGAAGCTGTATCTGTGGCCTAGGTAAATAGTATTTTGTTATTTTTGAGAAGATCTGCTGAACTTAGTAGGGCCTTACTGTAATACAGTATAAAATATACTGACTCTGCCCTTGATCGAGGCTGGTCAGGTCTGTTACAAACGCACCTAGATATAAATCCGTACTCACCATAGTTCTGATTCTTTTGAAAGTAGAGGGAGATTTGAGTCAATTTTCTGGCAGTCTTATCAGATCCACCCAAGGGTGCTTTATTCATTCTTGTACATTTAGTGACGCTCCCGAGGAAATAGAGGCCTATGTATGCAACAGCTTTAGGTCAGCTGCAGATTTATTGGACAAAACTGTCACTTGTGCTTTGAGGATTACCCACCAAGGCAAAAAAGCCCAAAGATATTGATGTATTTGTGTAAATTTTTAAGGAAAACGTAAAGTTTCAGTTTTCAAGTATTTTTGCAACATTTGCCAGTACTACTTTGATTATACAATACTTTGTCTTAAAAGTAGGTGTAGAATTTTTCCTGTTTCTATTATATCTTATCTCAGACGTCCACACACTTTTCCTATAAACAACCACATAGTAAATATTTTGGGCCTTGCAGACTGAGCAGTCTGTCATAGTTACTCCGCTGTGCTGTAAAAGAACACCAAAGCAGCCATAGACAGTACAACAGTGGCAGTGGCTGTGTTCTGTTAAGACTTCAAAAGAATGTCTTGGATTTGGTCCAGACAGTAGTCTGTGGGCCCTGCCTTATCTATTCGTAGAGGTCCAAAGTATTGATCAAAACATGCTCATTTTGTCTGTTTCCTAATTGCATTTACAAAAACTGTTAGAATATTGAACTGGGACCAGAATGCACCGCGGTCGAAACTAAAATTTGAAAACTCTTTGTCTCCAGGTTCCACGTAGTGGTCAACTCATTTTTAGAACAGCATAAACCTGAAGTTGTAGAGATTCATGTTTCTATGACACCTGCCATGCTTGCCATTCAAACTGCTATACTGGATATTTTAAATGCGTGTCTAAAGGAACTGAAAAGTCATAACCCATCCCTGGAAGTGGAAGATTTATCTTTAGAAAACGCTATTGGGAAGCCTTTTGACAAGGTACTTTTCCTTTTTAAAGCATAACATGTTGTAACTTTAAAGAATGAAAATTATTTTAATATTTGAAATGTTAATAGGAATTTGCTATTATTTTAGAATTAAATTGGAGGTGATTTAAAATACAGCTGCTGTGGTTTGCCAGAAGGTAACTACTAAAATATGTGGCTTGGCAGGGAAGCATGTCTCTGCAATTTATGTACAGAGTATATATAACTGCATTTTAAGTGTAATCAAGAGGGGGATAACTTTTTTGCTGTAAATGACAACCTTTGGATATCAGCAAGTAGAAGAGTTTGACACAAAAATGTTTCATAATTACACATGCACTTACCATCTCGTTTTTTGGAATACACATAATGTGAATGCATTTTCATTACTGAGAAATGAGACTTGCTCTGTCCTAAAATTACATTCTTAATTAAGAAAATAGACAAATTCAAAGAATCTTTATGCTGACTTTTTTCACCATGGACTAATATTAATCTATCTATGTAAGTGTCTAATGCAGTAGTGAATTGTGGAAAAGGAAAATATTGACTTAAAAATTCCAAGTAGTGTCTGATTTTTTACGTTTTTGTAGAACCTGTTTCTATCTTTGTAAACCCTGAACCAGTCTGTTTCATTGAAAAAGGAAAAATTTAACTTCTCATTTCTCCAATTCTTTCCAAAAAATGAGTTTACTATGAAATATTGATACATAAAACTAAGTGTTCTGTTCCTCCATCTTAAAAGGATGGTGTAATTTAGTGCATGGTGATTTCAAAAAAAACTTCATATTCATTTAATGGAATATATATCCCTAGAAAAACAAAATATAGCTTACTATGTTTTACACTAGATTTCTGCTTATTATCCCCTCACTAGTAAGAGTCAAAGCATTGTTTTTTGTTTTCGTTTAGTAACCACATCTACGTATAAAACATAGCTTATATCATACTAAAAAATGTAACCTTGCATAAATCTTTTTACAAAAGAGGCATTTTGTTATTTGTCTCATTTGTTTAAGACAATCCCAATATCTACTTGTTGTCCTGGAGTAATTATTTAGAGTATTCTGTTTCATTTTCACAAATACCCCAGTTTGAGCAATAAATTTTATGTTCATCTAAGTACTACTTCTGTCCAGAGTTAAATTTGTTAGATTAGATGTCATCCAATTATACTGCTTCTGTTCATTAAAATTTGATTGATTTTCTGATGTTGATTGAGCTTTTTCCTCTCCTGACAATAATGTAAATCTGCCCAAGGATAGTTGACCCCATCTGATCATAAAACTTATAGCAATATGACACTCTTTTCTGTATTTAAAAAATTGAATGTTACTGTTAGAATTTTATAAACTGAATTTTTTTGGCCGTGTCCCTAGGGAATAGTATTTTCTGGTTTAGTAGTAAAATACTCTAATACCATGAATAAAATTCCTTGAAAGATATCCTTTGAACCATTTTTAGGGATACAAAGAATAAACTTTAAAAAGAAAGTATAATTTGTATTATTAAGAATAGCTGTGTTAACATTTTAGCAATACTTAATTTTGTTCTTGTTTTAGACAATCCGCCATTATCTGGATCCTTTGTGGCACCAGCTTGGAGCCAAGACTAAATCCTTGGTTCAGGATTTGAAGATATTGCGGACTTTGCTGCAGTATCTCTCGCAATATGATTGTGTCACATTTCTTAATCTTTTGGAATCCCTGAGAGCAACAGAAAAGGCTTTTGGTCAAAATTCAGGTGTGAGATAAAAAATACTAATGTTATTCTAGGAGCTGCTTTGAATAAAGTTAGATTTTGGGGGAAAGCAGGTATGGGGAGTGCTATATTCAACTACATGTTATATGCTGAGATCTCAAAATACATTTTATGTTCATTGCACAAGGATGTAGGTTTTATTGATAGCTAATGTTTACGCCTACCTAACTTCTGTTCTGTATAATAATATTCATATCCATTCTGGGAAATTTTATTTCTAGAAAAGACTGTGGATAGTACTGGCTGTCTCCAACTTAGAAATAGGTTATGTTCTGGAAGTATAGTTGTTAGGAACTTAAAATTTATTTTTCCAAAAGAGACAGTAAGGGACAGCTTTCATCAGCTAGAGTACTGAAGAGATTTGTAGGAAAATATACATCTATGACTGGCCACCATCTTGTTTTCCAACCAGCTACACCCTTCTGCCAATACCCAGGACCCTTGCCCCATACAGTTCAAGATTTAGTGTAATTAATATCTACATTCTTCAGGGATTTTTTTTAAAGTAATAAACTACGAATGAGAATGCATCAACTGCTGGTACACTTTCTTAGCACTGTCTTGGTTTATGCAAAAGCACCAATAGTATTATTCACCACCATTGGGAATGTCAACAAGTGAAAAAAAATCAGTGTTGTAATATCAGGGAAAAAGTTTTGACATCATAGACCCCCTGAGTGCATCATGGGGATCCCCAGGAGACTGGGCCACACTTAAGCCACTAGTTCAGGGAATCCTAAAGAATACAACAGTAAGAGGAGGTGTGATCAGTAGGAAAGGTGGTGGCCAGTTGTATATGTAGGTCATGTAAGCATCAGAGACTATTTAAAATTAACTATAAATTGAAAGGTGTTTTGATTTTGTTGTTTACTTTTCATATTAGGTTGGCTGTTTCTTGACTCCAGCACCTCAATGTTCGTAAATGCTCGAGCAAGGGTTTATCATATTCCGGATGCCAAAATGAGTAAAAAGAGCAAAATATCTGAAAAAGTGGAGATTAAGGAAGGACAAGGTATCTTATAGGCCTAAGTCTTTAAATAATATGTCTTTTATTTAAATATTTGCTGTGAAAACACTTACCAAGTTAAAGTGTAATTTAAAATCTCCTTCAGCCATATGTTAACCATTTTATGTAACATATGTGATGTATATTAAAAGTATTTTTCATGGCAAGTCTCGGAATCCATTGCCAGAGGATTTCAGATAACAAAGGTCAAATATCAATCAGGAGCATTCAGGAATACTCTTACTGCTACATAAAAACTGTAAATTGATTTTTTTACAAAAGTTCAAAATAATAACTATTTTTGACAGTCAAAGTCTTAGTGAAACAGTTTAATATTCCTTTGAACTTTTAAAGGTCATAAAATACTAGAATGTGGCAGTTGTGGTTTTTATTCCAGTACTATCTAGTCAGTTGTCAAATGTCACTCATTTTTTTAAGGTATAGGATACACTCAATAATTTTTTCTACCTAGTTCACAGTTCTAGCTCGAAACTTAATTTAAAAATATTAATAATGTGTTTGAGAACTTGTAGAGATAAAAGTTTGATCACTGTCTACATGTGTGCATATTTAGGCTTGTGAGAATCATGGAGATTTTCATAATAGCAAATACTTTGACTTGTGCTGATTCCTTTATCATCTCGAATCCCTATCGAGGCATCATGCAACCTGTGTTAATGCTAGTTGAAGTGTGCTCCTATCAGACCCGAAGTATGCCTTTTCCAGGAAGGCAGACTCTGTCTTACATTTAAAGAAAGCTCAAAGAAATGGCCTGTGGAATGATGCTGGTATTATCATCCTTCATCTCCATACAGAAGCAAAGAAGGAACTGGTCCTAGAATGCAACCCAAAGTGGGAGGCATTAACTGAAGTACTGAAAGAAATCGAGGCAGAAAATAAGGAGAGCGAAGCCCTTGGAGGCCCAGGTAGGAAAAACAGGAGATAACGACATTTGCTTTTAAATGAATCTTAATTTGACTGGCTCGTTTGAAGTAATTCACTGTTTGGTTTTTAAAGTGGAGGTAAATAAATACCAAGTGAACACTTAAGATTTTGCTGGCAACCTCAATTCTGTTCATTTGATGTGATTTTCTCCCTATTGAATCATTGTGTATTCATGAAGCAGCTTTTGTTTTTGTTTTTGTTTTATTGGTTGGGTTCTCAGGCCTTCAGTTTAAAAAGTCACCTAATCGCCACATATATATTCATTAAACTTTAAATCTGGAATCCCCAGGGAGTAAGCTAATGGGTTTTTCTGTTTTATATTCTAAGCAAGTATCTCTCCAGAGGAGCTTAAACTCTTCTAGGGAATGACGCTGATCTAGGCCTTGAAAAAAATTGCAAATTTTAGGCCTGCCCTCATCAAAAATGGGTATATTAGTAGATTAGCACAGTAGTCTAAATCTGAACTATACATTTTAAAATAAGATCCGATAGAAAAACTAATTTTTTAAAATACCAGTTTGAGTCTTTGAACTCAAAAGCAATGCAGGCAAGTGTTCGATCCTTTTATTAGTATATATACTGGTGATATCCCAGAACTTAGGGTGCTGAGATTTAAAACCCAGAGTCATCCATGCTTACCATAGACAGAGTGAAAAGGATAAAGAAAAGGGAGAAGGAAATAATTACTTCTAGCAGCTACTGTTAAAGTTGGCTTTCACATATTTCCTATTTCAAATTACGAAAGTTATAGCACAGATAATAATTTCTGGACATAGAATTAATGAGCCAAATGGTATTAACAATCTTAAAATTCATGACACATATTACTGCATTAGTTTCTATAAAGTTTTTAATTTGCATTTCTTTTAGCAATGTAAGCTTATCTCTTTCTCACTTAGCTATACTGAAATTGGCTGAGTCTGTACATATATTTTATGTGTTAGACACATATAACAGTTTTAATTTAGAGACAATGTCTTGTTGTAAATTTTCATATTTACAAAGCTCAATATTTTCTCAAATGCACTTCCTTTTCTGTGACTTGTCTTAGTCTTGACCAGTTTCAACTACTATCACAGCTTAGATTGGCTGTTGAGTTTTAATATAGTTGTTAAATAAAATCTCTTATCTCCTGGTTTTTAATGCAGTTTTTTTATTCTTATAGAGTCAATCTTGAAGTATAAATACAGCCTTCTCTGAGAGTTCCTCCATTGGTTTTAAGTCTAGAAAATCATTTTCATCTGGAGAGATAAAAAAGAGTCACTTCTTTTTTATAATTTAATATTTAACATTTGGCTATAATCCATTTGGGATTTATTTTGACATTCAAGATCCCCTGGAAAATATTAATTGAAAAGAGGTCTGTTAAAGCTTCCTTTATACTATGGCTCTATTTTCATAAAAATGAATAGTTCTGGCTTCAGCACTACTCAAAAAATTTAAGAGCTTGGTGTGGTGTGGTACACACCTGTCATCCCAGCATTCAGGAGGCTGAGGCAGGAGGATCACCATGAGTTTGAGGCCAGCCTGGGCTATATAGTGAGTTCAAGGACAGCCTGAACTACATCAAGGAGGCTATCTCAAAAAACAAAGCAAAACAAAATGATTTTAGTAATCCTGCCAGAGAGGTGAAAGCACGTGATTAGCACCTGTGACTCTGTTTAAATAATTTATAAATTACAAGAGGTAAATGTCTTGCCTTTGGAGAAAGAGGTGAGGGGGCACAGAAACACACCACTGTTTTCTGTTTGTAGGTCAAGTTCTTATCTGTGCGAGTGATGACCGCACGTGCTCCCAGCTAAAGGACTACCTCACCACTGGGGCAGAGGCCTTCTTACTGCAGCTCTACAGGAAGGCATTTGAGAAAGACAGCAAAGCCGAGGAATTATGGATGAGATTTAGAAAGGAGGAAGGTTCGAAGAGAACTACAAAATCTAACAAAAGACCCAAAGACCTCCAACACAAAGAACGGGGTTCTGTCAAGGGAAAAATCCCCAAAAAGAAAAAAAGAAGGTTGACTGTAACTCAGATGATAGGGAAATCTGACGAAGTGGATGAGGAAGATGACGTCGAGGAGGGATATCCTAGAGACATAAGCAATAGCCCAGAAATCTGCTTGGAAGAAATCAAGCATGAGGAATTTGATTTAAATTTGTCGTCTGATGCTGCTTATGGACTCTTGAAAGAACCCCTCACCATCATCCATCCGCTCCTGGGTTGCAGCGACCCCTATGCTCTGACAAGGGTACTCCACGAGGTGGAACCAAGATACGTGGTTCTGTATGACGCGGAGCTCACATTCGTCCGTCAGCTTGAAATTTACAGGGCAAGCAGGCCGGGGAAACCTCTGAGGCAAGTCAGGAGTATTAACTGTTACTTAACGCTTCCATTTTCAGTTTCTTAGGATTTAACACAGAAACCATCCCAGTTACCTATGTTCTTATCTTTAACATTCCATCGCTACGTCGCTGGCTAGGGTCATGACACCTTCTCTTGCTTTGTGTTGAATCTGAGGAATTGCACAGGATGGGTATGAACTGTCAGCAGAGTAGTGCACTACAACACTATTCGTGATTCTGTTCTTTGCCATTATTTTTTTCTGTACCATATCTGTGTGTTAGTTTGTGGCTCATGAGGTACGGTACCTGAAAAGTCTAGGGAAATTTATAACATTCTAACTGCCACTAAAAGTTAATATAATCATGGCTTAGCTACACAATTTTAATCTTCTAAAATGTCCTCTAAATTTTAGTAAGTGACTAGATTATATCCACATAAAACTAAAGTGTGTGGGCGGAATTACTGGACTGACTTTTCTTGAGTTTCAGAAATGTATCAGATGAAAAAGCTACAGAAATATCAGATGAGAAAACGATGCCTCCCAGAGAATATAGTGATGTGGCTCTCCAATTATATGAAGGGAAATAAAAACCAAAATTAATATCCTGAACTCAATCTGAACCAAAAATTGAGCCAAAAGAAACCTTTCTAGCAGTTTAACTAATGCAGCCTTTCGAAGGAGAGATGAATGGAGGAGCTGGATCAGAAATAATGTAGAGATAAAGAGATTAGATGAAGCTGGTAAAATAATTGCAGTCTGGTAAATTTTTTCATACTTTGCATTGATCAACTTTGTAGATAGTTTGTGTGCAGCAAGCTTCTTTCTTGCCTGAGAGAACAGAATAGTGTACTATTTGGAATCAAAATATCAGAAGCAGAGGGGACCTGGGACTTCAGCCCCTCACTCTAGCCATGGAAAACTGAGGCCCAGAAAACTTGTGGGAGAGCTGAGGACTCTTAATTCATTAACCAATGATCTTTTCCCTATCTCAATTTCAAAGAAAGCATCTAGGCAGCTAAAAGCTAAAAGAAAAACTGAGGCTTTAAGGAAAATACCTCTGGTAGAAGGTAAAGAAAATACACCAGAGAGCTGCTTCACTCAGCCCCAACAAAATATAAAAGGAGGTCTTTTTCAGAGCAAATATGTCAAAGTATTTCTGAAATGCCTGATACAACCTGTATGTAGTCTGTCTGCATTTTTATATAATATGTATGATGGCTTCACTCTGTTAAGGCATGAACAAAGAACTCAAAACAGTCCATATAGATTTCATTTGTTTATTTTTCACTAACATGAACTTTCATAAGCTGGTTTTTATAACTACTATCTAGCTTTTTAAAACAGTTGTTTGGCAGAGTTGCAAAGAAAAATTTGAAAAAAAGAGAAGACTCTAAGGTTTTGTATTTTTTGATTTGTTCATAGTTATAAGGAAAGAATTAGGTTATCCCTGTAATTAAATTTCAATATTTACCTAAACTCTGTTCCCCTTTCTGATCAAAGAAAGGGAAAAAAAACAAACTTCATTAGTAATGAGATATTTAACAGGTGGGGTTTCAGCAGCTTAATTTGAGTAAATCGTGTGGTAGAAGAAATCTTTTATTCTTAGTTAAACATTTATTATTTGAGCACTGTAGGTTGCTGATTTCAAATGTTCTGTTATTCCTTTCATGGATTAAACTCTTATGTTTTTGCAACCTAAAAGAGTTCTGTCTCACCTTGCAGGGTTTACTTTCTTATATATGGTGGATCAACAGAGGAACAACGTTATCTCACTGCCCTGCGGAAAGAAAAGGAAGCTTTTGAAAAACTCATAAGGTAATAAATAAATGATGAGTATGAGAGTCACAACTAGAATGAAGCCCTTTGAAAGGCCAGGCTTCTTTCTGTAAATAGGGAAATAACCAGCAGCCCTCAGGGCGATGAGGAGGGCAAGAAGTTGGGTGAAAATCAGTCACATCAAGGCCGGCTGTAGTGATTTGTCCCACCTCATGCCTTGTGCACACATTTTTTTTTTTTTACTCTCCCTTTCTCCTCCCATCTCCATCTGCTTTTCAGTGCTTTGGTTCCTAGGGTGTAGGCTGTGTCCCTGCAGGACACTACAGAACATAATGGGATACAGACTGCGTCCCTGGAGGACCCTTGGTATCAGAAGTGTTTCAGAATTTGGAATGTTTACGTGTACATGGTAAGGTATGTTAGGGATGGGAATCCAAGTCTGACCACAGAAGTCATTTATGTTTCACATGCACCTTATGTACAATATTTTTAGCACACCTGCATTTTTTGTAACAGCCCATCATGTGAGGTCAGGTGTGGAATTTTCCACTTGTGGAATCATATCAGCACTCAGAAAGTTTTAGGTTTTAGAGCATTTTGAATTTTCAGATTAGGGATGCTCAATCTGTATTAGAAATGGGATAAAGCTGCTTTTCCGTTTATAAATGTAAAACACTAGAAATACAACAAAAACACTGCTTTTATAAGAACTATCTTCTTAACCCTCCATTTCCCCACTTTATGCACAAGATTCCCCTTCACCTTTTCTTTATTACTGCAGTTTACCGTACACAGTGATCACTCCATCATGTGAATTTTGTACGTGTACATAATACATCTCAGTTCTTTTTTCCCCTCCCCTCAATCATTCTTTCCCTTCCCATTTGCAAAAGCTCTGTTACCGTTTTTTCCCTTCAATTCTTTTTTTTTCCTTTATATCCCTTTTCCTTTCCCTCACTCCCTCCTCTCCCATCTCTTGTTCCACTTCCCATTTGAAAAAGTCTCCCTGCCTCCTACTGTCCATCTTCTGTTTTGCTCTTTATTTATACTTGGGTTTCTCACACAAGAGAAACAAAGCAGTGATTAAGCTTGCGTGTAATACATTTCACTTCAGGTTATGGGCTTGAGGTGTATCGGTCACCTAAGAGTGCCTCACATTTATTCTTCTTCATGCCATAAATACCACATTTTCTTTATCCATTCACCTATTGGTGGACATATGGGGTGCTTCTAAGATTTACCTATTACAAATTGTGCTGCTGTGAACATGAATACCCATGTATTACTATGGTCTGACAACTTTAGCTTTCTCAGAAAGATACCTAGAGGGGAAACAGCTGAGTCAAGTAGAACCTCTAGTTGTAGTTTTTTTTTTTGAGGACTCTCCATGCTAATTCCTCCCTTTGCTTTGAATTAGGACTTTTTTCCACCTCATAAAATTTCCATTGTCTGCAAACTACTGAACAGTGACTACCACTGACCAGGAAATACTTTTATGACTCAGCCAGTTCTAATCACCCTCTACAGAATCACTCTGCAAAAATGTTTTTTAAAGGTGTATTGTTTTAACATACATGTATGCTTTTGAGAATGGCTATCTGATAATATTCCAAATCCAGGTCAAAAATGCTTTTCAGTTTAACATAAGGAAAGTATATATGAAATAATCACAAACTGGCTGGCTAAGCCTCCCTGAAAGTGTTCAAGAAAGCAATGGCCACCTACCTGCAACACTGTCAGGGAGACGACAGTCAGTGGTGTAGGAGGATGGGCCGGATGACCTCCAGGGGGTCTCAGAACCCCAGCCAGGGCTGGATCCAGCATCACTGAGCTAGAGAAAAGCTAAGCCCGAGGACCATGGCCTGGACTGAGTGACTGAGCCCGGCCAGTCTTCCGTGCCATAGACATTGCCAGTCCACTAGTTGCGACCAGAGAGCAAAAATGACTTATAGTGGCAGCAGCCTGCTGGGGTGCTAGATGGACTTTCGAAACGGACAAGCATCCTCCCATGCTGCCTATGGGTTCTCAGGACACGTGTAGTATGTGCATCCCTGGTGAGTTGAAAGCAAGCGTTCTACACACAGTGGTGGTTCAGTGAACGCTGGACCAGTGCCATCAAGTCCCTCTCGGGTTCAGCACGGTATGCTGGTGGTACGCTTCTCCTCCCTCCAAATCTTCTAGAATTGTGACATGCCTTGTCCATAAAATCTTCCAGCTACTACTAGTCATACAACTATTTCCTCTAAGCCTATGAAAATATGTTTTCTACTAACGTGCTCTAGGGGACCGCCTTTGTGGAATATGCAATGTAGATATATTTTTGAAAAATGTTATACACATAGTGTAGTAACAAAGCAGTTATAATACAGACTACCCCTTCTTGTTCAAAGCTCGTAAAGCCCCCATCTTACTGTATCTTCTAGACCTTCACCCTCCCAGACTGAAGTGGTAGATATTTATAAAGCATGTACTTCATATCAGGCCCAGAGCAGATATTAAAGTGCTGCGATTACTGTGGGTACAGAAAGCCTCTGCCTTCCTCAGCTTTCCTGTAGAGGAAAAGAAAGGCACTAAATAATATAAATATAATAGCATTCAGAGAACTGATGGCAGCAAAGGTAAGAGAAAAAGGTGTAACAAGAGAACGTGTTAACGAGACTTGACCCAGGCCACAGGCTGGTCAGGAACAGCTTCATGAGGAAGCGGTGCTTAAGCTGGTACTTGGAAAATGTGCAAGAGCTGCCAGGCGTGTGCGGTGGGTGGGGGGAGGACAGAACAAAGGTGTGAGAGAAGGCTCAGAGCACAAGACGCCCTGGCAAGCAGTTAGCGCTTCAAGGACAGCAGGATGGGATTGCAGCTGTCTAAGTAGAAATGTGACTTAAACGCATCTTTAAGGGCTTTCTCCGGGCCGGGCATGGTGGCGCACGTCTGTAATCCCAGCACTCTGGAGGCTGAGGCAGGAGGATCACTGTGAGTTCGAGACCAGCCTGGGCTACATAGTGAGTTCCATGTCAGTCTCGACTACACAGTGAGACCCTGTCTCAAAAAACCAAAAAAAAACACTTTCTCCGTCATAAAACAGAAATGGAAGAATGTGGAGACTACTCAGAAGGCTCCTGCACTTGTCTGATCAAAGAAAGTGGTAGCGAAACTTAGGTGAACAGAGAGGAGAAGACAGATTAAGAGGTATTCAGGAGACAGAAGCAAAGAAGTGGCGACCTTGCACATGGCTAGTATCTCTTAATCATTCTTTCACTTGTTTAAAAAACCTCTTTTGACTTTTCTGTGATGAAAGTAATTGTCACACAATTGTCAGTGGATACATAGAGCTAGAATACTCAGATGAGTTTACTGGTGTTCATGTCAGGGACCCCAAGGCTCAACTAGAAGGTGAGTCGCAGGAGTCAGAAAAACTTCCACTCTCAGTATGGTTTGTTAAAGCAAAAGTCATGAAATGAAAATCAACAAAGGGAAGAGGCACTCGAAGGAAGCCAAAGAGAAACTTACATCAGCTTCCCAGTGTCCGTACCAGGTAGAGTCACACAGATGTGCTTAACGTTGCCCACAAAATGTTGGCACCAGGGCTGGGGATTTAGCTCAGTGGCACCTGCCTCACAAGCACAAGGTCCTGAGTTTGATCCCTGGTTCTGGAAAACAAAAAAATGTTGGCAACAAGGAAATTCATTGGAACTTTGATAGGCAAAGTTTTCACTGGGCTCAGTCACATAGAACGACTTGCCTTGTGACTACCTGCAGCCACTTAGACTCCACCCTCCACCGCACCCCCCCAGAGCAAAGTTAGACATTTACCATAAATCATACTGGTAGATCGGCTCTGTGATCCAGCTGGTACACAGGACCAAAGGCCGCAGGCATATAAAACCCTCCAAGCAGGCAGAATACTCGGTAGGCTCGCAGTTTGTCTCTCAGGAACTGGCCATGGGTCAGTCCCAAGGAGCCAGGTCTTTTGTGGAAACGTGCAGAGCTTGAGCAACTCCGGCCTATGAGCTGACCTTTTCCCCATTCAGGCTGTAGCCAGAGCAGGTGTTAGACTGTGAGGAGGGCATCATTTGAGGGGAGTGGGTTTTATATCCCATGTTTTCCTCATGCATGTCCATCTTTCCTGGTACACCAAGGAGCTCAGTGCACAAAAGGATACTTAAGTAGATAGTGATAAAGTGTTGTGCACCCCATGCTTCTCCTGTTCTATACAAATGATTCTGTATATCAAAAAATAGCAGCATGTGCATAAGCCCTGCACGTATGGCAACCTCACCCAGCAGAACCAGGATCGTGGACTCGGGCCCCCATTCAGCCAAAATAGTATCCACTCCAGGTTATGTAATTCCATCCAAGATCTGGCATAATCTTTCCTAAACTCTCACAGTGGTGATTGCCTACTTATTATAAATACCATAAGGTCTTCCATTTTACCCAGCAGTCAGGAAAGGTTGCACTGTTTAGAATTTCAGGATACAGTGCTCGCTTCGGCAGCACATATACTAGAGTTTCAGGATACTTACTTTCCCAGAAAACATAGAGAATTTGAGAGGTATTTGTTTTGAAAAACAAAACATTTGAATTTCACTGCTGAAAGCATTTGCGCTGTGCCTATGCTTAGAAGAAAATTGAATGTGAGAATAAGATGCTTTGCCAAGATCTCTGTAGGTGACGTTGTCAGAACAGATACTGCTTTACCATTTGAGATAACCAAAAAGGATGAATCAGATGAACCAGCAGAGAACAGAATGTTTAGATGAAGTAAAGATTGGTATATTTCAGATGATAAGAGAAAAAGGTTACACACTGAGTATTGGTAATGAAATGCTCGCTTGGCAGAAAAATTCCTTCCAAGGTCCTCAGCACCATGGTCTTGAAAGTCATTGCTTTTCAAGGGAAAGGTTATTTTTTTGAAAACTTACTGTTAGAAAATATTGTCACAAAGTAGGTTAGCAAAGCTTGAAGAAATGCCCATTTGAAGAGACGTGATGTAGCATCTCCTTCCTTCGTTGTAATGTTGTACAGCGTATGGAGATGTTGAAAATATTAAAGCAAAAAACAGGCAACCTCAGTACTTTAAGAGGAAATCAGAACCTTATTTTTTAAGTTATTTTGTGTCTGTCACATAAAATAACTTAGATAATTGTGTCAAATGGTGAAGGCAAGGGACTGAATATAATTTCTGTAAAATTAATTTGGGTTACTAGTCCCAGTTTCATTTCTGGAGTCTATTATTTCTCAGAAATTGAGGGCCGGGGATTTAGCTCAGTGGTGCTGCCACCTGCCTTGCAAGCGCAGGGTCCTGAATTCAATCTCCGGTACCAAAAAAAGAATGGGACAGAAATTAAAACCATTATGAAACGATTTGGAAGCCTCCCTTCAGGCCAGGTGCAGTGCCACACGCCTGTAACCCAGCTACTCAGGTGGCTGAAGCAGGAATATCATAGTTCAAGGCCAGCCTGAGCAGCTTAAAAATTAAATTTAAAAAAATGTTAATGGGCTAGGGATGTAGCTCAGTGTAGAGGACCTGGCTACCATGTACAAAGTCCTGGGATTAATCTCTAGTACCTTAAAAAAGGGGTGGGGTGGAGAAAGCTCAGTATTTTAGTATAATCCTGGGTAATTAGGAGATGTGATTCCTACATGATAAGAAAAATACAGTAATAACAGCTTGATTATTTAAGAGCTTGTAATGGTGTAGTTCTAAATTGCAAATTTTAGTTTTTATTACATGGTCCTCTAGATCTACGAGGTAGAAGACACTGAGCTACCTTAAAAATAGGAATTGTTCCATGATTGTGTTTGTATCCAGAATACCTAGCACTGCACACAGGAGCACTCTAAATATTTTAAAATAAATGTGTGAGTAGTGGGGCATGATGGTACATGCTCATAATCCCAGCGCTGTGAGAAACTGAGGCAGGAGGGTTACAAATTTGAGCCCACCACAGGCATTTTAGCAACTTAGCAAGTACTTGTATCAAAATTTTAAAAAACAAAAAAGGACTGGCTCTGAGAAGGCCGTGGACTCAATCCCTACCACAGCCAAAAATTAAAAATAAAATGTGTGAATGAATAATGAAAGCTACTCACCAAGTATAACCTGAGATGTTGATATTATGTTGAGTTCTGTGACAAAATTTTCAATTTCTGGTATTACTCTTGCTTTTCCTTTAAAATTGAGGATGTTTAATGGACTCCAACCTGCAGATTCTTTAAGTCAAAGTTCTGTCCTGTATGTATTTTCATTCTCTAATTATTGGTTTTTAACCTCCCTACTTAGCATTACTCTGAAAATACTTTAATGTAAATTATTTAAATTATTTTTGAATGCTAATAACAGTTTAGTCTTACAGGCTTAAGTAATCTTTGTATGACATTTTTTGTTTGTTCTTTTGTTTTTTGAGACAGGGTCTCACTATGTAGTTGAGACTGACCTGGAACTCACTATGTAGCCCAGGCTGGTCTTGAACTCACAGTGATCCTCCTGCCTCAGCCTCCCCAGTGCTGGTATCACAGGTGTGCGCCACCATGCCCGGCTTTTATGACATTTTTTATATGTTTATTTCTTGTCTAAAAATACTGCGCTATAGAATTTTTTTTAAAAAAAACACTTTTTTTACTCTGGAGGATCAGGAAGTAGAGCTCAACCGAGAAATTATGTCTGCCTCCAGTATTTGTCATGGTCTTTACATATTTACAAAAGTGCGATGTATTTGTTACATTTTCTTTTACCAGCATAGCCATGTAGCTCATTTTAGATATTATAATTTTCAAAATTTTTAAATTTAAAATTTTAATTTTAAAATCTAGAATTTGGATGTTAATCCCCCTAAAAAGTTGTAAATGTTTTCTCTCACAGGGAAAAGGCTAGCATGGTTGTTCCTGAAGAAAGGGAAGGCAGAGATGACACCAATCTGGACTTAGCAAGAGGTCCGGCATCGACACACACCGCCGCAGACACGCGCAAAGCTGGTGAGTCCTGCCCTTGGCCAGAGCCCCTGTTGCCAGTAAGAGGCTGGGAGGCCCCACGGTTACTCTACAGAAGGTTGGTTTTCCCTACCAAACTCTTAAAAATAGAGAAGATGCCTGCTCCCAGACTCCAGCCTCAGCGCTGCCATTTACTAACCATGCGTCATCCCCAGAATGAAGGTGCTGTGTCATCTGTGAAATGAGTGGGGTTGAGTTCTAGGCAGCCCAGCTCAGAACAAGTTATGTTCCTTGGGTGGATTTAAAATGGATTGGTTGAGGCTCAGAATGTACTTTTCCAAAGAAACTTTGGTAAATGCTAATGAGCCCAGTTGACTCATTGAGTAGCTAAAAGAAGTTTTGCTTCCTTCTTTTACCTCCCCTCTTAGATGTACACATAGGTGGGAGTTAATTGGGGTACCTACATTTCCACTCTTTCTGCATTCATTTGCGACTTGCTTGGTGTTTCTCCCGCTGTCTGGCCCTCTCAGTGCTGTGCGGCATTCACACTGCAGCATGCCACCAAGACCTGCCCATTCCAAGTGTTCCCTGATCCAGAAGTAACCATTCCCCACTCCCCAAATTCGCCTTTTCCCGTGGCAGCAGCTGGTATCAGCCAAGCAGCATGAGAAAGGTAGTACGATTGACTCGATAGGATCTTTGGTGAGAGACCCAGTTAGAGCATTGGGTCTCAGAATTTAGTGGACTTTATATAACTTCAGATGCTTGTTAAAAGTGTGGGCTCATAGGCCACATCTCTAGGAATTCTGATTCAGTGGTCATGTATTAGAGCCAGCATCTCAGGGACTCCTCACAGAAGTGGTAGTCCTTGGATCATACTTCAGGAAGTGCTGTCTTTTGAAGAAGACCCTTAACAGCTCAGATGAGCTGGTGACATTTTGTGAAGAGCTGCACAATGTAAAGCAGTATGAAATAGGATTTGAGCGTGTAGGAAGCTCTTTGTAGAAGTCCACCCTTTTGAGATCAGTCCTCGAAGCCTTTATATAAGTTTCCTATTGCTGCTATTTAAAATCTCCACAGATTTGGTGGCTTGAAACAGCACGCGTGCATTGTGACACCGTTTTTGCAGGCGGGACAGAATTTCGAATGGGTTTCATTGGACTGACATCAAAGTATCAGCAGGCCTGTATTCCTTCTGAGGGACCCAGGGAAGAAGCCTTCTCCCTGTTTTTTTCCAGTGCCTAGAAGCCGCCTGCATTCCTTGCCTCATGCCCCTTCTCCCACTTTTAAAGCCAATAAGGTAGTGAATTTCCCCTGAGGCCTACCCAGCCTCAAAATACTTGACTCTGTCACCTTCACAAAGTCCCTCTTCCTGTGTCCAGTAGCATTTATAGCTTGTGAGGACGGCGGCATGAGCACATTTGGGAGCCCTAATTCTGCCTACAGCTACTGTTGATACTTCCAAGTGTCACCCTTCGACCAGCTGCATCAGCATCGCGTGACCCTGCCAGACATGTAGTCTTAGACTCGTCGGACCTCCGACTCGCTAATGTGGTCCTTATGCCCCAGACCTGCTGAGTACAGAGCTGCTTTCTAACAATCCTGCGTGATTCCTGTGCACACTTGAGTTTGAGAAACTGTGTTCACGGTCTCCCCATTTCTTCACTTTCCCCATCGCTGGACTCTGAGGTGACTGTGACAGCTCCTAAGACAGTGTGTGAGGGAGCGTGTCAGGCACCTGCTGTGTGTCGGTCACTGTCCCGGGACTGGGCGCTGCAGTGATCAGCACTAGTGCTGGCCACAGGGCAGAGCAGAGCAGATGTTTTGTGCTTCTGAGTCATCGCATGTCAGGAACTACTAATAAATTCTAACTTTCCTGTTAGTTCTGTTCAGTTTAAGCAAATGTAATTTCCCTCTCCTTTCTCTATAAATAATTTTTGAAAAGCTAGAAAAACATGGCATAATAATACCGTGTAGTATTATGTAACCATCCATCAGAGGTTAACAACATAGATTTTGAACTTTGTTGTATTTTTACTTTGAGAATTCTTTCCCAGTGACATGACTTAAAATGATAGTTGTTGTTTTTTTTTTTTTAAGGTGGCCAGGAACAGAACGGCACGCAGCACAGCATAGTTGTGGACATGCGTGAATTCCGAAGTGAGCTCCCATCTCTGATCCATCGCCGGGGCATTGACATTGAACCTGTGACTTTAGAGGTTGGAGATTACATCCTGACGCCAGAAATGTGCGTGGAGCGCAAGAGCATCAGTGACTTGATCGGCTCTCTGAATAACGGCCGCCTGTACAGCCAGTGCATCTCCATGTCCCGCTATTACAAGCGCCCTGTGCTTCTGATCGAGTTTGACCCCAGCAAGCCCTTCTCTCTCACAGCCCGAGGTGCCTTATTTCAGGAGATCTCCAGCAGCGACATCAGTTCCAAACTCACTCTTCTCACGCTTCACTTCCCCAGACTGCGCCTCCTCTGGTGCCCGTCCCCTCATGCAACAGCAGAGCTGTTTGAGGAACTGAAACAAAATAAGCCACAGCCCGATGCCGCCACAGCCATGGCCATCACAGCAGATTCTGAAACCCTGCCCGAGTCGGAAAAGTATAATCCTGGTCCCCAAGACTTCTTGTTAAAAATGCCAGGGGTAAATGCCAAAAACTGTCGCTCCTTGATGAACCACGTTAAGAACATTGCAGAATTAGCAACCCTGTCACAAGACAAGCTCACAGGGCTTCTGGGGCACACCGCAAATGCTAAGCAGCTTTATGACTTCATTCACACCCCTTACGCAGAAGTGGTGTCTAAAGGCAAAGTGAAAAAGTGAGCAGTGGTGGCTGTTTGATCATTGGTGACTGTGCTTTTCAACTGTTCTCTGCCAACCACACTAAGTCGTTATGAATTATTTGTTCAGTGATCCATACTTCTCCATTGCTCTTAATGATCGTACATCTGCCTCCAAGGTCGGTGGAGCAGAAGCCGAGACTCCTCTCTGAACAGTGTGCTTAGGTATCTTTAACTTTCGCTTGCCTGCTCTGCTCATCCTACGTTGTCCCTGGCAGGCTTACTGTGCTCCATTTTTAAATGAGCTACGTCAAGATCAGGGAGCGCTTCCGCCAAGTGTTTATCGAAGACTGTTTTGAAGCGAGGAGAGGCAGCCACCTCTAAAACTGGCTGGCTAGGCTCACCCAAGTACATGCAGTACATGTTACAGCTCAGCTGTCCAAAAGCATCTCCACACCCCTTTGTTTCAAATGAGATGAGTTATTAATTCACAAAATTTGATGGTGTAGGTGAAGGTGCCCTTAGAATTCTGTTTCTGCAGATGTTGAACCTCCTACATCTCAAGATTTCCAAGCCTAAGTGACCCGTTTCAGAGTTCCACAGAGCTCCTCTTCTCCCTGCTCTCAGTGAGCCCAGGACACCATGCCACATGCTCTGGCATCGTCCCCTGGGCCTCACGTCACGGTGCAGAGCACCTCTGCCTTCCCTGTGTGAGGCTTCAGTGACAAGCAAGCGAGCTACCCATCAAGCTTTCAAGATTCCCTTGTCTTCCCTCTGCCCTCAGATAGAAGGGTTGAAGGTAAATGGAAGATCAGTGTACAGAATATATAAAAATTCAAAAGACATATATACATATATTTAAAAATCCATAAAGAAACTAATCTCATTCTAAATCTCCTGATTGACTTAAGGTGGCTTTTTACTGCAGTGTACATAGAGGACATTCATAGCATCTCTGTGCCATTTTTAACTTTGATATTTAAGCATTATTAACTTAGCTGTTACATATTGAGTAGTGAGCAGTAAATTTCCTACCTCAGAATTTTGACGTAGACATGAATTCTGCTAGCTGTGTCACATAGTTCAGCATTTCATCCGTGTCAGCTGTTTTTTTGGTTTGTCGCACTGTACGGAGATAGTGGACCTTGTAACAAAAAATTGTCTTCAACTTTAACAGAAGCAGTGTAACTGGACCTCTCAGATTAGCATCTTGATTTGTTGGTACTCAACAGTACCATTGTCTATCGGTATCCATAGTACCCTCCCATGGTACCAAAATGTGAGATGCTTAAATTCCTTATGTAAAATGCCATAGTATTTGCCTGTAACTTAGGCATTTCCTCCTGTATACTCCACATCATCTCCAGATGACTGATAATACCTAGTACAATGTATATTTTATGTCAGTAGTTGTTACACTGTTTTGTTTAAGGAATAGTGACAAAAAGTCTGTACATGTTCGGTAGAGATACAAGTTTTTCCCCAAATGCTTTCAGTCCTCACTTGGTAGTAAAAGCCCATGGATCCAGAGCCTTTGCATAGGGAAAGCCAACTGTGGGAAGAGTATTATCTCTGGATATACCGATTGGGAACTCAGTGCTGGAGATGGAGCTCAGTATAAATTTATAAATTACTTGCCTAATATGCACAAGGCCCTGGGCTCAGTCCCTAGCACTGCAAAACAAAATCTAAAGTGTTTTAAACTGTATGCAAGGTACTACAAGAACAACTTGAGGGGTCTCAAGAATCAGATTGGTTGCAGAACCCGGTAGCAGGGTGGCGAGGCTGTTTGTATTATTAAAAGCTCTAAAAGGTTCACCATCACTGCTGTAAGAGGTGGAGAACAGGAATGGTGACACAGGAAAATTAGATAAAGGTGAAACAAAGACTGGGCTGCTGATTTTGTCCCAGATGTAAAAAACATACCCTCTGGAATAGAAAAGAACTTTTGAATGATTACAGTATGAATTTTAACGCTCACTTTTATATTTCTTTTATTGAAGAGTTCAGTCATAGTTCAAAGGCCATTAAAATAGGCACCACTTCAGATGGTAATGAATATTACATTCCTTCACCCTAGTCTAGCATTTCTGCTTATGGTATATAATTTTTTTTTCATATATATTTTCACTTTACCTTCTATTGCTGTTTCATTACATAAAACAAAAATGTTAACAGCACATTTTGCAATGGGAGTTGCACTTCTAGTTCAGTTTTCAAAACTAAGCTCTTCTCAAAGCTACCATTTTAAACAGCCCTTGTTAACTAGGAAAAACATACAAAACACGATTTACTTTTTGGGGGGATACTGGGGACCGAACTTGGGACCTTGTGCTTGCAAGGCAGGCGACAAAACCACTGAGCTGAATCCCCAGCCCTAGAAAATACTTATAAATGCATTTATTTCTAATGTCCCGCGGTTCTCAGAATCTGCCATTCACTGTTAATACCTGCTAGGCATGAAGACAGGTGCACTATCCTATATGTATTTGAATTACGATCAAAAATTTCAAATTAACTCTAAAATGGTCATTATGGGTGAAGGACTCTCACTCCCACTTCCTTTTCCAACTGAGTATATTTTAATGTATTTCCAGTTGAGAGCTTTTCCTATATCCATAACTATTTCATTTTCTCAAATTTTTAATGAATTTTTACAATCTAAGATTGATAGAAGTCGAGATGCATACATTACAAAATTATGAATTTATTTTCTAACATTTTGCTAACTTTGCTTTTGTTTTCAAAATAGTAAGTATCCAGTTTACTGATGAACTTGTGTGTAGCTTTTTTAAAACTTTTTTTTTAAGCTAGATCAGTATTTTATTTGTTTTGCTTTTTCATTTCAGTTTGGTTTTTATGTACTGAGGATTGAACCCAAGGCCCCCATTCTGACTACATCCTCACCTTTTTTTATATTTTATTTTGAGACAAGGTCTCAGTAAGTCAGCAAGTTGCCCAGGCAGGGCTCCTGCCTCAGCCTCCCAGAGTGCTGGGATCATAGGCATTTGCCGCAACACCCAGCCTGTTTTACAAGTTTTTAACATAAAATATGAACATCTGAAGTATGTTTAACTCATATAGTCTCTCTTAATCTTTTAAACTATAGAAGACCATGTATAGTGGCCATAAATATTGTCCTTTAGGCAGCATTGTCCTTTAACTGTAACTGTTTCTTTAAGCCTGACATTTAATAGACTGTATGTCTGCAGTTGTTTGCTTTCAGGATGCTGTTTGCCAGTTCACAAGGGACTGAAAATAATTGTCTCATTCATCAACCCACTAGGACAGGAAGGATTAGATCCAGATTTGGTCACGTGGTAATAACGTCATAGAACTAATAAATGTCCTGATAAATGGTATGGGAAAGCCTTCCATAAAGCACATCTGAAGCATTAGGCAGGGAGGGAGACAAGGGCTCTTGGTCTTTGCTTTTGTTTTTCCAGCATAACTCGACTTTTCCTTTGGCTCAGAAAACTTCTTTAGGGAAACTCTCTCATGTTCAGTGTTCCCTTCAAAATCAACTCTTTAGGAAAATGCTTTCTCAAGTTTGAGTAGATTCAAATGTAATCGGGCTTTGACATGAATTGTTATTATTTGGCTTTCTGTTTTGGTTTATAGCTATTTCCTGCCGGATTCTGAATTTCAGTGCTTAATTACCATATTTACCAACAGATTTTTGGTGGTCTATGCCATTATGCTGTTTTTGTTTTGTTTTCTTTTTAATTTATGGATGTGTAAGCCGCAGTTTGCTTGGGAGGAAGATAAAACTGAAATATATTTATTTCTAACAAGTGTGTGTGAATTTAATAAAATGCATATTCAGTATTTTTCTCCTCATCTTAAGGACACAGTAAACTATAACAATATGTAGTGAAAGAGTATATATATATATATATATATATATATTATCAGCAATGTATTGGTACATATTTAAAATTCAGAGAATATTTAATTTTTTCTTTTTCATTGTGCAGAATAAATAATTAAGGCTGAAATGCCTCTTGAATCTCTGCTTCTGTGTTTGACTTACAGCAGTAGTAACCCACTTTGTAAGGCATCATTGTATTTTTTTGTTTATTTTCCCTTCCTGCTTTTTATTCTGTAGCATATCTCTCGAAGAGAAAAGAACCCTGTTCTTTGGGAAATACTCATTTCTTGGTATAAGTGTGTGGCAAGCACAAAGCCTGGACCATCTTAACAGAAGTTCATTTTCTGCCACCCCTGCCACATACATTTTTCTTTCATTAACTTCACAGTTGGAAGAAGTGAATCGTCCTTTAGACACCTCTGAGACTCACTGTCATTTCTTAAGTTTACTAGTTTATGAATCGGCTCCTTTCAGAGATTTAATGATCATTGCTTCTGCTTTAAAGTGAGATCTGTATCCCTTTTTAATAAGATGTAAAGACAGGTTATTTCTCAAAGTGTTCTAATCTGTAAATAGAGACTGGCAGGCTAAGGGGCCCTTTTCCTAGGAGGGGTAATATGACTCACATTTATTGAGCATTTGTGCACTGTTCCACATAATCCTCATAACAAAGCCACAAAGGCTTTATCTAATCCTCTGTGGCAGCGATGAAGCAGAGAGATTACATGATTTGCACAAGGCTGCCTGATAGTAAATGGTGAAACCTCGCAGTGAAGCCCAAGTGGGTACAGAGCCCCCCCCAGGAAAAGGTCGGAAAGGGGGCAGGTCGTGGGAAGCTGAATTGTGTCCACTTTCCTTTACCTCCAAGTACAGGAAAGAGTAAACTGGTTTGTCTTCGTATCTTTCTTAAATAGGAGTGTCCAGAGCAAGTATGTGAAACTTGAAAGTAATACAATACCTTTGTTGTTGCCAAGTAGTCTGTGTGGACCTTTTGCTGGCCGATGAGGAAGGGTGCTTTTCCCCAGTGTGGGAATAGATGTTAACTCTAACTCGTAGAAAAGGAGGACAGTACAAAGGATTCTTGTCCAATAGCATTGTAAGGGGTATGGCCAGGTACGGCCTTCTACCATCTGGCCCTTCTTGGTAAATTTATTCTCCGTTCCTTTGTCCGATCAACCGTCTAGGTCTTTGGTTTTCTTCCCAACCACTCTAAACATCTTCTGGATTTCCTCATTAGTTCAGTTCAATAAAATCTTTGGCTTCTTTTTTTATGAGTCATGTTTTTAAGTTTTGAAAATTAGATTTTGTGATTAACGTTGCCAGCATGTGTGTGTTTATGTTTTATGCATATATGTTTTGTGCATACATCTTAATTTTAACAATTATAGACAAACTCAGTGGACTTCTGTTTCTCATTTTCTTTACCAAAGCTCAGTGTTTAATCTGAGTTCCTTTTCTGCATAGCCATTGAATGTCAATGTTAAAGAGACTGATTCCCGAATGAGAAAGAAGAGCTTTAGATATTCCCAGGGACCAAGATATCTACATGAGAAGACGGCTCTCAGGGAGCTGGAAGGTAAACAAAATCCACTTGTGATTTCCAAGGGGTTTCCTGGGATTCATGAAATAGTAGCACGGCCTATTTGGAACCCTTCCCTGTAATTCTGAGATCCAGGATTTGGTGTCAGAATGCCTTTCGCTGCGGAAGAGATCTGCCTCCCTGGGTAGCTTGATTCTGGGAAGGTGACACCCAGCAGAGGCTCAGGAGAGAAGATGGTTTAGTAGAGTCAGGGAAGCCTGCCTGGGCAGGTCTGTTTCCAGCGTCAGGAATGCATTGCATAAGGGCTCAGAGCTCTGGCTGGGTTTGCTGCTGTAACAGCACGCCATAAGGGATGCTCAGTCCTGCACGGAGGGAAGTCAGAAATGCCACAGGAGAGGCGTAAGTGCTTGGAAGTCAGAGGAAGAGGTCAAATCCATGTAGGGACTGGGAGTGGCCCTGGAGCAGAGGAAGAATTCAGAATGAGTTGTAAAGGAGAGGGAGGACTTCAATAGGTGGCACCGTGAAGCCAAGGCCCCCAGGTCGGTGCAGAAACAGTTGGAAACAGAATGATGGAGTTTAAAGAGTCACGAATAGTAAAAAGGAAGTGACATGCTGAAGCCACATTGTTGGAGGCTAGAATGAGGGGCCTGTGTTGTGGTCCTGGGGATTGAACCCAGAGCTTTCACACTGAGCTACATGACAGCTCCTCTTCTATCCACCATTCCTTGCTGGCAGGAAGGAAGGACTGGAAGAAATACCCACTTCTGGGGCCACTGTAATGATTTCAGCAATCTGTAATGGGGAACAGAACTAGGAAGATGGCTTTGGAAATGGAAAGGGTATAAATCAGAGCAGCAGCTAAGAAAGGCAATCTGGAAAAGGGAAGAGATGCTGAAGGAGTCTCAGTAGTGCCCAGATTTTAGGCTTGGCCTCAAGAAATGATGAGACTGTTACCAAAAAAAGTTTGAAAAAGGACCTGGTTTGTTTTGTTTTGTTTTGGCAGCACTTGGGGTAGAAAGCACAGTTTAATCAAGTTGTTGTGAGACAGCTGAGGGCCAGGGTGATACAGGAAATGATATAGAACCTCTAAATACAATAATAGGGATAATATAATTTTTAATCTGCTAGATGTCTGACACACCTTGTTCATGTGCTCCAAAATCAAAGAATGAGTTTTAAGGAACAACAGCAGTTAAGAGTAGGAACTATTGGGGCTGGGGATTTAGTTCAGTGGTTCGGTGGCCTGCCTTGCAAGCACAAGGACCTGAGTTCAATCCCCGGTACCAAAAAAAAAAAAAAAAAAAAAAAAAAAAAAAGAAACAAGAGTAGGAAATATTTATTGAGGGGAAAAGATAGAACTCCTGAGAAGCAGGAAGAGACCTAAAAGTGGGTTGCTGATGATCCCACTTAGGAAAAGTTCCATAGAGCACAACCACGTAGGTACAACATGGGTTACAGTTATGATCAACCAAGAAGATTATAAGTACAGTCGCTTAGAAAACATTGATCCCCTGGGGAAGCAAGTCACGTAACAAGTGTACATGGAAGGAACAAAGAACTTTTTAGAAAGGGATGGGTCTAAGAGTCTTAGTCACCCACTGAGGTGCCTGATGTTCATCTAGACCTCCTTAGACAAGAAGCTACCATTTATCTTAGGCCAAGTCATTCATTTCCTCTTTATCTTGAGGCCTGGCCTCTTAGAGATGCACCTCTGGCCACAATGGTAACGTGTTTTCACCTTTGTCCTGACTCTTGAGGGCCTAGCCCTATTTTTACCTAGCTTAGTTGTCTATAATAAGGGGATAGTCACAACTGAAGATGTAGCAGACATCTGCCCTGAGATGAGAGTTGAGGACCTCAAATAAACAAATGATTAAGTTTTTAAAAAACAAAAAAGATCCACAGACAGAACTGCAGAAAATGTCCACCCCAAGGTGAGAAGGTGGAAGAAACAGAATAGGAGGAAGAAAAGGACTGAATCACACAGCAATCAGAATAAAAGGCAGAAGGGACTTCCAAGGGGGTGACCTAACAGGAGGTGTCCAGTAATCCAAGTGCCAGTGGCTCAAGGCGCACCATGAGGAGAGCTTGGCCACCCTGGGTGGTACGGCTGGGAGCCCCAGAGGGTGACAAGTCCTTGCAGAGGAGGAAAAGCAGAAGGTCAAAGGTGACTTTGTTTGTTAGTGATCCAGAAAAAAGAGCAGAGAGCAGACTGGGAGAACCAAGATTCCTGAGGGAGAAGAAATAAATAATGAGACCACATCTGGGTGCTGGAGATCTGGAGATGGAGGGAAAAATAAAAGTGTTTTTTGCTCTTCTTCCTCTCACACCTACAGAAAACCTGTTTTCGTATTGATCTGCCTCCCCTTAAAGACCAGAATTTATGTTACCACGAGTACCCCCTACTTGGAAGGGAAATGGCTAGCGACAGTAAATAACAGGAGCCCTTTTCTGAAGCCTTCTGTTTTAACAATGTCCTGGTGCTGTTTGGCAGTGTGGTCTGGGTGTGTTTAAGCTGGCTAGGGAAAGGCCTAGACCTCCTCTCTTTGTAACCTAGCTTCATAATTTTGTTATAATTTAAAGCATCCCGTTCAGTGGTTTATGAAATCAAAACATGTGCTGGCTCATGTCACCTGGAAACTGAAAGTTGACGTTCAGGAACTCTCACTAGCCAATCCCAAGACTTCCAAAGGATTTTTATTTTGGTTGTACTGTAACTGGGGCGGCCAAGTTGCTATGGTAATTTGTTCTCAAAACAGAGCACTGCCTCAGTGCATTGAAACAGATAAATCTGCTTTATGTTGATCGTGACATTCGTTCTAGTTAAAATAATCCCTATGCTCTCATCGGGACTTGTGTATAGGAGTTTTAAATCGGGGTCAAGAAGTCATTGGCTAAAAGAATCGCAACTTGGGCTTTTTAAACCTGGGCCTTTCACAATTCACACAATTGGAGACGGTTGGCTCGCAGCCCAGAGCTCTACCATGGAGGTGGCTTGCAGCTGGGGGAAGGTTCATCCCGGAGCAGTTATGTGGTTAATTGCTCCAGTGTGGGCATAGGCTAAAAGTTGTGACTCACGCCACGCTGTCACTAATAGAGTGGGTGGGGGTGGGGCGGGCCAGATGCAAGGATGCTCTGGGAAGTCAGCAGCTGCCTCCCCGCAGAGATCTCCCCTTGAGGTGGGAGAGGCAGAGCCTCACTCCCCAGAGGCAATCCTGGTCTCACCAGTAGAGGTCCCCATCGAGTCACGGGTCCTAAACTAGCCATGCTGGAATCGCTGGACGCTTTAAGGATGACTGCACTTTGAATTGGAGTGTATCTGCCTCCGACTCTTGCTTAACTGTGACATGGGAGAGAGAGAAAAGAAAGTAAGTGCCTGACTTCTAGTATGACTCACTGTAAACAAGCAGAGGACAGATTCGCTGCCTCTTATCAGAGCCCGAGTATGCGCCCCAGGATGAGCATGAATCAGAGTAGAAGTGGTCTTGGTCAGAGGGATTTTTCCCTCAAGGCAGAGGTGACTTTTGGGACAGTGTTATGGATTTCATGAATACTGTCAGTGATCCCATGTTAAACCCTGGTCTTCTAGGTGAGGTCAAATCCCCTGAAATCCGAGAAGGCTTTCAAGTTAAAGATGCAAACTGGCCATACCTACAAAGAAATTCATCTGGATTTGACGAAACGTTTGCAGTGTTAGTAATGATGGTTTTGCAGCATTGGTGTCAACACTCATCCAAGTACACTTGAAATGTGTTCAGTTTATTGTATGTATATTCTACTTCACGGTTTTTCAAAGAAGAAATACAGTTAACCGTTTAGCAGGAGAAAACAAGTGATCAACCCTCAGTCGCTGCGACTAATCACGAAGCTCCAGGTAACTCCTCACGTCCTTATCCACACCCACCTGCTTGGTTCTGGCAGCAGAAGGGCACTGGTAATGAAGGGGTCACGGTCTCCCAGTATGTTGGTTGGATGAGTTACTTATTTGGACTCAATTCCCTATTCTCTGGACCAAAGGGAATGGAAATGGTAGGAAGAGGTGAAGCTCAGCTGGCTACAAAGGTAGAGAGGACAGAGGAAAGTTAAGTAGAAAAAAGAAAGAGAAGCACCTTTGACTGCCCAGTGCCGCACCCCCCTGCACCCCTCCCCAGGGAGCCACAGGGTGGAGAAGTGTGTTTATGCTTTCCTGTTCAGCGACTGCAAGTCAGGTCAAGTCAACAGCATGTCTGCCTTCAAGAGCTTGCCTTTGGCTGTGCCTACACACACAAACGCGTGAAATGAGCTCACGCTTGAAAAGCGGCATACTAGCAGCAAGTTAATTTGGGGGGGAAATGAACACATATGTGCTTAAATGGCCAAAAAAAAAAAAGACACACTGAGATAGTGGGGCGTGGAGTTAATCAAAGAACAAGTAGCCACAAGGGTAGGGATGGCCCAGATCTTTTTAAATGTAAATAACCTTAATTAGGAAAATATGAACTTGTATCTGTGCGTTTGACTTATTTAGGATTTTCTCGAGTATGTGGGAACTTTTTTTCTTTCAGATAAAATGCCCCTAGGCACCTTAGGACAGATTAAAGGGGCTTTTTCTTTTTCCTGCCCTGTAGGTATTCTCACTGATAACTAACCTTATGTGAGAGGTCTAACCTTCTCCCAAAGGGCTTAATTAATTCTCTCATTTTCCCTTTAGTCTCTGATTTGGCCAGAATTTGTCTGTCCATGCCGGTATCTTTCAGAAAAACAAATTCAATGTGTACATCAAGTTGATTTGGAGAATTTGTCATTTTAATGAGACACTTACGTAAGAGGGTTTGGTCTTTCTTTTCAGTTTCTCAATCAGTGGCTGTTACGTGTGTGTGTGTGTGTGTGTGTGTACATGTGTACGTGTGTACTGTATTTTCTGACTCTTGAAACTGTGACCACAGTGACTGATCTACAAACAATGGCTGTGTCTTTAATTTCCAAAGACATTCCCAAATTTCAACTAAACTTGACATATCCTTATTGAGGTGGAAAAAAAAAATTAAGTACTAGGAAGACAACGCAGGACCACAGGGCCTCAGTGCTACGTAAGCGCTCTATCACTGGCCCATGGTCCCAAGCCCAACAATTAACAATTCTGAGATAAGGGAATGGTTTATTTGGAACCAACACAAAGACCTTGCTCGGAAAGACAAATTTAAATTTAAGTTAATGTGAGGAACGTGGTTCTTACCTGTGGCATTATTATGCCAGTCTTTTATAGCCACAGGAAAATGAGCTGGGTCATAAGGAGGCAAACTGCGAAGTGGAGAAAGCTTCCGCAAGATTCAGATGCCTTTTCATTCCCAGCCTTAAGATATAAGTAAATAAATAAAACTAGAAATTCCATTTGACCCTGCTAGTCCTCTTCTAGGTATCTTCCCAAGAGTCACAGGCACCATATACCCATGGTTATGGCAGCATAATTTGTAACAGCTAAATTTTGGAAACTGTATGTCCATCGGCAGATGAATGGATAAGGAAAATGGGTTATTTACACACAGTGGAGTACAACTCTGCCATGAAGAAAGATAAAAATTGAGGCATTGATAGGGGAAAAAATGCATCTCACGACTATAATGTTAAGTGAAGTAAATCACAAGATTAAGTATCACATGGTTTCTATTATATGAGAAACCCAAAGTATAAATAAAGAGCAAAATAAAAGATAGATAATAGGAATTGGAGAGATAGATCTTTCTCAAAGAAAAGTGACCAAAAGATGCAGGGAGTTGTGGAGGGAGGATGCTGGAGGAGAGGGAAAGGGGATGTAAAAAAAAGAAAAAAATAAGATGTGTTATGTACATGTACCAATTCCCCACAGGGAATGTAAACATTATGTCCTACAAATGTGCTAATAAAAAAATAGGATAATTATTTTTACAATATTTTATCCAGTAGTCACACAAAATGCTGAACCAGACACAAGCTGGTAATAAAAGGTCTGAACCCAATACAAATTAGACTTCTCAGTTGACAAAATACTTCATCTCTTCCCAAGGTCACACAATGCTCCGATAGTAAGATTCAAACAGGGCCGGGGATTTAGCTCAGTGTTACTGCAGCCTGCCTTGCAAGTTTAAGGACCCCAGTTCGATCCCCGGTACCAAAAAAAAATGAGGAGCTAGCACTCCGGAGGCTGAGGCAGGAGGATTGCTGTGAGTTTGAGACCAGTGAGTTCCAGGTCATTCTCAACTACACAGTGAGACCCTGTCTCATAAAACCAAAA
>NW_022900946.1:11112292-11152231 GCF_012274545.1 Fukomys damarensis | reverse complement strand
AAAAAAAAAAAAAAAAAAAAGACTCAAACAATCCCAAGCTCTTTAAATACAAATGTAGCCTCTGTAGACAACTTTAGTTCCCATCTCATAAATGCATTCATCAGTTTAGGTCAATATTGGCTATATAAAGTACAATCTTGAAGGAAAGTGTTTCACACAACATTTTTTTTTTCTCTTGAAATCCAGGGTCTGCAAAATTACTATTTGGGAAAATCATGCCAGTTTTTTCAACAAGCATTCGTGAAGTGGCTACTAGTGCCAGAACAGCGGAGCAGGTGAAGTTAACAGGCTGTTGCTGTTTGCTGGGTCTTAAAGGGTCCAAAAAGTGGGGAAAACTTTTGTGCTTATAGTAATGGAATTACAGTAACAGGCTAATAATATTTTTTAAATTAAAAAATAAAACACTCATTGCTTTGAAATGACCTAACCTCACAGTGCTCTGATGTGCATTACAGAGTTCTGGGTGCTCCGAGCATGGGTTACAGGGGTTGTAAAAGAACACGTCTCCATGGCAACCTGCCAGGCAAGGCCATGTTTCACATTCAGTGCCTTGTGTGAATAAGGTAGCCCAAGGCAAGCCTTCAGAGCCGAAGGGAGAGTTCAGTCGTCCTAAGAAGCAAGGAACCCACATCCTCCGTTGTGTGGGGCTGTTCGCTGGTTTTGCTGAGCAGTGTCAAAGAACAGTTCTAAAATGCAAAGGCACATTTATAAGAGGAACAACATTCTCCTGGTAGGTCTTTTTCATTTACTCCTTAGAGCTATCCTGAAGCTAAATTTCATCCAGGAGCTTTTAGTCAGGAACCCAAACCTTTGCTCTGACCCTGTGAACTACATCTTCAACCTTGTGATCCAGATGCAAACTTCCTCTGATGAGTAATCTTATTTCCCTTATCATAGTCCAAATTTTGTTTAAAATAGTTTTGTAATTTGGCCGCTGATACATAGAATTTACGTCATTGTGATTGTTGGTTCTTGAAACGCACCACTGATCCATGCACAACTTACTTTCATTTTGTTAGTTATTTTAGTTATATCCCCAGCCCTTTTGTGCTTTTTAATCTTGATATGGGGCCTCACTAATTTGCCTGGCATCAGATGGAACTTTTGATCCTTTCTCAGCTTCCTAGAGTGCTGGGATTACAGGTATATTCCACCATACTTGGCTTGATTTTATCAATTTTTTTTTCAGTTGTTTGTTTTTTTGGTCCTGGGGATTGAACCCAGACCTTCTAGAAGCCTGACTATATCCCCAGCCCTTTTGTATTTTTTTAAATTTTTGAGACAGCATCTCCCTAAATCACTAAGTTACCTAGGTTGAGCTTGAACTTGCAATCTTCTTGCCTCACCTTGCTCAGAGTGCTGAGTTACAGGCCTGCACCGGCACACATGGCTTGATCAACTAGATTCTTACATGCATTATGTGTATTCCGAAAGTTAGTGTGCGTGTATATATATATATATCTGTTGTTCCTAACTTTACACGTATCATTCTTTAGAGCTTCTATTGACAGGATCCATCCTGTTGCTGCACATTGCTTTCCTTTGTTTCAGCTTCTCTGTAATGTTTCATTGTATGAACATACCATCATTTATTCAGCAAGTCTGCCATTGCTCATCAGATGAGTCAAATCTGTACTTTCATGAACAGTTTTTGCATCTTGTCTTACACACATGTAAGCATTTCCCTGTGGTGTGCCTAGAAGTCAAACTGTTTAATTATAGCATGAGTATATTCAGCTTTACAGAATGGTGTCAAAGTGTTTTTGGAAAGCAGTTGCCCTAATTTTCTATCGGTAAATCAGTATGTGTGTGAGAACTAATGGCTTCTTATCATTTTCTTTGAGGTATCTTCTGATGAACAGAAGTTCTTGGATTAGAAAAATGCATCTTTCTTTTACAATTTTTCTTTTTGCTTGATATATATTTTAAGAAATGATTTAGTAAATCTTTCCTACCATAGTATTTAAACAATATTTAACTTGTCTGTATTTTCTCAGAGTTTTTAAAGTTTGTTTTATTTATGTATGATATCAGGTAATGAGCCAATATTTGACTTTTCCCACATCTGTCATATACCAAAGTATCATTTCATGTACGTACTATTCCTGGGATGGATTCTGCGCTATGATAAATGTGTTTCTCTCTGCATCATTACACTGCCTCACTAAGGCTTTATAATTGTCTGATATATGTTAGCACTCTCTCTGCTCTTTTTCTTTGCAAGTGGTCTCATAATTCTTGGCCCCAGATGATACATTTTAGAATCACTTTTTCAAGCTCCATGAAATCCCTATTGAGATTTTAATTACAATTGCCGTGGCTCTAAAACTTGATCTGGGTTCCGTTGGCATCTTCCCAGTATTTATCCATGAACACAGTGTGTGTCTCTCTCTCCATTTACTGAGCCTTCTTGTGCATAACCTAATAAAGTTCTGTAATTTTCCCACTGGGATCATAAATACCTTTTATTCAATTTATTCTAAGATATTTTAAATTTTCTTATACAATTGAAGATTCTTCCTGATTACGTTTTCTACTTTGCAACTTAATTTTTCACTTGAATGTGACACCTAGGAACCTAATTAAATCTCATTTTTTAATAACTTATCTATGGCTTGTTTTGGCTCTTCTCCGCACTCATTCTGTTATCAGAAGACTATGACAGTTTTATTTCCTCCTTTCTAATCTCCATGCCTCCAATTTATTTTTCCTGTCTTGTTACTCTGTGGGATTTCCTATCCAATGCTGGGTAGGGAGGTAATAATAGTAATCACCCTGGTCAGTTTTCTGACTTATTAGAGAATGTGTTAGTCTTTTAATATCTGCAGTTCCACTTCTAGTTTCCTCTTTTATAACTATAGTCCCCACATTTCTTTCTTTTGGGCGGGGGCGTACCGGGGATCGAACTCAGGACCTTGAGCTTAGCAAAACAGGCTGCAGAACCACTAAGCTAAATCCTTACCCACCCCACATTTCTTTCTATATTTTGCTTGTTTTAAGATCATTTCTAGTTGGTGCTTATTTGTTTACATTTGAATAAATTAGGTAACATTCTGGGGAAATGTCATTACAACATACACAGTTCAAGTAATAATAGTAAATTTAAATAAATTACACTAAATCAAGTTTTATTCATCCCTGTTCATTTTCTCCCTGATACGCTAGGCAGATTGATAAGATGCTTTAGGTCAAGTTCACTGAAGAAACCCAGCGTCCCATACCATGACTTTGAAGCCAGAGGAGGCAGCTTTGGTGGTGCAGATGAGGAATGTAAGGCCTCTTCGTTCAGCAAATATTAATCACGAGCAGCGTCACACTAAGTGCTGTGCTTCCCCTTAGAAATTTACTACAGAATGGGCCAAACAAGACCTGGGAGCTGATTTTTCATCAGGGGAGAGAAGAAAGAGACAAATGAGATGCAGATTGATTTAAGTCTTATTAAGAACATAGGATGGTAAGAAGGAGAAAAACCAAGGAAGCTCTTTTCCTAGGCCTCCTTTATTCTTCTTTGCCTTCAGGAAATTGATACTGAATGACATTGCAGCCTGCAACCGTTCTACCTACCACTGAGCCCTCCCACAGCTATCGTAATTGACTTGCTATCTGAGCCAGTTTTCCCTCAGTGCACACCACTCCCCTCGACCAAGTCTGAGATTCCCTAGTGTCGGGAACACCCTCACTGAGCGCTTTCTCTGTGCCCGGGGCCTGTCCAGGGGCCAAGCCTACCCAAATGAAAAGCTGATGGTCCTACCCTCAAGGCACTCACACTGCACGGGCAGGGGGAAGACACAGAGCGATGCTTTCGAAGCACTGTACACACTGCCGTAGAAACGCAAATAGGGCTCCCTGGGAACGCAGAGGAGAGATCCCTGAGCTGGTCTTGGAAGTTGGGAAAGACATCTGGGAGGAAGGGAAGCCTGGTGGGACAGTCTAGGCTCTGGGACACCAGTAGCAAGGAGCTGGTGGGGAGCTAGAAGTTTAGCTCTAAGGTTAAGCACACAGTACAAGTTCTGGGCTTACACAGGCTGAGTTAATACCTTCGATGACCCATCCGGCTAAAATATCCATGGCGTATGTATTACTTTATTAGCCAGAGATCCCATTTCTTGCACTTCAGCGTGTATCCTAGACCTTTTTCTGTCATTAGTCACATAGGCACATTTTACTTACAGTGGAATCTTCTTATGTGCAGTGTATTCTAGCTTGTAAGTTTTTTGCCTAACATCTTACACAGTTTGACAATGTCATAAGTGCCCTTCTACATCAATAGCTGAGTGGTACAGAGTATTTCATTGTGTGTCTGATGCTTAAAATATGTATCAAACGTGAATCACAGCCTTCAACCAATCACGATGGATGCTGGTCAGTGCTCTTATATACTCTTATCCTCCATGATTTTATTAAACCAGTCCTGCATTGTCAACTCTTAAGATTGTTCTCAGTTCCCTAACTAGAAGCATAGGTGAAATAAGTATCTTTCAAAAGGAACCTTTATGCAGAGTCATATGATTTTCTCAGGATAAGTTTTAATAAGTGGGAACTCCTAATCAGAGAAGGACCATGTTTTATCTTTTTGATATATATGACAAATTGCTGTCCTAGAAAGTTTTATCAGTTTATTTCTTGAGCCAGCAATGTTGGCTCATACCTGTAATCCCAGCACTCAGGAGGCTGGGGCAGGAGGGTTGCCTTGAGTTCTAGGCCAGCCTGGGCTATGTAGAATTTGTTGAATACACCCCCCGCCCCCGTTATTATGCTTTTTGAAATTTTTTCTGTAACTGGCCATTAGCGAGCATTTGTTCTTCTAGATGAACACTCTAAGATCCTTTTCGTCGTTTCAAAAATATTAGGTTTAGGTTGTTCTTACTTTGGTAATAATGGAAAACCTCGCTATATTTGGAAAGTGGTGTGTTTTTCTGTTTGTTGAGGTGTTCTTTTACAGTTTATAGTTTGACCATATGGGTCCTGCACATTTCTTGCCAAGTTAATTCAGATGTATTTGTTGCTACCGAACATGGTGACTGAGCTCTTTCCCCTACCCACCCTGGCCTTTCTGTTGTATGAATTTTTATGAGCTTTATAACAGACCATCCTATAGAACTCACCCACTGCCATAGTTTTTCAGCTGATTGTCTTGAATATTGCATGTAGTTTATTGCTTTATTAAAAATGATAATGAATCGCTTCTCAACCTTTTGGCTCAGATCAAGTGTAAACATGATAATGATATTTGCTGCTTTTCATACCTCTTTTTCTGTCTCTTGTCCAAGAGAATGGGTTCAAAAATTCAGATGCCCATGAGTGGTTTGCACAAGGTAAAGCCAGGAACAGACAGGGGAGGACTAAAAGGGGGCAGTCCCTACTCAGCTCTACCAGTGTCTGACACTTGGCAGATAGGCTTAGTGTTGACGGGTGTTCAGATTTTTTTTAAAAGAAAGATAAAATCAACTACCACTTTTTTAATTTAAAAAAACGTGAACCATAAGGTCTTTTAAATATTGAACATTGAAGTTGGGCATGGTGGCGCACACCTGTAATCCCAGCACTCGGGAGGCTGAGGCAGGAGGATCGCTGTGAGTTCGAGACCAGCCTGGGCTGCATAGTGAGTTCCAGGTCAGTCTCAACTACATAGTGAGACCCTGTCTCAAAAAGAAAAAAATAAACAAGCAAATATTGAACTTTAATTCAGTTTTTTAAAAGTCACCTAAGTCAAATATACAGTATCCGATAGTCAGATTGAACCCAGGCTCGCAGTATTGGCTGGACCTTCCAGAACCTAAGAATGTACTGAGGTGAAATAATGGGCTTTCTTCCTTATCCTGATGTAGTAAAAATGCCTCCCTTCTTTGACCAATTGGTTGGTTGGTTGTTTTCCAGATGGTAAATACAAATCATAGATTCTCTTCCTTTATAAAGTGTTTGAAATCAAATAAATAAGAACAACTTACACCGCTGGCTGTCTCAGCTTCCTAGGGCTGCCGTAACGAGTTGGGAAGCTTCAAACACCAGGATTACTCTGTCACAATTCTGTAAGTGATAACCTTTAATACTTGGTGTGTTTCCTGCAGTGTGGCAGGAGAGCCTGCCCCCACCACTAACTAACCTCTGCAACCATCTCTCCTGTCCTCCCAGTTCTGGTGAGATTTCTGCCAGGCCTCATAAAAAAGCGTTAAGGAGACGTAAGGGAACACGTGGTGAGAGTTGATTAAAAATAATAAGCTGTCATTGTCGGTGTAGGTTCAAGGATAGCGGTGAGATGCAGAGTGAAACGCACTTTTCAGCCAGACAAGCTTAAGTCTGCTTGCGATACCTTGAAATGCCGCAAAGCATCCTGGGCCCTCCACGGGGAGCCACAAGGAAAATCTCCTCCTGATCCCTGGATTCTAAGTGGAGTTGATGAGGGACAATGTAAACGTTCACTGACCTTTTGAATATGGGGGCAACATAGAGGAAATACAAAGTCAGGGGTGGGGGTGGGTGGAAGGAGAGAGCATCTGCCTATCCCCAGTTGCCAGGCCTACCTTCTTCATTTAGTTCAGATCTGCATTTTATTCAAGTCATTGCAGCGTCTGGTTCTAGCGTTTCATTCTTAAAATTATCATTCTTAGCAGACACTTACTGAACATTTGTTACGTGTCAGATACCGTACTTAAGCGTTCTTGCTTGACAGCCGTATTGGTATAGAATTTATGTAGCATAAAATCGACTCATTATAAGTTTACAATTCAAAGATTTTCAGAAAATGTATAGGATTGGCTGATCATTATCACAATCCAATTTTAAAATATTCCATTACTTCCCAAGACTCCTTTCAACCTATTTGGAATCAGTCTTCTATCCTACTTTCAGCTCCAAACAGCCATCTGTCTGCTTTCTGATTGATCTACCTTCTGACTCAATAGATGTGCCTTTTATGGAAATTTCATAGAAATTGAATTATGCATATGTACTAGTTTGAATCTCACTTCTTTAACTTACTACAGTGTTCTTGAAGTCCATCTATGTGGTAGCATGTACCACATAGTTACAGTGGACCCTTGACTCATGAACTCTTTTTAGTTCCTGAGGGCTAGTTGTAACTCAAGTTAGTTGTAAGTCAAGACTACTTTTCCCATAAGAAATAATGGAAATAACCATAATGTGTTCCAAACCTCCCAAAGCTCCCCTTAACTAACCTTTTCATGATAAAATGGTTGTAGAACGTGCATAATTTACCAGAAACACAATAATTTCCTAGTATTTATAACCAAAAAGTTATAAAATGTGCCTTGTTTACCAGAATCAATAATTTCATACTGTACTCTCCATTCAAGTTGACATCTTTGGCTTGCAGGAAGGGAGGATGAAATGGAAGGTCGTTGTTGTTAGGAAGGAGAGTCCTCTCCCATAAGGACATCAAGAATCTGGCTCTGGTGTCCTTTCTCTCCTTGGGAGAGTCTGAACCCCACTAGGACTGGCTTCTGGCTCACTAGGTCTCAACCTTTTCAGAACTAAAACCTGGTCTGAGGTTGTCTGTTTCTGTCTTTTCTTTAACACTGTTCTATAATGAGACATGACGTCATTGAGCAAGTGAATACAACAATTGGCTTTTTCTGTCTGGGTGGGTCTTCTGTACAGATGTTTGTAGCTCGGTCCAGTTTTTCAGGATTTCCTTTATTTCAAAAGGAGATCTTTACTGCAGCGATTGTTGATATTCTCCCTCCTCTTCAGAAAGCTCCTAGTTATTATAGGAATGTGCTCCTGATAAAAGGATGTGTTCTTGCCTGCCCTCCTACCATGTACAAAGCCACTTGCCAGAGAGTGACACCAAACTCCAGGACTTCCCAGGCTCTAAAACCATGAGAAATACGTTTACGTATCATTTTCTCAGTTCTTAGCATTCTGTTATAGCAACACAGACACAACCCTTCTTAAAGCTTCTACCTAGTAATGAGAAATCATTTTCATTCTTATTTCACTGGCTGGCATGTCACACAGTCGGGGTTAACTTCAAAGTGGGTGAAAACAGAATAATAATTTTATCATGTACCAAGAGGGGAGAACAAAGTAGAGTATCGGGGAACACTGGAGGACTTTTGGAAATGCAAATTAGCATCTTTTTACAGATTGACAAACTGAAGCTCAGAGTTTCAATACCTTGATCCGAATATATCGCTAATAAATTGAACCACGGCAATCTGACTGCCAAGCCTGCATTCTCGTCTGCTACATTAAAGCTTTCATTAACATGCTGTTTATTGTATATAGTTTTGAGACATCCCTTTCAGGGGAGTAGGAGGAACCCTTTGGCACATGACTGCTCAGTTCCACAGTGGGGTAGCTCTCACATCTAGAGAGATCGAGTCTTGGCCTCTAAATTCACCGAATATTATCGCCTGCCTTAGATGAGGGTCCGTGAATTATCTCCTAAAAGGGAGAAAAGATCCCCAGTGTTTTCACCACCTTCATAGCCGCATGTTGTATCCTTCCATCCACACACGCACCATGTTTTTGCTCTCAAGAAATTTCAAACAGCTTCCAAGCAGAAAGCCCTGTGGGATTGAATTGTAACAAATGAGCTTCTTAATTAGAAGTCAGCAAAGATTCTGGGAGAGCAAATATTACAGTGAACAGGGAGGGATAGCAGAGGTGATTCTTGGTGAGCATGGTGGCTCCAGGTCCCATGTGCTGAGTACACTGTAATGGTTAGGTCCACAGGCTCCAGAATCAGACCTGTTTTAGAAAACTGGCTCTATAGTCTGGCTTTGAACACTGGTACAGTGCTGCAAGTCTTCGTTACTGCCTTTGTAAATGGTAATAGGAGGATCCATTTTGTGGGGTCATTGGGGTTATAACACAAAATGTAGGAAAAGGAAAACAAAAGTGTAGGCCAGCCCTTAGCGTGGCTCCTAGAATTAGTTGAGTGGTCAGTAATTGTGTTCATAATGTGAATTTCTGTACAGTCATCATTATTTTGGGGGTACCCTGGAAATAGGAAATTCCCCAGATTTGGTGTTCAAAGATTTGTTGGTCTTTATATCATATTCTTGATTGAAGTCATCCTCAAATCTCCCACTTTTGATTATGCCCCACTTTTGTCAACACTGGTCCAGGGCCTTTTCTGATAAATTAAGGAAAAGAAGGGAATTCAAGAAGACATAGAGAAAAGAGACCAGGACACAGCCTCTTCTCATTAGGTACAGGCACAACAGTAACGTCCTGGAGGATAGAAACATGGTTAGGAGTATGGCCTTGTCTTTTGGACTATCCTACCTTTGCTGTGTCTCAGGAAGGCCCTTTGCCCTGCTAGGCCACCCTGTGGGGCCGTACTTAATGATGACCTGTTGGCCAAGACGGTCAGTAAGAAACTCTCGGACTTTCAGTACGAACTTTCACCGTGCAAGACCACCTCAGCTTCTGGGTCAGTCAGCCCTCCCCAACTGTAACAAATACCCCAGACAATCAATTTATAAAGAGAGTGGGTTTATTTTAGCTGGCTAGTTTGAGGTCTCAGTCAGTGATCGGTTAATCCTTGTATTGAAGGAAGCTGGTTCGCCTCAGGGCCAGGTACAAAAGAGACAGACAAGACGGGGTCCCACAGTCCCCTTCGAGGACATATGATCCCTACCATCCCCCAGTAGCAGTAAGCCTTCACCACACGGGGATTTGGGGAACATTCTAGATGGAAACCATAGCAGCATCCTCCCTGTTTTCTCTTACCATCTGGTGGCTCACAGAGTAAATCACACAGAGTCCTTTGACTCGGCCCCCCATCTCTCCAACTTTGGCAAATACTGTCCCAGTTCCCCACAGATTCTTTTCTGCAGGAAGCTGCTGTCGCTGGACTTGGGGTGCAGGACTAGGTGAAAAAAATCCACACATTTTCTACGTGTGCTTGTTGGGAGGTGAATGAGATTGGTATTTGAAGAAAAATAGCTTCAATAGATTCTTTTCTGCAGGAAGCTGCTGTCGCTGGACTTGGGGTGCAGGACTAGGTGAAAAAAAATCCGCACATTTTCTACGTGTGCTTGTTGGGAGGTGAATGAGATTGGTATTTGAAGAAAAATAGCTTCATAAAATCCTCTAATACCTATTGATTCTTTTATATCCTTTTGATAGACCAAGGATTTGTGAAGTTGGAAGGATTTGTGTGGTGAGACAAACCCTAAAGCATTTGCTGTGAACATCTACATCTTCATCTAGTGATTTACTTTGCCATTTCAGAGCTTCTGAATCTCAGAGCCTCATTGTAATTTCCTCATTTACTACCCTGTGACATGTAAAGCAAAGATGTTATTCACGCTTACTCAGGGGAGATTTTAAGGAGATGTGGTACCATAACTAATGCATCCAGAGTCCCTGAAGCTCAGTAAGACCTCAGATATATATTGACATTATTCATTTTGATTCCCCAGCCCTAAAAGAAGATGTGACACACACGAAACATTCAATAAATGCTCGTGAATGACTTGTAAATAACCAAATGTATTTCAAGGCTGAATATATGTGCTGCCAAAGCAAGCGCTTCAAGACAGAATAAAACAAGTGCTAAGTGGGGCCTAAGTTCTGTACCATGGCAACCAAGGAGCATGGCTCTGACTCGTGCATCCCGAGGGGATGGTTTGGATCTGAACAGAAGGGGACTGGAACATGTGTTTCTGGAAGAAGCCAGCAGTGCTAGAGGCAGGCTTGAGGATGGGCTTTTGTTCGTAGATGGGGCTGAGTTACTACTTGGGACCAAATCATATTTGATGTGGGGTCTGCCTTTCTCTGATAGGGCTCTTCCCATTGTAAAGGGTAGGAAATGACCTCTAAGCAGCAAAGGGAACACACTGCCTCCTGAAAGTGCAACACTGGGGCATAGATCCCACCTTTAGACCAGGCCGAATTCAGGCTTCACATGATGGCACCAGCATTCATTTTCCAGCTCTGCTCTCTCTCAGTCCTGATTTCATTCGCAGCCAGGCAGGCCTCTTGTGGAGGAACCAGTCACCCCTGAGGCTACCTGCTTCCCACTAATCCAGAGGGAAGTCCAGCGGTGTCCTCCTCCTGACCTTCCCAGCAACAGTCCCGAAGTCCATTCTGATTGCCGGGCACATGTCCCCCAGCCCTGCCTGCAAGAGTGCTGCGGATAGGGAGGTCTAATCAGCAGCTCCACTCCAAGAGAAGGCACCAGAAGCACCTGGGCCAAAAGTGGGAAGGGCTGGTTCTGTGGTGGAGAGGAGCTACCAGGCAGAAAACTCAACAGAAAGACCATTCAATGCTTAATATGAGAGATGCGGCTCTGGCGCTAAACTGTAGAGCTTTCAACCCTAACTTGGCACAAAGTATATCGTCAGGTCCTTGTCTACAGCGCAGACATAGTCATAGTCCCTCCCCGACAGATGTCGGGAAATTCAATGGGCATTTGCAAAGCTCTTTGAATTGTGCCTGAAATGCCCTGGCCAAACACAGAGTTAATGGTAGCTCTTGTTATGTAAGCACCTGACTTTGTTGGCCTGTGGCTTTGTGTTCATTCATAGTTATTCCAGGTGCTAGCACCCAAAACGCCTCTGTCATAGTGATCTAGTGAATCTTGCATCGGTGTGCCTAAAACCAGTCACACCAGAGCTGGGACACATGTCCATGTTGTTTCCCGCTATAAAGACCAGCATACATGAGGAAGGTCCTTTTAATTCACCGTTCAGGGTCTGTCAGGGAAACTCTAGCCATCCCTCTGCTTGGCAGCACTGGGGAAAAGCAGGAGGAAATCCTAGCCTTTGGGCACTTCCCACAGGGAGTTTGCAATCTAATCTAAAAGGCCAGAACACTCTGTCAATACAGTCTGAACCAGGATCCATTCCCAGGGGCCACTGCCAGCTTTGCGGGCCCAGCATGTCCACAGAACGACATCCTTCCTCCATGGCCCTTCTCACAGTGTGAATGACCGTGTGGAAAAAAGAGACAAGGATGACAGGACCGGACCAAATCCCGGCGTCTCACTGACCTGCTTTTTTTCCCTCCTGGATGACACTTGAAAGGAGAAAGTGCGACTTTCCCCACATAGCACCACTAGAGTAACCTGAGAACACCCATTTAGTGAGTCCGTCCCTGTGAAAAGGACCTTTTGGTGACACTGGGCTGAGTGTATCCCCACTCTATTTATAGGCGCTGTTTGTTTAATTTGAGTCCGGTCTCTAAGAATAAGTAATGAACTCATCCTGGGTATGAGCCAGCGCCTACAACTCTGAGACAACCCATAAATCCCTGTCCCTTTTCTTCTGGCTTAGGGACTCTAGCTCATAGGCAAGCCCCTCTGCTTGCTGGCCTGAGGCAGGCTTGGGACTCGGTATGTTCGTACATTTGGTTTTATGTTAGTTTTTCAGTATGATTCGGAGTGCTTAGTTTTGGACTGGCAATTAAAGAACAGATCTGTAACCTCTTGGCAATCCCGAGCATTGACAAAGACCAACTACCTTGGTTCCTTGGCAGGTGGAACTTCAGATAGATCCACGAGGACAAAGATATCCCCAAGGAGCATGTGGCAATGGAGAAGAAAACTCCCTTTCTTTGCAGTGTCCCTCTGACCTGTTGGCAGGACTCGGGACCAGGGTGGGTCATAAAGCACAATGCCATTCCTGGGTGTTTTGGTTTTTGTTTTGTGTGATAGGGTATGTGATAAGCACCAGGAGCCATGACTCACTTAAACTTTTAAATGTTTAACCCAGAACGCGTCTCACTGAGGTCCAAAGAAGCACTGTCCACAGTGACCTGGCTCAGCCTGTGCCTGAAGCATCCCCAGGTGCTGGCCTGCTGGCTGAGTGACCCCAAGAAGCAGACTTGTTGCACCTAAAGGGAACAATCCACATGGAACCTCCAGACCTGTATGGATTTATTTGTGCATTGTGGCTTCCCCTCAGTTTCACTTTCCATGAATTTAGCCTCAAGAAGGTAACCAGCCTTCTCTGGGAAGGAAAAAGAACAGCATTTGTTCATTTATTTATTCTCCATCGTGCTGACCCTCTTCTCTGTGCCAGATGCTACTCTAGGACTGGGCAGTGATGGCGAGACAAGTTCTGATTACAGTGGAAAGCTTCTGCCTCTCTTCTGCCTTCCAGCTGAACCAGGCCCGCTGATCCTGACCTCCATTCAAAACCATCCTTCCATTCAAAAAGTATTTGTTAGGCGCAGGCTGGGTGATTCAGTACAACAGTGAGCTCAAGAGATCCATTCCTGCCCTTAAGAAGTCTGGAGTCCAGTGGGGAAGATAACAGATGTTACCTATAATCATCTAAATGAAGAGATTATTACAAGTCATGGGGCATTCGGTACAGCAAAGGCCCAGGTGCCACGGGTGAGCCTAAGAGAGGGACGGGCCTGGTTGGATGAGCTGAGAATGAGCTACGACACACACCCAAGATGCCCCCAAGGACCTGTTCTCTCCTGAGTCCGGGAACAACTGCTGGCTCTCAGGAGGTGGTGATCATCGGCTGGGCTGGGCTACTCTCGCTCTCACCCAACTGTCCTGAGAAATGTCCCAGGCTATTAAGTCTCACAGAGAGTTTGTGTGCACAGAGAAGATGGAGCTTTGGCCTGGGTGATTAGCATATGAAAGCTTTGGCCTTGAGTTCTGGTGGACAGGGAGAAGCGTTCTTTTTCTTTCAGGGAATTCTCCCCACTGCCTCACCAGGTAAAGGAGTAAACAATGTCATCATCACGTTTTCAGACCTGTATTTGACAAACGTCGCACTCTGAAATCTGGAGGCAAAGCCAGCCCTATGTTCCCCTCTGCACTTGTATGCCTTTAGCGGCTCATATGCAAGGGCTTCCTGAAGAGAATCCTCAAAGGAGCGCTCAGCACCTCCCCGGCATCTTTCTGTACTTGTTTGGGTGCGACTTTAAGCAAATCCCTTCCATGAGAGCTTTTCTGTTTTCGTTTGAAACGTTTACTCCGTTTTGTCTGCTTTATGACCAGCATTTTGGCAGCCACGGAATAAAAGCCAAGAAAGGGATAAGAAACTGCCCCACAATTGATAAGGGTAGGTGAACAAGTACGTGAGTATCTACAATGTTCTAGATCAGAACCGAAAAGAAGCTTTCAGGAGGCAAAAATGCGGTGGTTGCCCAAATTCATGTATTTACTTGGGAGACAGTCTGTAGACTAGATAAAATTTTGAGAGGAAGAAATCCAAGATTCTTAGAACCTCAGAAAAGCTTATCTGGAGAAATGAATGTTGGTCTATTTCTGGGTAGGAAAGAACAGTCCCTCCTAATTTCAGAGTCTTTCCTGGGTAGGAGAAACTTCAGCACGAATAAACCACAAACCAGCTTTGTGCTTCGGCTCAGCATTCATTCCCACCCTCTGGGTGCAGGGCTCTGAGTCCTCCTTCCGGAAACCCTTGCTCCCCTGGTTTAGATCAAGTCCCTCAAAAGCACTTTCCTCCTCCTGGCCCTGTGGCTCAGAGATAGGGCACAGAATTCATGCAGAGGCCCTAGAATTCAAGAAATCACGGCCTAGGGTCGATTAGCAAAAAACATCATTCACCCTTTCCCTGGAGCCTTCACTATGAGGATGAGAGTTTAGAACCACAGCAGCTGTTTTGTGACCTTGGCGGAGTCCAGAGCTGTTATGCAGTGTAAGAAAGCACAGCGCGGCTCCTCAGAGTGAAGCCAGCACCCTAGAAGACTGAGCATAAGATGGAGAGACCCAGGATCAAACTTCACCTGAAGCCTGACCTCTTTCTGGATATTTCAGTGATCCCAGCATATTAAATATTCTTTGTTACATGAGGCAATTTCCATTGTATTCTCATGTTTTGTAACATATAGAGTCCATGTGAAACAAACCTTTTGCCAGAAGATAAAGTGTGTCTCTGCTACAGCCCCCACCCCCAGTTCTAGGAGGAAGTGAGATGTTCCAGAACCCAAACAAAAGGTCCCACCTGCCCCTTTTCCCTTTCAGTGTTTCCATGCCTCCCGTCACCATAGTACTGCGACTCTCACAGAAAGGAGGAGGAAGCAGAGGAGGTGAGGGGGCTGGTTTCCAGGCTGTGTTGCCACCCTGGGGGGAGCTAGGAGGCAGTGGCTCCAAGCCTGACATTTCAGGGTAGAGATAACAGGGTAAAAATAAACTCCCCAGCGTCTAGTTCTCTGGCTTCACAGTTCTTATCTCTCTGCTTTGGGGACAGAAAGGTTCCTTTCAGGTCACCGCTCAGCCCTGGGGGCGGAGGAGGATGGCTTGTTGGTTTACATCCCTTCACACCTGCCCATTCTGGGCTGAGCTTCCGGTCTCTACACTCCAGATAGGAAAAAAAAAAAAAAGTAGGGCTTGGAAAGGTGCAACGATTCATCCCAAGTCACACAACTAATTAGCACTAGTGTGGTCTGATCTCAAGCCAGGCCGTTTTCTGCCTCTTGTCTTTGAGTAGCGGTAAATAGAATTGGTCTTCTGCAGGGCGCACCGGCAACTGCACAGCCCAGTGCCACACTGCTGCAGAGCAGCCGCGTCCCTGGCCTGTGGTATCACTTCACATCCCCTGACAGCCTCAGGCATCCCAGTCACTGTGTTTGCTGGGGTCCGGTCTACTTGTTAGCACAGAAGGGTCCTGGGACAACACAGAACAAGGACCCAGCCTCGACTCCACCACTAAGTTCCACAGAGGGTCCCTGAAACTTCGCTTTCTCATCTGTCAAACACTAATGCCCGTATACCCACCACCAGGGCTGTCTGAAGAATTAAATATGCCATCACCTGCCAGGCACATGATCATCTAGGATTCGGGGCTCTCTGTTAACCATGGTAGCTTTTCCTACGCTGATGTTTCTGTGTAGTGACCATTGCCCCTCACCCGTGTCAGCAGAACACGGTCTCAAGTTCTTTCTCTCTCAGTGGCCAAGGATTTGCAGCGGGCCATTTCATCAGTTAAGACACTTGCCATTGTAAGTGACCGAAACACTGATCCTAACCGGATTGCATGAAAGAGCAATTTCTTGGCTCAGTGGGTAGCTCGAAAGGCGGCCAAGGGTAGAGCCTAGCTTCAGGCACAGCTGGATCCAGGGCTAGAAATGATACCATCAGGATTGGGTTTCTCAGACCCTTTCCCTGTTGTTGGCTCCGTCCTAGTGGTGGTGGTAATAGCTGTAGGAGCTTCAGTGTCTTTTCCTCTTGGGTTCAAAGCCAGTGCAAGGAAAGCCAGCCACAGAATTCCCAGCAGAAGTCCCTATGCATCTCACTGTCCATCCCTGAGCCTTTCTCTTCTGGGAGATGGAACAGAGTGCCCAGAGGGAGGAAGGCCCAGATAGTGAAAAGGCCCTTGAGCAGGGTCAGGGCCCTCCACTCAGATCAGATCAGATCCGGGAAGAGTAAACTCAGGTGTGGCTGCCCCCCACCCTGCCCGCAAAGGTATGTTGTGCAGCTGCCTGCACTCAGTCTGTGTCCCACTCAAACTGGATACATAAAATAATCAACTTCTACAATCCCAGGGAGCAGAACAGGCAGCAAAAACAGACCGACTGTCTGCCGCAAAAATTAAAAGTTCACCTGCGGCTCCCCCACTAACGGCTGTTGAATGGGATCCTCTTCTGGGCTTGACCTTCGACCTGCTAGGTGAAAAGCCAGCTTCCTGAGGTGAGGAGCTGACGCTTTATCCCAAGCCTTTGTTAATTTTTTATTGGGTCTCTTAAGAATGAACCAAGTGAAATGTTGTTTTTCTTGTTGTTTTGTGGGGGGTGGGGTGCGCAAATGGCACACCCAGCAAATAGCAATTTAACTATTAGAGTATAGCTGGTTGCTTTTGCCTGTCTACACCTGAGCATCATGGCTGCTGTCATTAAAAGGAAGGTTAGCAAGCTCTGGGAGTGTTAGTGATATACCTAGCACCAACCTGAGAGTCATAAAATTAAAACAATTGAAAACAAATGAGCAAGGGTGTAATGCTAGCAGGCTGTTGCCTGCTCTGTCCACAGTTCTCCTACGGGAGTGCGTGTGTCTCCCACTTTGTCTGTGAGCAGATGTTCCATACTGGCCAATCTGCACCTTGAGGCTTCCTCCTCCTCCCCTCTTCCTCAAGCCTGCAGGAGAGATGGAAAGAGGTGGGTGAAAAAGCAAGAAAGATTTCTCTTAAAGTAATTATGGTAACTGTGTATGTAACACCAGTGGGAGACTCTGGGAATTATTCTTAAATGACTGGAAAGAATTTCCTCTTTTGATCTCACTTGTGAGCCAGAGAAAATCAAATTAAGGAAGAAAAAGCAGGAGAGGGCTCTCGGTGGGGAGGAAGGAATAGGGTAGAGCTGTTGGGGGGGACGCGAAAGGGAAACTCCCTGGATGCCTGGCTTTCTAGATGCCGCTAGCCTTAGGAGGAAGATACTGGCGAGGCCAAGTCTCGCCTCTTTCCTTGAAGGCTTCACTCCTTCCCCACAAGGGACCTTGACAGTGGTCCCCTTCAAGATATCAAGGACGAATTCCTGCACCTTTCACATAGCTGGCCAGGCTTCCTCAACAAGGACCCCACTTCCAGATGAGCCCTGAGAATTCTCCCCAGAGCTCCACCTACAGTCACAACAGGATTGGCAAGCGTAGGCGTGAGAGGCATGTGTGTGCGCGTGCGTGTGTGTGTGTGTGTGTGTGTGTTAATCCTCCCTTTGAGGCCCTGGGAGAAATGGTCCTGTCACTTCTCTAAATTTTCTCCTGTGGTTGCTAAGCAGCACGCCTCTATCCATTTCTACTTCCCTCTTCTCCTGCTGTGTTTGTCTCCCTCCGCCCTCCACCCACACATGCTCACAGCAGTCTTCCCAGATGCAGTGTGCAAATCAGGGAGCAGCCCCTGAGGGGCTTCCAGCTCCCAGGGCCACAGAGATGCAGTGGTGGGTGTTCTGACAGAGATGCCTGCCGTCCTGCTCTGTGGGGCGTGCACAAAATGCAAGGAAAGAAAGACCGTTGCGGAAGCCATTCTGGATTCCCCAACAGAGCTGAGCGCCTCCTTCCTTCCCTCCTTCCTTGTTTTACTCCTTCCCATCATTCCTTCCCTCTTTCCTTCTTTCTTCCCTTCTTCCTTCTCTGCTGTGCTACACACATTTGCCTAGAAACTAGAGGAGGAGTCTCAGACGCATGCCAGTACCAGGCTGGTAATACGACGTGAGAAGGAGGCCAGTTGTGAGACAATTGGGAATGTTGGAATCTGCTCCCTAAGGAGCACCTGCTTTGCATGAGCCCTCACCCACCAGCTGCTGCTGTACAGGAACAGGGTGTGGTGGTAAAACCTCATTGCGCATCAAGTAGGAACCCGTTTCGAGGCCCCCAGTCTGTGCAGGGCAGCCAAGCAAGATCTGTAAGGCAGGCCTGTGGCGTTCCCGTTCAGCTATTTGATATATAGTATTGGTAGCAGAGTGGAGGATGGGCAGAAGGAGAAAAGTAACTGGGCAGCACGCTGTAATTGCCGAGAGCTTCTCAGAGAAGCCAGAAGGCTCTGTGGTAGCCCTGGACCCTAGTTTCTGAAGGACCCTCTTTGGGGTGAGTAGGATAGAGGCCCACCGGGATTGTCAACAGAGAATGTCAACAGAGAATGGACTGTCACTTTTCCCTTAGTCCTCAGAGACACTTACCTCTCCCACCCTGCCCTTCCCTAGGCCAGAAAGACCACAGGTTCATAAGAGTCAGTCACTCGACGGATGCGACCACAGAGATCCCCGAGGACCACAGGTAGGACTACAATGGAGTGTCACAGTGGGGGACTGCAGGTCAGTGGGAAGTGCTATACCAAGGCCTGCGCTCTGATCTGCGTCAGTGCTGTCTGGGGTCCCCATACCTGAGCTCTCCCCCTGGCTGGGGCCATTGGGACCTCAGCCCACTGGTCCCCAGGGATCTCTCTGTGCCTTCAAAATTAGCTGCAGAGATGTTGGATGGTGTGGAACTTCGGGTTCCTGAAATAAACCATGCAAGTCCCAGAGGGACTGAAGGAACAGCGGAGTGCTGGCAGCTCTGGGCTGGAGCTGACATTGAGAGGAGGAAGCTTCTGACCCCCAAGTCCAGGGGCTGCGCTTCCCGTGTTCTGTGCAGCTCCCGGACTGGCTTCCACAGTGCCGCCAGAGTTACTGTCCACTCTGCCAAGGTTCAGCACAGACCCCACTCCTTCTGCCCACCAGGCTTTCGGGCCTGGCTCTCCCCCGGGGCTCAGTGGGCTGCCAGTGGCAGGGACTGCTCGCTTGTGCCTGGATGGCAGTGCCAAGAGCCTGGGTCAGGGCATCCAACCTTCCATTTCTAAGAGCTGCAGGAGTCCACATGCAGCGTGGGGAAGGTTCCTTACCCGTGCACACCCTCCTCACTGGCCCCTGGGCCTGGGCCTGCCCTGTGGACCTCCAGCAGCTGATGGAGAACAGCTGGGAGTATAAAATCCATCCATAAGGAATGACAGAACTTATTTATACGTTTCTTTGTTTTTAAGGGTAGCGAAGGGGGAATCTCTTTAAAAGCCTTTTGTTCCCTTTGCTTTTCTAACTCACGAGGAAGGGAGGTACGAAGTTCAGGCGGTAAAAGTCAGTTCCATTCCACAAGCATTGACTGAGAGCCAGGGATGGTTCATGAAAGGACTAGGATCCAGCACAACCCGATCTCCTATCGAGCTGTGGCAGAGAGGCCTATGGCAGGGAGGCAAGTGGGGCTTCGGCAAGACCCTCAGGAGCAGCAGGTACCTTTCAAGGGTTGTGGCATTCAGTCATCGCCAGTTCAGAGGCGTGAGTGAAGTTGTTCCCATTGAGTGAATGGGGAGAAACTCAGAGAGGTTAAGTCATTTGCGAGGGGCCATGTTGCTCCTCGGTCCAGAGTGGGCATTGGAGACAGCTGTGTGGCTGCATAGCTCAAGAGATTGCTGCAGACAGGGGGAAAGGATGATCCAGAGATGATCCCGGAGATAGCTGAATTCAATTCACTGACTGTGGGGAACGGAAAAGGAACCAGCTATCCTCCGTCCAGCCTGTGCTCACCCCCGGAGCCAAGCTCCCACCTCACTGTATGAAATTTCTGTGAAAACTTTTCACAATTTTTTTGAGGGGGTTGGTACTGGAGATTGCACCCAGGGCCTTTGCACAGAACTATATCCCCCAACCCTTTTTGTTTTGTTTGTTTTTTTGAGACAAGATCTCACTATGTAGTTGAAACTGACCTGGAACTCACTTTGTAGCACAGGCTGGTCTTGAACTCACAGCGATCCTCCTGCCTCACCTTTCCGAGTGCTGGGATTACAGGCGTGTGCCACCATGCCTGGCTCCCATTTTTTATTTTTTGTTCTGAGATAGGGTCCCTTAAGCTACTAAGTTGCACGGGCTGGGTTTGAACTTGGGGTCCTCCTTTCTCATCTTCCCAGGTGCTGGGATTACACTTTCATGGAGAATTTCAAGCAAACAAACAGGTATATGGAATAATACCAGGAATACTGTACCTAGGTTTCAACATCAAGCTGAAGAAGTAATTGTTCCTCTGCCCTGAGTCTCCTCCTACACTAACCATCCCCTCCTGGGCTCATAACTGCCATCCTGAATGTGTGTTTTATTATTCACATGCCAGTCTTTATGCCTTCACTGCATCTGTGTCTGTTCCTAAACAATAGTGTTGTTTGAATATGTTCGTGTTTTTACATAAATACCGTTATGTATATCCATATGCATCTTGCTGTTTAAAGAACAGCTCTATTGAGATACAATTCACATGCCATACAAATAACCAATTTAAAACATAATATTTAGTGTCTTTTATATACTCCAGAGTTGTGCATCCACTAGAACATCTATTAGAACATTTTTGTCTCCCCTTCAAAAAAAAAAAGAAAAGAAAAGAAAAACATTGCCCCTGGGCCTGGGCCTGGGCCTGCCCCTGTGGGTCTCCAGCAGCTGATGGAGAACAGCTGGGAGTCTAAAAACCATCCTCTTTAACCATCATCCACCCATCATTCCATCGCTATATTCCAGATATCTCACATATGGAAGTCCATTTATAGATAGAATCTTTGACCTTTTGTATCTGACTTCTTTCGCTCGGCATGTTTTCAGCCTTCATTCCCATGGTAGAAGGAGTCATTCTTCATTATTGACAAATCATATTCTGTTATATGGATACACTGTATTTTTATTCATTCATCAGTTGATAGACATTTAGGTGGTCCCACTTTGGGGTGGTTATGAAATGTGCCTCTGTGAACATCCCCACACATGTTTTTGTATGCACATATGTCCTTGTGTTTCTTCTATATACCTAGTCATGGAATTGCTGAGTCCTACAGTATCTCTATGTATGTGTGGGTTTTTGAGAAACTGCTCAGCTGTTTTCAAAAGTGACTACATTCCCTGTGGGTGGCTGTGATGAGAGAATCGCAAGTTTGAACCCAGCCTGGGCAATCTAGTAACGTAATGAGATCCCATTCCAAGTCCTTTACATCCTGGCCAATCCTTGTGTCTGTCGTTTTAATTGTAGCCATCATAGTAGTGTTGAAGTGATAGCTCATTGTGGTTTTGACTTACATTTCCATGATAACTAATGACGGTGAGCATCTTTTCATGTACTTCTTGGGCATTTTGTTTATATTCTTTGGAGAAATGTCTACTTAGATCTCTTGCCTATTTTTAATTTGATTACTTATCTTTTTGTACTGAGTTGTAATTCTTCTTTACATATTCTAGATACACATCTCTTGTCAGATATATGATTTATGAAATTTTTCTCTCATTCTGGGGGTTGTTTTCACTTCCTTGATATCTTTGAAGAACAAATGTTTTTCATTTTGAGGTCCAGTTTGCCTTTTTTTTCCTTTTGTTGCTTGTGCTGTTTGTATTATATCTGAAAAATCCATTGTATAATTCAAGATCATACAGTATATGTCTGTTTTCTTCTAAGAATTTTACAATTTTAGCTCTTACCATTGAGTATCTGGTCCATTTTTAATTCATTTTTGTTTATGATGTGTGGCTGTCCATTTGTCCCACCAGCATATATTATATGTTAAATTCAATTGTCTTGGCTCCCTTGTAGAAAAGCTTTGATCAGAAGTGTGAGGGCTTGTTTCTGGGCTGTCAGTGATGTATATAATGACATTTACCTCCTATCCTGCAACTCTGCTGAACTGGTATAATGGTTCTAATGGCTTTTTGGTGGATTCCTTAGAATCTTCTGCATATAAGAGTAAGCCTTATGATAGAGCTATACTGACTTGATTACTGAGCTTTGTAGCAAGTTTTGAAATCAGGAAGTATGAATTCTTCAATTTTGTTGTCCTTTTGGAAGATTGTTGACAGTTCTGGGTCTATTAAATTTCCATATTTAGAAATCATTTTGTTGAGCTGGGCATGGTGGCACACACCTGTAATCCCACCACTCAGGAGGCTGAGGCAGGAGGATCACCGTGAGTTCAAGACCAGCCTGGGCTACACAGTGAGTTCCAGAGCAGTCTCAACTACATAGTGAGATCCTGTCTCAAAAAACCAAAAAAAAAATCATTTTCTTAAATTCTGTAAAAACGTTAGTTGATGTTTTGATAGGGATGGCATGGAATCTACAGCTCACTTTGCGAGTGCTACCCTCCTATTAATATTAATCTTCTAATCTATGAACATAGGATACCTTTTCATTTATTTAGATCTTAAGGTTGTTTCAGTAGTGTTTTATAGTTTTTTCAGTGTAGAAGTCTTATACTTCTTTGGTCAAATTTTTGTTAAGTATTTTATTCTTTTCCATCTATTGTAAATTAAATTGTTTTCTCCATTTAATGCTCAATTTTCTCCTATCAATATACAGAAGAATATAACTGGTTTTAGACATTTACCTTATTTCATCAGGCTTGCTGAACTTGTGTAGTAGTTCTAATAGCTTTCTAGTGGATTCCTTAGAATCTTTTGTATACAAGTTTAAACCAACTGAAAATAAGACAGCTTTACTTCTTTTTTTCCAATACAACTGGATTTTGTTTCTTTTTCTTGCCTATTTTCCAAACTAGAATTTTCTAGTGCAATGTTGCATAGAAGAGACAAGAGTAGGCATCTTTTTCTTGTTCCTGATCTTAGAGGGAGAAAATATTTAGTCTTCTACCATCAAATGTGTTAAAAGCTCTCTGTTTTTTATGAATACCCTTTATCTAGTTGAGGAAATACCCATCTATTCCTAGTACACTGAGTATTTTTTGGTACCATGCGATTTTTCTTTTCGCTGTCAACATTGTGAGATTTATCCACGTGTCACTGTAGTTTGTTATGTCTACGTTTACTGAATATTTTGTAGAAAGATAGAGAAGGTTAAGTCACATAACATCCCTCTTTGCCAATACAACTGTGCTACTCCCCCAGCCCCACTAGAAAACTCTCTCCTCTCATCTACCTTTTTAGCCAGAATTTTCTACTAAACAGAAGCCCTCTTCCTTTTCATCCATCCAGAGACAAATCCTGTTTAGCAATGCCAGAGTTCCAGAGAAGAATCCCTTCCCCCTGCTTGTAGGTGAGCAGGTAGAACTGGAGATCCTCCTGAAAGCAGGTACACTTGCGCCTTGACTGGAAGAATAGGTAGGGTGCTGAAGGGAAGGAAGGAAATACCTTGATCAAAGGCACCTCATGTTGTGCCCTGCCCTTAAATGAAACTGCATTTAGGACCTAATAATATCCGGGTACACTGGCCTTGATTGTTAGCGAAAGGAGCTTCTACTTGTGCAATGCTTGCACTCACTGAGTTTGCGGACTAGGGATGACCTCTGACCTCTAGAGTTGCCCTGTTCAATGTGGTAGCCACTAGCCACATGTGGCCATTTACATAAAAATTAAGTAGAATTAAAAATTCAGTTCCTCATTGGCACCAAAAATATTTCAAGCGTTAAGTAGCCACCTGGCTACCACAGCTAACTGCATGGTCAGCATAACCATTAAACATATCTATCATCACAGAAAGAGACATTGGACAGCTTTGCTGTAGTATTGGATGGAGGGCAGACATAACCCAGGCGTATGACTGGGGCTATGAACAAGATGGGTGAGTGCTAGGCATACCATGAAGGCAGCCTGATCTGGAGGTTTTTTGACCAGGTGCCAGTTCTGGCTCTGCCACTCCTGATTCTGTAATTTTTTGATAAATCCATTCATTCCTTTGTTTTTGTCATTGCCAATGAAATGAAATCACTGAATCCAGCTGAACCATCACGGGCAAGTTACTTAACCTCTCTGAACCCCATTTATTCATCTATCAAAGCAAGGGGGAAGGGGATGGGAAGATGATTAAGAGGATTTGAAGACAAGCACGTTGAGAAAAGACCAGGGATATGAGGATGGACTTACGTCTTTAAGAAACCGCCTTTCTCACTGTCGTGGCCTTTTGCAGGTGATAGGGAGTGGCCCCAGAAGTGGACTTCACAAGGGGAGCAGTTGGACCTTTTCGAGACACCTGACGAGGCTGAGGGGCTAGTGAGTTAGGGCCTCCCTTAGTCCGCTGTGCGGTGCAGCAGAAGCTGCAGTGAGATGAAAGCACACTGGGGAAAAAGCTGGAGAGGGGGAGAAGCTTGGTCAGAAGGGTGGGCGGCAGGAGGAGTAGTCCTGAACTGACTGGGAGATTCCGAGAGCCGGGAGACTAAGGCCCAAGCGGTTAGCGTTTGAGGAGAAAGACATCACCCCCTTGCCGGGCCTCACAGAGAACGGTTCCTGCACGTCCCCATGCTAATAAGTTAATTGTCCCTTTCTTGGGAAAAGATGGGATGTATATTTCTATGTCTTTTAACAAGTTTGTCACAGCATCCTTCGGTACCAGACAGATACATAGCTTGCTTTGACAGCGACTTAAGCAATTTGACAAAGTTACGCTGATCTGATGAGAGACCGATCCATATTTTCAATCTTAGATAGGAGGTTGCCCCCAGCTGGACACACGTACCTCCAGTCTTCCTCGTCCGCATCCAGGAATCATCCTGGGAGACCAGAGTGCTGTCTCTTTTACTCCCAGCTTGTCTCACAGGCGAGTTCACCAGTGGGTCTGATTCACATCCACACCGGGCACCAAATGTGGAAAGGGGACCTTACTAGAACCTCTGCCTCGGGTCCTAGTGTCCTGCGAGCCACAACCACACAAGGTGAATTAATTAATATACAGACAGAAAATGAGACTTAGAGAAGCTGAGCTTTGGCCTGATCCCTGCTGCTCTGGGCAGCAAAGACCCCAGAGCTGGAGATTGCCACACCTTTATTCAGAACATCGCAAAACAACAGGCAACTGACTCAGAGGGCGTGGTGGTGATCTTGGAACAATGAGGAGCTGTGCAGAGGAAGATTCGGTTCCTCCCAGGATGTCTCCATCCTGGTGTAGTCCTGCCTGGGAGCCTCACAGCGGTAACTGGACCATTGAGGTCTTAGCTGTGACCAGACGTGAAGATGGCGTTACATCTGGACATGCCCGTAGCTGGCCTGTCGACAGGAAAACTAGGCTCTAATCGTGGTTTAATTATGAAATGACTTTCCCCCACAATCCTATTGAATGGCTCCCGACATTTCCCAAACTGATACGGCCGCAGAATTTGTTTTAATTTTCCTAAGAAATGCCCACAGGCATCAGTTATCGTTACATGGAACACATCTGACAGGGTAGGCACTCTCCTTGCCCAAAGCTTGGATTGATGGCTGGCATCCCATGTTGCCCCTGAAAAATATCTGATTTAAGGAAGAATTTGAAAGGTCATCCCAGAACACTGGGAGGCTGAGGCAGGACGTTCATGTGTACAAGGCCAGCCTCAGCAAGTTCGCAAATTGGCAAGACCCTGTCTCAAAACATTAAAAATAGCTTGAGGTGTATGTAGTTCAGTGTGAAAGCCCTGGGTTCAGTCCCCTCGACCACACACACACACACACACACACACACACACACACGGAAGGAAAGATCAGGGTTGGTGACATCAGTGGGGCTATCTGGGGTTCAGGCAGCCATGAGAGGAAACCAGAGGAGAGAAGGCAAGAGGGACCATCTGGGGAAGGTGCCAGAGAGAACCGACTGTCACTGAGGGCAGGTGCAAGCTATACAGCAGGACTGACGTTGGCGTTTTCATAGACATCATCCATCTGGGAGGCAAGCAGTGTTATAGCCATTTCACAGATGAGGAAACCAGAGCTCCAGAGCAGGGGTGGCGACCCTGTTCGTTTTCATTGAAAGCTGTAAGAGGTTCACCATCCCTGCTCTAGAGGCTAAGCAGATTACATGTGTTCAAATGGTAGAGCGGAGATTTGAACCCACAGCTGCCTGAATGCAAAGGCTATGCCCTAACCCTGTTCCCTCTGAGAGCCCATAGTGTCACAGCCTCGCAGTTTGCAACCTGCAGCTGGTAGAGAAGCAAACTGCCTGTGGTTTGGAAACCTGGCATTGTCGTGAGCAGGTTTTTTCCTTATATCTGAGTGAGCTCTTTTAAATGGAATGAGCTTCACCCATTCTCCTCCCCCGGTCTTTCCAGCTTCCCATCAAAGATGATTCAAGAAGCTCCAAAAGCAAAGCTAAAATCAACCCTTCATCCTTACCACCTCCCACTCTTCCCTCCTCTGGGAATCACCAGCCCTAAGTAGGCCAGTATGAAGCCTAAGGTCTCAGGGAGAGTGTTTGACAGGCCTCCACCCATGTCGCAGGCCCTCGAAATGAAGCCCAGAGGAGCCAGCGAGTTGGGCTGGATGTGTAGGCCCTGGGCTCTTGGCAGGGCTGATGGGCCTGATGTGGAGCAGGGAACCCTGTGGGTGTTGTGTGTCTGCTGGATGGTGCAGTCTTCATCTTGGAGACTGGATATTGATCAATTACAATCAAAAGCAGTGGGACTAAGCACATTGGCATTTAAAAACAGGCCGGTAGGTCGGGGCTTTACAAAGAAGAGAAGAAAGCAGTCTAAATACCGCGTACTTCTGGCTGTTTTGGCTGAACTTGAAAACAGGCGTCTTTGTTTGCAGTTAATTAGATTGACTCAGCTGGATTAGAAATGGAATCCCTTTTGCTTCAGCAGAGACCAGCGTTTGTTGGACATGTGCTGTAGTCTTGCCTTTAAACACAACCACATGTATGACATATTTTGTTTTCTCTTGGCCACTGGACTGGAAAACTATTAAGACAACATCTGCTTTGCTTTCTGATCGAATCAAGGGCAGAGAGCAGGTCTCTGTAGTGTCCTTCAGATAATGCCTAGGATATCAAGTTACAGCCGCTAACCACTTTCCCACTCCTTAAGAATCTGATCCCGAACATGACTTTTCTATTGAAAACTCCAGTCTTACTCATTCAAGACCAAACTGCTCTCTGATCTTACTACCAGCATGTGAATTCCATCCGCATGCCTCCTTTCAACTTACCAACTGCGTATTGTAATCCCTTGTTGGATTTTTTAAAATAGTACTCAATCCCATACGAAACTATTTTTAGTTTTCATTTAGTTGTCTGTTTCTACCATGATAATATCCCAAGGGAACATCATCACTTAGTAGGCAACTCAATAAATATTTGTTAAGTAAATCACGGTTTCCCAACTAGGGTGGAGAATAAAGGAAGAGCAAAGAGCGAGCCATTTGGTGAGAAAGTCATGTCTTTGCCGTCATTGGAGGCCTTCTGATGATATCAGAAGTCTCCATTTGATGTTAATGTTTCTAGCATCTCTTTCTTTTTCTATCACGCTACCCCTTCCACCCTGCTTTTTATTTATTTATTTATTTTCTGGTACCAGGGATTGAAATCTGGACCTTGCACATACAAGCAGACAGCGGCACGACCGAGCTAAATCCCTGGCACAAATAATTTGATGTGCTGTTCTAACTTCCTTTCTTTTTCTTTTTTTGTACCAGGAATGGAACTCAGGTCCTTGTGCTTATGAGGCAGGTGGCGGAACCACTGACCTAAATAAATCCCAAGCCCTCCACTCACCCTTCTTAAAATAGAAAGTGTGTTTCCAGGCTCAAACTGAAGGATAATTACCAGAGCTGGCTAGGATTTCATAATATTGTTTTGTTTACTGAGTGTTTCATTTTTTCAAATAATATTTGTGGCTCTATATGTATGGTAATGGTATAAGCTTAAAAGAAATTTAAGTGGAGCCAGAGATTTAGCTCAGCGGCACGGTACCTGCCTCATAAGTGCAAGGTCCTGAGTTCAATCTCCAGTACCAAAAAAAGAAAGAAAGAAAAGAAATTTAAGTGTAAATATTTTGCTTTAAAGAACAGTGGTCACAGTGAAGGTAAAATAAAAGACAACTCTTTTTCCCCCAGCCCCGGGGACCAAACCTTCACACTGAGTAGCATCACCAATCCATCCATCCATTCATTCATTTTTAAAATGTGTTTATTTATTTGTTTGTTTATTTCTTTATTTTTATATTTTGAGACAGGGTCTCGCTACGTCATTAAATTGCCCAGGCTGGGCTCAAACTTTCCATCCTCCACCCTCAGCCTCTAAAAGTTCTGGGATTACAGGCATGCACCACCGTGCCTGGCTAAAAGGTGTTTTGGGTCAGCATGGCGTTGATCCTAGAGAGTGAGGTCAGAGGACTTTTGTGTGTGGGAATATACCCTTATAGTTCTCTTTAGCCAGTACCTTATAAATGGCAATTCAGCACAAAGAGCTTTGTTTTCCTCTCTTCCCGAGATAATTTAATCCCCAGCTCTTGATGTCTTCCCCTTCCTCCTTTCCCTGAAGCTGTATTTTGAGGATGCCTGTTCCTCAGAAAAAGACCCACAGGGACAGGAAACAACATGAGGCGGGATGTGGGTAGCCCCTTAGGATACCAGGAGGACATACCTGAGCTGTACTCATAGCCAAAGCCTGAAACTGGAGACAAATTGTGCATTTTTGGCGAATGGCATTCACTAACATTTACCAAGTTCTTTGCACACACCCTAAGAAGAATCTGAAGCCACTGGTCCAGGGGCTCCCCAAGGAGTGAATCCATGTTGAGGGGCTCATGCCTAGCTGGTCAGCTAATAATGCAGCAAGTTAATAATTAACGCAGCAATCATGCGTTCTTTAAAGATATCTGCAGCCTTGGTCCTCCATCCTCAAAATTTGGGCCTGCAATTGACATCAAAACCACTGGGCTCTCCCAGCGGGCTCTGTGCTTACCTTTGTTAGCACTGGTGAACATAGGGAATGGTCTGCTTTTTCACTAGGTCTCTGCTAGTGTTTGGCCATATACGTACAGAGACCAAGACAGGGAGGTTTACTTCTACCAGTAGAATTTTTTCTGGTTAAATGCCTTTCTCCTGCTTCTGCCCTCTCCTGATTTCCCAGATTATCCCTTGTTAGCACCTCAGGATCAGAGTGAGTAGACCCACTGCTCTGTTTATAAGCTGGGAAGAAGGAAACCTGACTTGGCTGTATGACTTGACTGCTCTGACCCACAGAGTCGTTGTTAAATTTAGATAAAATGGAGGAATAGATGTGGAGCTCTGTGAAAAGTTAGAAGAGTCACAACACATAAAAGTTCTATTCAGAGAACAGTGACCAGGTCACCCTAGTGATCAAGAGCTCTTAGCAGCCCCTGGGATAAAGATTCTTCCAGTTGGAAGAAAAATGATGTGGAATTTACAACTTTGGGTAGTTTTAATTATGATATTGGTTTCCTTGTTTGTTTGTTTTGTTTTCTGGTACTGTAAGACCTAAAGTCTCACTTCCACTCCGCAGAGAGTGAGCAGCCAAAAGGCCTTCACGATGCTGGGCCCTATAGCTCAGCGATTGCTCCAGGAGCTTGCCAAGCAGCAAGAATCACCCAGGAAGGAACACACCGGACTAGTTGGAAAGCAGACCTTTATTAGTCTGGCCAGATGGCACTCCTGAAGCCACGTAGCTCTGAGAGGCCCCAGCTCAGGGGCTGAGATCCTTTTTATTAGGGGATAGGCAGGGCAGGGGGTCTATACTCAAGATGCTTACAGAATGTCCCAAGGTTTTTCAAGACATTCCTTCCGGGCAGACAAGGAGTGAAACAATCTTTATCTATTTACCCAGAACTACTAAATGTTCACCTGTTAATTTACATTAATTACAGTTGAGACTAGGAACTTACTTAAGATTACAAAGTTATGCAGTCCCACAGTCCCAAGAATCAAACTCAGGACCTTGTACTTCCCAGGTAGGTCCCATGCCACTAAGCTACATCCCCAGCCCACTAAGCATATTTTTTCTAAGCAGGTCCCACTGAAAATCTTCAAAGGATTGAAATAACTATTAGTCAGTAACCTCAGTCAATAACTATCTATGGCAGACATTTGTTTTTGCCTTCTCCACCTCATTTTTGAAAAACTATGTGTAAAGAGCCAGGCGTGGTGGAGCACACCTGTAACCCCAACACTCAAGGGAGGCTGAGGCAAGAGGATCTCCATGAGTTTGAAGCCAGCCTGGGCTACATAGTGAATTCAAGTCCAGCCTGAACGATATAGCAAGGCCCTGTCTTAGGAAAAAAAAAAGAATGTGTAAAGGATTCTGTCCCACCTCTGTCCAGGTGTCTGATGTGCTCATTGGTTCTAGATGTGGATATGTGACTCAGAATTGGCCTATTAGATCATGATTTATCCTTAGAAACGAGCAAGTGGTTCAGGTGTGAGTGTGTCATTTCACTGGGGCCAAGGAGCTTTTATAAGAATTCCTTAGATGCAACCACATTCCTTTCAAATAGTGTAAAAGCCCAGCTTGATACAGGGCTGGAGCCACTGCAGCCCTCTTAGCAGCAAGAAGAGAGAGTTTGACAGTGCCCCCCCCCTACAAAACAGAACAAGACATAGAGACCCCTGTGCTTTTGCTACTTCAGTCCTTGAATCCAACTGTGCTTCAATTACTGAGACTTTTGGTTATTTGTGATTTAAATTGTGGGTTTTCTTTTCTTCTGAAGCCACTGTGGCATAAATTTTGTGTCACAACCATGGAGTTCTGAATGTTTACATTATTCTTAACCTCTTGATGAATAGTTGTTTCTTTCTTGATCTTAACTGGTTCCAACCCATGGCCATAAGCCCCATCTGAACCCATTAATTGATTGGATCTATATTGGTCCCACGAAGATGGTAAGAACTATCTATCACATTTATTCAACACTTTACAGTTTGCAAAAAGGTCTTCGCTGGTGCTGCGTAATATGTGAAGTGACTTCGTGACCGAGGCCATTCCATTAACAGGTGACGGCCCATGGCCTCGGGCTTCTCATTCATGGCCTGAATGAGACCTTTGCAGAAAACCTGATGTTCTTCACAAACAATAGGAAAAGGCCCATACTACTCTCAATAAACAGAACAGATGGCCATAAAGAAAATTTAGGACGGGATACACAAATCTCCCTGTGCTGAATGTCCTTGGACCCTCAATCTTAAACATTCCACTTCAGATTCCTTAGGATTATAACCCCCCCCAACCCTTATAAAAACTTAGTTTCTCTCCCAGCTAGCTACTGATATTCCTCTTTTCAGCCTGGATCCAGACAGAATAAATCCAGCATTTTTTCTCACAAAAAGTCTCTGTCCAGGTTGGTCTTTCATGCACCATTTGTAACAAGAGTGTGTTTTTTGCTGGACATAGTAGTGCACACTTGTAATCTCCGCTTTCTGGAAGGCTGAGGTAGGAGGTTTTCAAATTTGAATCCAGCCTGGGCAACTTAGTGACTGAGAAAAACCCTGTCTCAAAATTTAAAAAGTGTTGAGTGTAGTTTCTTGCAAATGCCCTGAGTTCAATCCCTGCCTTTAAAAAAAAAAGTGCATTCTTTCATGCATGGCTATGGAAGATGACCAAAGAGTCTGAGAAGATACAGGTAATAGCCTAACTTTCTGAGCAAGATACTCTGTGTCTCTTCCTACAGCCATATCTATATATTTCCTCTGATCTCTATGAAGCAGCACAAACTCCCTGTAATGTCCAAGAATACCAAAGCCACCTAGGGTTTGTTTTCCCTCCATGCTGAAGATATTTCCTTCTCAGACTTTGAGAAAATTTTGTATCCTGAGCTATATTATGTTCTGGCTATCCCTATACCTAAATTCCCTTCCTGCCTTTCTTTTTCCTCTGTTCACTTATTCATCTCTTTTGTGTTTGTCAGGACTCTTGGTTACATACAACAGAATCCATTTAGAAAGGGAAATGGTTAGGTGACTCATCTCCAGCAGAACCACAGTGAGCCTGAAGGCTGCATGGCCAGGAGCAACACCTGTCTCCCAGGTGCAAGGGAATCTGAGGAGGTGAGTTTCTTGATTCTGTTTTTAGGATGAGAAAGACTTAAATTGGAAAATTACCCAAATCTAGGAACCATGTACAAGAGGTGCAATCAGAATCACACGAAGAGCACTAGGCCCCCTAATTCCCCTGATGTTGCCACTACACTAACCTAACTAACCCCCAAGACCCCACTCACAGTTAGATGCTACTTCTGTGTTCTCATAAGCCCTGCTGCCTACAGCTCTGAAGACATATGGTTCCTCACTGGTCTGCTCCTCTCTGAGGTCAGGGCGGTGGTGGCATCTTTCCCATTACAAGATTCAAACTGCCCTTCACCCCCCAACTACCACCCTTCTATGTTTTTACCTAGGTAATTTGATTTATTCTTCACATCTCACCTCAAAAACTCAACCTTTAGGAAAGTCAGTGATGACTCTTACCTGTATTATATGCTCACAGTATCTTGCCTTTTAAATTAATCTAGTTATCATCATTTATGTATTTTAAAACATGTCTCCCCCACTGGTCTTCAAATTCCATGAGGACAGGGCAACAAGCCTGATCTGTTTGACACTGTCTGCCCCAGTCCCCTGTCTATTGCTTGGCACAGCAGATACTCAACATGCAGCCGTGGAGTATGGCAATGGGTTGTGTGGATCCAGCCATCCTAGACTGATGTCAGGGAATGCTTCAGAAGATTTCTGTGCTAACAAGCCGTCATCTCAGCATTCTTAGCTGGAAGAAATGGTTGAGATCGTAGGGATCAGTGATAATTTCAGCAGGAGAAGGGCCTGTGTGCCGGAAGCTAGGAGCATGTGGTGAGGTAGCCAGTGTTGCCCAGTCCTGGGTAGAAGTAGAAGCTGGTGGACAGCTAGCAGGAGGATGGCTAGGAGGAGGACTAGTAGTCCATGAGGACACGTCGGCCCTAGTTCTGCAGCTGAGTGGGCTGTTGGCAGGAGCCTCACAAGAAAGTAGGACAGAAGTGGGCAGGTAGGAAAAGCTCTCCAGCTTTACTCCTGGGAGAGATAGAGAAGAGGGAAGAAAACACTCTCCCTTTTGTTAAATCATGCTTTAGTTTGGCTGGCTACTTTTTTGGATCTTCAGTCTAGGAGCTAAGGCATGGCCCTTTTCTAAATGTCTTTGGTCTCTGAGAACCATAAATTCCTCAAAATTCTCTCCCCCATCTTCTTCAGATAAATATTCCCTCTATCTCTATGTGTCCTTTATCTTACTTGTCCTAAGACATCTTCCCTTAACCCACTCCCCCTAACTTTCTTCCCTTTATTTGATTATATTCCTGAGGGTCCACATCCATCACCAACAGCTCATTCTCTTTAGCCCATCCAGCTGCTACTTATTCATCCATGAGGCTGACTTCTCTGTCCCAAAGTTACTCCAAGGCCTCCATGGTTCTTTACCTCTGTGGGGTCTCTAATCCCTTTGAGAATCTCTTTGGGAAAGTTATGTACTTCCTTTCCTAGGAAAACTCACTTTTATAGCCACATAAAATTTGTATACAATTTTGGTACTCTATGTGCTTTCTGAAGCCTCCTCCCTCCATCCCTACTATCAGAACTCTGTTCCCAAGTATGGAGTAGAATCCAGAGGGGATTTTTTTGGTTTGGTTGGTTTGGTTTGTTTTTGTTTTTGTTTTTCTGGTTTGGTTTCGTTTTTTGAGAGAGGCCCTCAGCTGGCCTTGCACTCACTATGTAGCCCAGGTTGGCCTCCAACTCATGGCAATCATCCCCCTGCCTCACCCTCCCAAGAGCTGGGATTATAGGTGTGCACTACCAGGCTTGGCTCCAGAGGTCTTTCCTTAAGGAGTTTTAGTAATGAGGAACACAGGCTTGGGAACAAGATTGTTGTAAAGCCTAACAACACCCTTCCTAGCTACACAAACCTGGCTCGCTCTCTCTCTCTCTCTCTCTCTCTCTCTGCCTCAGTTTCCCCAGTTATAAAAGAGAATGATAATACCTAAACTTTTAGGGTGGTGGCAAAGTTTACATGCATTAATTCAGTATGGCATTTGTAACAGTTCTTGGCATATGTTAAACACTCACATTCATCATCATCATCCTCTATTATTTTAGTTTCATTGTTGATTCTCCCCAACCTCATTACTTCAAGAGCCAATACAGTCCCATATCTGACTCATAGATACATCTTCTGGGCCTCATATTATTCTCTTAAAAAGAAATACATTCATCAATTACATTCACAAATTAGGACTTCGCATGAAAATCTGGTCTTTTGTCTTCTCTTGGAAAATCTAATCTGATAATGCTGGATCCTGTTTCCACTTGGCATCAGGAGCTGGAACTGAGTAGTCCTTCAGTTCATGGTGGTAACTGCTAGTCCCCTGGACACATTTTTAAGCTCTGCACTTTAATTTCTTCATCTGTAAAATAGAAGGAGTAAGTCTGCTGCATGGAGTTGTGACAAGGAGCAATGAGGTTACACATGCTAAGTGCTTAGAGCTGTGCCTGGCACATAGTAGCAGCTGCTGTTGTCACCATCATCCACCTGATCGTTAGCAACCACACAGCTGCATCCATCCTGTTAGTGGCCATTCAAGCCCTGCTTACCATTTGCCATCATAATGTTTGTTTGCGTATTTGCTCAGTATATAGTGTTCCCATTAAATTCCCATTAAATTTAAGCTTACGATTCATTTTTCATTACATAAGTCATCAAGAATTCATTTTGCAAACAAATTGCAACATTGAGGATAAAGGTAACATCTCCTTTGGATACCACATTTTCTACTTGTCCTTTCTCTTCACCAGGGAGAGGTAGCCTGAAGTCTGACAGTATCAGGTGTTGCTGTAGATGTGGAGAAATTAAAAAGCCCAGACAATGTAAAGTGATATGGTCACTGTGAAGGGTGGCTTGGGTGGTAGCTATTAAAATTAAAAACGAGCATTTCTCATGAGCCAGCAGTTTCACTTCTCAGAAGATACTTTAGTACAAGTTGGTGCATCTATCTAAGAAGTCATGAAGAAGAATGGTCGTTGCCTCATTCTTCATGATAGTGAAAATGGAACAGCCTAAATGTTCACCAAAAGAGGAATGGTTAAGTAAAATACAGCACCTTCTGAGATGCAGAACAAACAGCAAGTGGAGAACGTCTATCTTTGTTTCTTTATTTCATATTTTATTTTTACTTTATAAGTTTTAACAAGAATAACAAATTTGCTGAGAGTCAAGGCCTGTTTTATATTTAATTTTCATAACAATGTTATGATATAAGCACTCTTACTATCCCTTTTTATAGATGAGGGAACCAAAACAGAAAAGGAATTTCTCCAAAGTCACCCAGTGGAGCTGAGATTTGAATGCAGGTAGACTGATTCCCAAGTAAATGGAATTAATCACTATGCTATACAGCTTTTGCTTTTCTGTAATGTTCATAATATAGTAATAGAATAGTTCATGTCTTTACTTTTTCTTATGCCAGGGATAAAACTCACAACCTTGTGCTTGTGAGGCAGGCATAGCACCACTGAGCTAAATCCTTGCCCCCTAGTTCATCCTTAATGTAAATAAATACACAAAATACATCAATGGTTATTTAAATTTAAAACCTTATGGAATGCTTGATCAGAAAAGTTTCAAAATAACTGTAGACCAGCATAGTGTCATAAAAAGGATGAAGTCTATCTTGATGGCCTCTTCTCTCTTGTTTACTTTGTTTTCCCAATGCTTAACAAAGTACCCTGCACACAGAAAGATCTCATCATTTACTGGGGGGAATAAATGAATAGCTATTTTGCAATGTCCGTCCTAGTCTGACTGCAGGTAGGAAAAAGGAGCTTGGGTGTAGGTTGCCATGTTCCTTGCTACCCCTCCCTGGGTCCTGTGGTTGGGCAGGGGCAGGAGGCTTAGATTCTTAGGAGCAGGAGACAGACATATGTGAGGTTGGGTAATAGAGTTGAGGATTCCTGGAAAAGAATAAGGAATCTAAAAATAATAAAAACAACTCCTTGAAGTGACAGATAAGTATAGCAAGGTCATAGGGTACAAAGTCAGCATACAAGGAACAACTGGGTCCAAAGTGAAAAATGCAATGTCATTTACAATCACTCAAAAAAATCACTGAGGCATAAACGCGACAAAACATATTCAGAAGCCATAGATGTGATACTACAAATCAAAGATAATCAAAATAAATAGAGGGGTGTACTATGTTCATGAAGTGGAAGACTCAACATAGTAAAAATGTCAGTTCTTCACAAACTCATTTATAGATTTAACACAAGTTCTGTAAGAAGCTCAGCAATGTTTTTGTAAATAACAAAATAACTCTAAAATTTACATAGAAAAGTAAAGGAATTAAAATAGCTAAAACAGTATTGAAAAGAATGAGGTCATAGGCTTCCTTTACTATTAAGGCTTACTGAAGGTTTAAAATAATTGAGACTGTTACAGGCAGAGAGATGGGCACATATGCAGTATGATCAGAGAATATGGAAAATGCTTACGCTTTTAAAAAATCATTATAGTATTACATTGAAAGATGCATTGTTGTTAATCCCCTTCATAATAAATCCCCTTGCTTTGAACATACTTATCCCATCATTCTTTCTACTTTGTGAAGCAGTTCTAGAAGTCCACCTTTGTGAGGACTTTAGTCTTTAGTTGTGCTGTCCTGGTTACCTGGATGGCCTGAGCCAATTAAAAATGTTTAGTCCTTATGATCATTTTAGCTCTGGAGAAGATCCAGAAGCTGCATGGTACCAGATCTGATGAATAAGTTGGATAAAGACACATCATACTGTTTTACGAGTCTGCTTTCCCCTGGATAGCATTCGCAGCAGCATTCACTGTACTTTTTTTTTTAATCATAATTCATAAAGGCGCTCATGAATGAGGGCTTCTAGAACAGCTTCAGAAAGTGCCAAAAATGATGGGATATGGGTGTTTGAAGTGAGAAGGGGTATTGGGGGGGATGAATGGTAATTTATCTTTTACTGTAATAAATGTTTTAAATTTGGTCAGTCACTGTGTATTTCAATCACCCCTTGTAGAATAAAGGAACAGAATCAAGAACACAAAAGAAGACCCACACAAGTATGCTCAGCCTATTTTTTTCCAAAAGCAACTGGTCACCCATAGACAAAAATGTGAACCTCAAACCAGGTCTCATACTGCATACACACATTGACTCACAGCGCATCATAAGTATAAATGTAGAACAAACCTACAAAATGTTTTCAGGAAAACAGGATAAATCCTCAGGAACTAGAATTAGGTTAAGTGTTCTTATATGTAACTTCAAAAGGATGATCCATAAAAGAAAAAAGTTGTTACTTTATCAAAATTGGAAACTTTAGTCTTGTGAAAGAACCAGAAAAGATAGCTATGTACTCTGACAAAATTTTGCAAAATACAAAAAACAAAGCACTTGGGTGCAGCATATTCAAAAGAAGCTTAAAAGTCATTGATTTAAAAAATCCAATTAAACAATGGCAAAATATATGAGCAGACATTTCACAGAATAGGATGTATGGATGGCCAAAAGCACATGAAAAGAGGGTCAACATCTTTGGCCATTAGAGAAAATCAAAGTAAAGCTACAGCAAAGTATAACTACCTAGCTGTGGGTATGATTGACAAATATTAGCATGCTAAATACTGGCAAGGATGTGAAGCAACCACAATGTATCTCATATATTGCTAGTGAGAATGCAAAATGGCACAGCAATTCTGGAAAAGACCAGTTACTTATAAAGTTAAACATGTGCTTGCCATAAGACCAGCAACTGATTCCTGAACATTTGTACTAGAGAAATGAAAGTGTCCATTCATACACAAATCTATACATGAATGTTTGTAACCACTTTCTTTGGAACAGGCTGAACCAAAACAACCCAACTATCCTTCATCAGATGAATGGATAAACAGCTACTACTTGGCCACACTGCGGAAGGAACTATTAATACATCCAGTAATTGGAATGGATCCCTGGGGGGATTATGCTGAATGAAAAACAAATCTCAAAAAGTTATGTATTGTGATTTTGTTTATAAAATATTTTGAGATGACCAAATTGTAAAGATGGAGAACAGGTTAGTGTTTGCCAAGGATTAGAAGGTTGGGGACAGTGTGGGTGTCAAGGGGTACAAAGGGGAAGTGGCTATGTAGGAATACAGTGGGAGGGTTTCTTTGGTAGAATGATTATCTAGAGTGTGATGATGATTATGCTAATCTCTACATGTGATGACATTTCAGAGTACACAACAACGACAATGACAAAAATTAATGCGCACAAAAACTTGGGGAATCTAAACAAAGTGTGTAGTTTAGTAAATGCTCTGGTGCTCATGTCAAGTTCCTCGTTTTGAAAAGGCACTGTGATGTCAGACGTTATTACCAGGGAATCTGGGTAAAGGTACACGAGACTCCACTCTTTCTGCAACTTCTTATGAGTCTAAAGCTATTTCAAAATGAAAAGGATTTAAAAAAAATTTTTTAAAGAAGCTTACTCAGAAAAGCTTGGCAATAGTAAGAGGGCAGAATATAACCATAAGGAAGTCTAAAGTATCTTCAGAGACCAGCTCTACCCTATTACTAGTGTTTGTTTTTCCTGTGCTTATCACACCACACAGCAAGAACTTAACTGTGGGATAAATGAATAACCTTAGTGCAGTGTTTGCCCTAGTCTGACTCCAAGGTAGGAAAAAGGAGCCCAGACTTAGGTCTTAGAGCTCAGGTTACTCCTCCCCCAGGCCCTGTGACCCTGGGCTCCTGGCTGGGCAGGTGCAGGAAAGCTCAGGTTTCCCACAGCAGGAGATGAGTGACAGCGCTGGGGATTCTTGGAAGAGCCATAAGCAAGTGGGCAGGGGGGTGCTAGCCAGGCCCAGGCTAGGGGACAGGATTTTCCCAGAGTTCCAGTTGATTAGGAAGTTGGCCCTAGAGAGATGCAACCCCTTTTTCTGGAACAAGTTCTCCTCTCCTACAAACTTGGGCTATGAGCTCCTTCAGTTTAGCTGCCTGCCTGCAACTCTCATTTTTACTGCCCCCTTAGGAGCCTCTTAGGTCTGAGTTTAAATCCCAACTGTGTGAATTCCTAGTTGTATGATCTTGGGACAAGTCCCCTGTCTCCTGGAGCCTCCGTATTTGCATCTGTAAATTGAGAATAATATCCCTTAACTTTCTAGACTTTTGTGCAGATGTTGTAAATTCATTCAGGTCAAGGGCTCCGGGATAGGCATGTTATTTGTGCTCAGGGAATATGATGCCTTTCACCTTCTTCTCTGCAATGTGCACTGGGTGCCAATGGAGAAGTTGGCTTCAGCATTCTGGATGGGTTTGTTCTACACACTGATCCACTCTGCTGACTTCTGCTTTGTATCCAGCTAAAAGTAAGTTAAAACCAGAATCCAGGGCAATCTCAGAGGGATGTGGGAGTCTGTAAAGGGCAGCCAGTGGGGGATGGGGTGGTGAGGGCTTAGTGAGATTAGAGAGAGGCCATTCACTAGCGGTGAATCAGGCTGCCTGGGTTCAAATCCCAGCTCTCTTTATCACCCCTTGGGTACTTTATGTAAGGTCTTAGAATCTCAGTGTCCCCAATCTAAATTTTATGTGTGTGTGTGTGTGTGTGTATTTTCATTCTCTATGGAAAGCCATTAGTACTCTAACAGGCATCCTGTGGTTGCCCTGTTAATGACAGAGATCATTATTATTGACCATCATCACTATCTTTATCATAGCTGTGTGCACATGTAGAGAATGACATTATAGAGTTTGTAGGTATTTTTAGCTGCTGGAGCCTCCTTCTCCTCCTCCTCCTCTTCCTCCTCCTCTTCCTCCCCCTCCTCCTCCTC
>NW_022900946.1:11102139-11112122 GCF_012274545.1 Fukomys damarensis | reverse complement strand
TCCTCCTCCTCACTATGACTAGCCAGCTCTCCTAGCAGAACTGAGGCAGCTGACCCTGTGTGTGGTCCCTGGCTGCAGCAGTCCCATAGGCAGGCAATATCCTCCAGGGAGGATAGAGAGCAGCTATCTGGGTTACCTACAGCCTCACCAGACACATTCCCTGGAAACTAGGGCCCAGTGTTCTGGGTCCAATGGCTTTGTCAAGGTGAGATAACATCTTCCATGTCCTCAGATACCCTGAGAGTCGGGTGCATGCCTGGGCATTGATGGGGAGGGTGGAGGCAAAGTGCCTATGATCAGTCAGCAGGCCCATGGAGAAGGGAATGAGGTGTTCCAGGAGGGGGCCACCTGCTCTCTGGGTCTTACAGAAGACACAAACCTGAAAAGCCAGCAGAAACCTTGGAAAGCATTCAGTCTTAAGACCTTATTTTCTGATGAGGAAACCAAAGGCCATTGCCATTAGGCACATCCCTGCACAAGCAGAAGCAAAGAGCCCCTGAAACCTGGTGTGTGGCCTCCAAGCTAAGGGCTCCCCATCTGTCCTCTACCCTGCTGCAGTCGGACATAACCCAGGGCAGGCCAGGCCTTGATTCTACTGTTTTCTGACTGTGGAAATGAAGGCCGCAGAAGCCACCTGTCTTTGCCTCCATTTCACCATCTATGAAATGGAACCATACCATGATCACACAGGACTGTTTGGAGAATGCAAGGTGGACCTGGCAGGCACTTGGATGTGCTGGTTTTAACTCACTCAATTGCTTCCTGTAGGCCAGACTCCAGTGAGATGCATGGCATAGGTTAACTCCTTTCATCCTCCCAGAAACCTCTTGAGGCATGTGCTAGTTCAGGCCTACTTCACAGAAGGGGAAACAGAGGCACAGGCCCATCGAGTAACTCACCACTTGGATCAGGCAGCTTCGATTCTGAGTCAGTGCTTTTACAGGTGCTGCCAGAACACCCCAAAGCCATAGAGATTAACACCGATTATCTGAGGATGTGTCATGGTGTGCAGTATGCATTGGTTATTAGTAAAATGATAGAACTTCGAGAGCAGGAACCCTGGAGGTGTCCCAGGAACTTAATCCTTCTGATCAGCTGGGGCCTAAAACATGTGTTTGGGGTTTCAGCTGTCATGATATCAGAGGTATATAAGGGGAGGGGACCAGAGGTGTGAAATGTCCTGCGATGCTTAGGACAGACCCTTCCCCAAAGGCCAGTAACCTCTGACTGAGAAACCTATGCATTAAGAGTCGTCCAGGGAAGACAGACCCAAAGACAAGGCTCTGACCACACAGGACACTTGTAGAGGAGGATCCAGGAAGGCTCATGTGGTCCTGGACTTCTCTTTAGCCATCTAGGAAAAGAATAAAAGGATAAATCAGCATGATTCAATTAGGCCAATGCTTCCCAAGCTTTGGTACGTGGGAAAACATTTACCATCTTGATAGTTTTCTAGATTAATGTGTATGATGATCATAACTAGCAATAAGATCGATGATTAAACAAATATGATTACATTATTTAAGACATATCTAAAAGAAATGCAGTTGTCCCTTGATATCTGCAGAGGATTGCTTCCAGGATCCTTAAGTCCCTTCTATAAATGGGCGCAGTGTTTATATATGACACATGCACGTCCCCTACTAGATGATTACGTGTAATACCTAATACCACATAAAGGCTATATAAACAGGTTTCAGACTATATTGTTTTGAGGATGATGACAAGGAAAAAAAAAGTTGGACTGCGGATTTAGCTCAGTGGTTCCATCGCCTGCCTCACAAGCACAAGGTCCTGAGTCTGATCTCCAGTACCAAAAAAAAGTCTGTACATGTTCAGGGCAAATGAAATTTTTAAAAATATGTATTTCCAGTAATTGAATCATAGACATAGACCTCAAGGCTGTGGAAGGCTGATTTTTTTTTTTTTAGGAAGCAAAAAGTGTACCAAAGATAAGTGGAGATGATATAAGTAATATATATTTGGGTTTTGTCTTGACTTCTGGCCAGATCTCCAAAAACTCTTGTGCTTTTCCTAAGTGATAAAAGTGAAAGCAGCAACTTTTGTTATAATATTTGGATTTTTTTTTTTATCTCCAGTGCCTGAAATAGCTCCAGAATGATAAAGATGTTCTGCAGAACAAGCCTTTTTCGATCACACCTGAGTCTATGTTAATGAGGTGACTTTTGAAAAGCACCCCCCCCAACTTCAGGACAGAGACTCGAGGCCAAGGGAGCCAATCCTGAAGTTAGAGAGTTGGAACTTTCAAGCCTTTCCCTAAACCCTGGAGAGGGGAGGGGGGCTGGTGGCTGAATTGTGAATGGCTAACAATTTAATGAGGTTTCCATAAAACCTCAGAAGAAGGGTTTCTAGAGCTTGTGGGTTGCGGACCAGACGGCAGGGTGGGGAAGATGGGGCACCCAGAGAAGGCACAAAAGCTCCATACCTGTCCCCATGGCTTGCCCTTCACAGTTTCTATTGCCCTGCTCCTAAGTTCTACTGTTTGTAATTAACTACTTCACTTGATTTTAGCCAAAGGCTGAGAAGAGATCATAATAAACTACTTAACGTAGATAAACGTTTTCCTGAGTTTTTAGACCTGTCCTAGCAATTTACCAAACCTGAGGAGAAGGCTGTGAGAACCTCTAATTTCCCACACATAAGTTGTAGGTGACTTGGGGACCTGCTACTTAGGACTGACATCTAAAGTCTGGGAGGGTCTTGTGAGCCTGAGCCTTTAACCTGTGGAATAGCTAGTGCCAAATTTTATTATTATTATTTGTGGGGGGGTACAGGGAATTGAGCTCAGGTCCTTGTGCTTGCGAGGCAGGTGGTAGAATCACTGAGCTAAATCCCTGGCCCATGCTAATGCCACATTTTAATTAAATTTTAGGACGCCCAGTTGGCATCTGCAGAGATTTGGAGAGTTGCTTGGTGTGGGAAACCTATATACAGTATTTGGTGTCAAAAGTATTGTGAAGGCAGAAAAGAAAATGGATTGATTTCCTTGTAGTTTTAGTGAATATGCAAAACTTAGGAAGGTTATTAGAGAATGACCATTCTTGAGTCCCATCAAATCATTGTAATCTTGGCATAGATATCAAAAAAACCATGCTGCAAGGCTCAATGGCAGAGTCCTTGCTGGTGAGTCCTGCAAAAAAAAAATTTTTTTTAATGAGTATAGTTTAAAAAGGGACTAAAAATGCAAAACCACACCTTGGGGGGGAATCAACAGTAAGGGCAAATGGGAAGGTGCCTCACATTGCTCATCCTTATCATGTGGTGATGAGCTCCGAGAGGTCGCCCTATCCATTCCTCTCTTAGCCATGACCTGCCGGGGGCCTGGGCCAGAGAGGGCCCAGCTCAGGACCTTGCTGCTGCTTTTGGACACTCAGGACTTAGGTATTTCACAAATGCATGACTGCTGTTTCAAAGTACCGCCACATGGGTAACTTAGATTTATTACCCCATCGTAGTGATAGCCAGCAGTACACAATGAAGGTGTTCGCAGAGTTGGTTCCATCTGAGGGCTGTGGAAGAGAATCTGCTCTATGCCTTTGTCACAGCTTCTGGCAACCCCCAGTGCCCCTTGCTTCTGCCTGTGTCTTCACATATTGTTCCTTTCATACTTATCTCTCTCTGTGTCTACATTTCCGATTTCCAAATACACCAGTTTCATGAGATTAGAGCCCATCCTAATTATTTTTTTCAGTACTGGATATTACACTCAGGGCTTTTGCACTGAGCTACACTCCCAGCCTTTTTATACTTTTTATTTTATTCTCACTGATTTACCCAGGCTGGGCTAGAACTTGCCAAGATCCTCCTGCCTCTGTTTCCGAGTTCTGGGACTACAGGCATGCCTTGTGACACCCAGTGAGATACTATCTTAACTTGATCATGTGCAAAAACTATATTTCCAAAGAAAGTCATATTAACAGGAACTGGAAGTTAGAACAGCCACCTTTTAGGGGGACAAGTTCAACCTGTGATGGCCCGATTCAGCAAGTAGGAGGGAGGGTCCCTCCGCTGAGGCCAGTAGTTATGACTCTGCCTTGACTCTCTTGATGCACTTGCCTCCTCAGTTTCTCTGCTGGGTCAACCCTGCCTTTGGTTTCAGGGAAAATGACTTCCTCCACCATGCAAAGACAGAAGTATGGTCAAGAAGCACCTGGCCTTGAGTCTTTAGCAATTTCACTTCTGGGTAGCTTTGCTTTGGGTTGTGTTCTCCTAAACCCAAGCCTAGTTGAAGCTACCAAAATTGCTCCATTATGTCCTAAACAGTGGTAGCTCTCGCACCAAACTTGACCCTGAAGACATTGCATGAAAGTGTGATCTGCCCAAGCCTGTATGATAAACCCTTTTCTATGAACTGGATAGTAAGGCACAGAGGAGTGGTGTGACCAGAGGGGAGCACCACCGACAGGGTGCAGATTTCTAGGTAGGAAGCTTCTGACCCCAAATCTCCTTTTATTCCAATTGGTCAGCCCCACAGCATCTCTCTTGTTTTATCTCTTGGAAATTTATGTATTTACCAAATAGGGGATTTATATGGTTTTAATTTAAAACACAGAGCTACATCTTGTCCTTTGATAGCAACACTTTGGGTTTGTTTTTTTTGTTTTGGTTTGTTTTTTTTGAGATAGGGTCTCACTATGTAGTTGAGAGTGACCTAGAACTCACTATGTAGCCCAGGCTGGTCTCGAACTCACAGCGATCCTCCTGCCTCAGTCTCCCGAGTGCTGGAATTACAGTTGTGCACCACGACGACCAGCTGATAGCAACACTTTGATGGTAACACTGCTGCTACTACCCCTAAGCTCAGGTCATGTTTACTGAAATGTGTGCCACATGCTTTCTAAATGTAGTCACATAATGATCCTTAGTGACCCTAGGGGATGATGTTACCTCTTCCCTTTCCTGGTGAGAAAACTGAAGCTCTATACTATAAAATCTATAGCAACTTGTCCAAAGCCACACAACTAATTAGAGGCAGAGCAGGGACTGGCCTCTGTCTGTGCTGCATACGCAACCATGTCACACTGTCTTCCATGTAGGAGGGTCTGTTTGATAGATGGATATAAAACTGTTTGACCAGTGTCCAATCTTTTGTTACTACGCTCTGGTGAATTTTCTTGTACATGTGCGATTTCTGCATGTCTTTGCATCTTTGGATATCTTGAAATGGATTGCTGGGTCAAAGGGTATAATATATATATTGTACAATTTGAATGTTTGTCCCCTCCAAAATTCATTCTGAAATATAAGTTCCATTATAATCTTTGCATCTGGATATCTTGAAATGGATTGCTGGGTCAAAGGGTATAAATATATATATTGTACAATTTGAATGTTTGTCCCCTCCAAAATTCATTCTGAAATATAAGTTCCATTATAATGGTATTAAGGTATAGGACCTTTATGAGGGGATAAGGCCATGACAGATGAATGCCATTATAATAGTGTGAGTGTATTAGTCCGATTTTTGTTGCTATGACCAGTGAAAGTCAATTTAGAAGAGAATTATTTTGGCTTACAGTTTCAGAGCTTCAGTCCATGGCAAGCTGGCTCCAAGATACAAGGGCACGGTCATTATAATGGTATTAAGGTATAGGACCTTTATGAGGGGATAAGGCCATGACAGATGAATGCCATTATAATAGTGTGAGTGTATTAGTCCGATTTTTGTTGCTATGACCAGTGAAAGTCAATTTAGAAGAGAATTATTTTGGCTTACAGTTTCAGAGCTTCAGTCCATGGCAAGCTGGCTCCAAGATACAAGGGCACGGTATAGGGCAGGTGCTCAACTCAAGGCAGTCAGGAAGCAGTGAGAGGGCTGGGAAAAGAGCCAGAGAAAAGGAAGGGGCTGGAGACAGGAAATGTCTCCAAACCTCCAACTTGGCCCCACCTTCTAAGGGCCCAGACAAAGAGTTAACCCTCGAAGTTGGAGCCCTCATGATCCAAATAGCTTTCTAGGTTCTGCCTCTGAACACTGCTGCATTGCCAGACAAGCCTTCAATGCATGAGTCCTTGGGGATACTTCATATTTAAACCATAACAGTGAGTTTGGTCATTTTTGGTTCTTTTACCCTTTGCCTACCACAAGTGAAAACTTAGCTTTCCTCCCCTCTGGCCATCTCAGGCTTAGAATTACAAAAGCTGCTGGTGCATAGATAGTAGAGTTCCATCCCCCAAAACTGTGAGTCCATATCTGGACTCACAGGTACCCCTTATGTACCTGACCTACCTACGCCTGTCCCCATGCAGGGGCTCAGAGTCTGGCCTGGGAAAAGGTCCATGATGAGTATACCGTAAACATTAGCCATTATGACTATGGTTTGATGTGTCCCCAAAGTTCATGTGTTGGAAACTTCATTGCTAAAGCAACAGTGTTGAAAGATGAAACCTTTACAAGGTGAATCGGCCCTGAGGGCTCTGCTGACATGAATGGATGGATATCATTATTTTGGGAGTGGATTAATGATCAAGGAAATGGGCTCTTGATAAAAGAATGACATCAGCCTCCTTCCTACTCCCTGGCCCTTTCTTCTTTCTGCCACAAGATAACACAACAAAAAGGCCTTCACAAGAAACACTCTTGGACATCCCAGCCTCCAGAACTGTTCATTATAAATTACCTAGTCTCGGGTATTACAGCAGCACAGAACAGACTAAGATAACTACCATTATCTCACCCTCTGCACTCTGGGTCAGCTCCACAAAAAACAAAACCAAACCTGCAAAGCACTGTCTAGAAGTTACTAGAAATTAGTAGCTTCTGTTCTCTTTTTATTATCCCTAGTGAGTTCTCAGAAATTCTCTCATTTTTCTCCCCTCCCTTTTCTTTCCTCCTCATTTCTCTCTCTCTCTTCCCCCTCCATCCCTTCCTCTGGAAATCTGGCTTATTGTGTGAAGTTTTTAGACATTTTGATGTTAGTGACTAATTAGGATTTTTTTTTAAAGAAAACATTCCCCGACTGAGGCCAAACAAAACCCATCTGCAGAGCAGATGTGGCCAGTGGGGCCACCAGTTTGTCTTGAAGTTATTCAGGCTTGGGTTTATGTCTCAACTCTGACTTCTGTGACTACGCTATGATTGGAAGCCTGGGTGTCCTCATCTGTAGACAGGCAATTGTAAGCCCAACTCGTGTGACTGAGTTTGGGTGATGACTCATATACAGCAGTAAACATATTGCTGGCACTCAACGGGTGATTGATCACTGGTATTATCACGGCAATGACATTAAATGAAATCAGGACTCTGGCAGGCAGAGATGTTTGAGGGAGACTGATTATCTTGAGCTTATCAGCTTTTAAGTGTTGAAAGGACACTCAGGTGGGGCTGTCCAGAGGCAGCTGGACATGGCCACGAGGACTGCAGCTTTTCATATAGGGGAGGGGTATCTTTTCCATGGGGAGTGCCTCTTCCCATAGAAGTAAGACTTCTTCTTTACCTTTTATGTGCCTTTATGAGTTCTGGAAGTTCATAGGCTTCAGGCTACCACTTCCATATTGGATACTTGTGGTTGATTCCTGGAAAATGCACAATTCCCCAACGTGGCTGCTGTTCTGTTGAGAGAAAACCTAGAGTGATAAGGTCAAAGTGGAACTAGTTCTTGAGAAGCTCTAGTACGTGAGGCAGGAGGGGTGGTGGAGGCTGCATGCAGAGGCCATCTTCTTAGGAGCTCAACTATTGTCAACAAGCATTTCCTGAGAATTCTTCTACGCCAATGGGACCTTGGTCTTGCTTATGGGAAGAATCACTATTCAATTAAAAGATACGAACTCTCACTGTTCTGCTTTGCATTCTGCCTGTGTCTTTGGCCAAATCACTTCTGTCTCTGGACCTAAGGTCATTATTTGTAAAGCAGGTATGTTGGGTTGTGTATTCACTGTCTAGGGCCACAATAACGAAGGGTAACAAAATAACAAAAGGCCGTAAGGACAGGAAGTCTGAGATCCAAGGTCAGCAGGGTTGGTTTCTCCTAAGGCCTCTCTCCTCAGCTTGCAGATGCTGTCTTCTTCCTGTGTCTTTACATGGTCTCTCTTCTGTGTGTGTGTGTGTGTGTGTGTGTGTGTGTGTCTGTGTCCTAATCTCTTTATACAGGCACCATTCATATTTAATTAGGGTCCACCCTAAGGACATCACTGTACTTTTATCTCATTAGAGATCCTATCTCCAAATAGAGCTACATTCTGAGGTACTATGAGCCATGAATTCCGCTATGAATTTTGAAGGGACAAAATTTGGACCATCATACACCAAGCCAGCATTTTCCGAAGTATGGAATCTTGCTACTGATGGGTTGACTTCAGGCCTTGAAGAACAGTCTGAGTACCTAGAGAAAGAAGTGGTCAACTCATGTCAAACACAGAATCTTTTGACACCTACCAGAGCAAATGGAGTGCAGGCCTCAGGCACAGAGCCTTATCAGGCAACCGTATCTGTATTAGTTGCTATGTAATAAATCGCCTTTTTACTTTATACTTCACAAACACATATTTACATACCACAGTTTCTGTGGCTCAGGAACTCAGGAACCATTGAGGTGTGTGGTGGAGCTAATCTCTCATGAGGTCCCAGTGTGACTGGGACTAGTGGCTTTATCTCTAAGGTGGCTCAAAGTGGTGCTGGCTGTGACTTGTCAGGAACCCTGAGTTCCTTCTCACGTGGGCCTCTTACAGGCTGCACAAGTGTAGTCATAACACAGCAGTTGGCTTCTTCCAGAATGAGCAAGAGAGAGAAAAAGCAAGATAGTAAGGAGGAAGTACCATCTGTTTTAGGAGCTAGCCTTGGAAGTCACATGCCATCAACTTGTGGAATCCTGTTAGGAGAATGGAATGGACAGGACACAGAATGGGGCATATCTAATGTGGAGGGAATGACAGTGGACCCTCGACTTACGAACTCGATTTGTCCCTGAAGGCTGATTGTAACTCAAGCTGGTTGTGTCAATACGGCTGAGATCTGGATGTTTACCTTGGCACACGCTATAGATAACAAGAGGCGGATGAATCCTCCATTAACCTAATTAACCCAAGTTGTTTGTATGTCAGGCTGGTCATAACTTGAGGATCCATTGTATACAAAAGCATATCAGGAGACAAGGATCACTGGGGACCTTCTTAGAGACTGGGACACTAGAAATTCTTATTTTTTATTATCTGATTAACTATTTTGTTGGTTACTTTATTTCTCCTTGTATACAGAAAAATACCTGTTAGCGCTTTGTGCACTTTTAATTTACAAGTGATGTGCCACGTTATTGTATAGCCTGTTTTTTTCACTCAACAATGTTTTTGAGGGACAGGGATTTAGCTCAGTGGTGCTGCCGCCTGCCTTGCAAGCGCAAGATCCTGAGTTCGATCACCGGTACCAAAACAAATAAACAAACAAACAAAACAATGTTTTTGATATCTATGTTGCTATCAGTTTTGATATAAATTGGTAATTGTTGATACAAACAGATTGTTTGGAAATACATTGCATTAAATTTTAAACATACAAGTTATATATGTATTGATGTCTTCTGATGGTGGACACCTAGCGTGTTTCCAAAGTTTTGGTTTTATAACAATGACTACAAATACTTTTACGTGTCCTAGGGTAGGATAAATAATGAGAAGAGAAGTTTCTGGGTAATAGATGTGTTTTATGTTTTGATAGGTGAGACCACCTACCTTTTAGAGTAGTCGTACTGATTTATACTTCCTCCAAAATTTAGGAGTGTTTTCATATTTCCACAATATTATGATATCCTCTTTTGTTTTGTTGTTGTTGTTGTTCTGGGGATCAAACTCGGGTCTTTACACTTGTGAGGTAGGCGCCAGAACCACTGAGCTAAATCCCTAGCCCTACATCCTCTTAATGTGGCCAGACATTTGAAATTTTACAATCTGGTGACTAGAGAAATAGTATTTTAGTGTTTTATTCTTTTTCTTTTTCTTTTTTTTTTTTTTTTTTTTTTTTATTCAGGATTAAA
>NW_022900946.1:11089166-11102109 GCF_012274545.1 Fukomys damarensis | reverse complement strand
TTTTTTTTTTTTTTTTTTTGATACAGGCATCAAACTCGGGACCTTGTGCTTGCAAGACAGGCAGCGGCACCACTGGGCTAAATCCCCAGCACTATTCTTTTTTTTTTTTTTTGGTACCGAGGATCGAACTGGGGTCCCTGTGCTTGCAAGGCAGGCGGAGGAACCGCTGATCTAAACCCCCGGCCCTATTCATTTTTAATTGTGGCAAAGAAACATTAAATACATTTTCTCAATTTACTCTTTTTCAAATTAATTTTATTGGTACATTTTTTACATACGTAATGATCATATTCATCATAGGGAATTTGTACCTGTATATGGTATATCTTAATTTTTTCCCTATTTCCCTCTCTTTCCTTCAATCCTACTTCCCCTCCCTATTTACAAAACTTTATTTCTATTGTTTACCTTCCATTTAAAACAAATTTTCCCCTATTCCCTTCCTTCTCCTCCTCCTCCCCTCCCATCCCTTGTTTCTCTTCACATCTGGACATTTTTCTTCCTCCTTCCCAATATCTACCCTCCATTTTGGTCGTTACCCTTTGGGTTTCTCACACAGGAGAAATGAGATATTCAAGCATGTGTATCTGATTTATTTCACTTAGAATTATGTTGTCAAGGTGCATCCGTTTACTTACTTAAATATGTCTCGTTTATCATTTTTTATGGCAAAGTGCACCACTGTATATAAAAACCACATTTTCTTTTTCCATTAATCCATCGATGGGTACATGGGCTGTTGCTAAGATTTAACTCTCATAATTGTGCTGCTATAAACATGGGTGTTGTCGTGGTTTGTGTTTAGGTGTGGATGAGATGGGACTTTCTTTTTCAGAGGTGGCTGAATCTGGAATTTATGATGCTGGGATTAAGGGTGCGTGATTACTAAACCACTACACGTGAGTGATTGGTTTGGCACTGCCCCAATTCAGGCAGTCTGAAGAAGATAAAAGGGGTAGAAAGGTGCTTTCAAACCCCCTTGTTACCTTTGCTGCCTTGTGTGCGCCATGTTGTTTTACCTCTGCGATGTCTGTTTGCCTTCCCAGCCTCAGAGCCAGCGGATCGTGGACTGAAACCACTACATACTTGCGAGTAAAGTAAATTCCTTCCCTTTTAACTTTGGGTATTAGATATTTTGTCTCAGCGACAAGTAAAAGTAATTAACACAGGTTTTCTGGCTTCTTCCACTGGCCTTTGGGCCTTCTGGTGCAGAGCCTCAATACGGACAAGCACGAGACATTGCCGTGGGCTCCGTGCCACTGGCTGGACTCGTGGAGGACACTGCTTTGGATTCTAGGCCTTCAGCTGGACTTGTGTGGGACATTGCTGTGGGATCCAGGCCCTCGGCAGTATTTGGGGGGCCTCTAGTATGCAGTTAATCTCTTGTGCTCCTCTATATTTGACTTTTTGGGTAAATACTATAAAATAATCCTGGAAATTATGTATCCTGTATTAAATATGTCTCCCTTGTAAACCCTGAGTTCAACAAAATTGGTGTCACAAATGAGTTACTTGTGATGTTGGCTGGCCATGTGGCTTAAGCTCAAATGCCTTGGGAATCAATTTGGAAAAGGTTTTGCAAGACCAAAGAGGCAGTCCTGATATGCTCTAAACTATATAGGAGACTCTAGTCAGAGCCCAGAAAATCAGAATACATTGGAAATGCTGCCAGTTAGGATGAGGCTTGGGAGGCTTCTGCTGAGAACTGCATTGACTGCTGGGTCTGAGGCGCAGTGTGCGTTGTGCTTCAGCAAGAAGTTGGTCTGCATTTTGCTTGTGTTTGGAGACGCAGCCTGGTGGAAGAAAAATTTCAATGCAGTCTACAGCTGGGAGGATAGCATGGTTACTGTTGAGGGCTTTTGGCCAGATCCATGTTGGAAATTAAGAATGGAGAACCAGCTGGGTGATTTGAAGCATTTGGCTGGAGGAAAGGTTCCAGTAGAGTCCTGGATTGCAAGGATGAAATGAGAACATGGTTTTTGAGAAAGAACAGGACAGTGGAAAAGTGACTGGAAGTCTTTTACCAGAAGGAAAGAATGTATTTCGAGATCCTTTGGGATAGTTTTTAGTGTTGCCACACTTGTCAAAGTTAATGGGAAGCAAGGATTGTGGTTTTAATAGCTCTCTCCCATTATGATTTTGATGTAGTTACATGGTGTTTAGGTGTGTAAGACTGGTTTTTTAGTGCTGTTAAAGCCTGTACATAAATGGAAACCCTAAGAGTTAAAATTTGAAGTCATATTGTGGAGACAAGTGCAGTGAGAATTGTATATAAGTAATTGTACTAATGTAAATCTGAAGACATCAAGATATGTTAACTTTCACAAATCTGCCACTAGAGACTATGGTTAAAGAAATGTGTCTGGTTATCAAGCTGATCAGGGATGCATTGTGATGGATTCACTGATGGGCCAACCTGGAACGCCCAGATGAACTGAATCAGCATGGTTGGGTGTGGAGGAGCCACCTGAGGATTGTTGGCAATAGCCTTAAAAAGAGGCCTGGAGGGAAGATTGTGGGCTGTGCATGGTTTTCCTGATTTAAACTTGGCTGTTCTCACCAGAGGCCTGGGGCCTAACGGTCACTGGGAGTGTCTGCTGCTTTTGTCGGGAGCTCTGATCTTCACTGGAAGCAACACTTCCTGGCTTCACTGTAGACCCCTCAGCCTGGTGGCACAAATCCTTCATCCTCCCAGTGTAGGTTTTCTGGCTTCCACCACTGACCTTTGGGCCTTCCTGGGGCAGATCCTCAGTACGGACAAGCACGAGACATTGCCGTGGGCTCTGGGCCTCTGGCTGGACTCATGGAGAACACTGCTTTGGATTCTAGGCCTTTAGCTGGACTTGGGTAGGACATTCCTGTGGGATCCAGGCCCTCGGCTCTATTCTTGAGGTCTCTAGTGTGTGATTAATCTCTTGCATTACTCTGTAACTGACTTTTGGGGTAAAAAAAAAAATCATAAATTATGTGTCCTGTATTGTATTTCCTTGCCAAACCTCTGACTACAACAGGTGCACATATCACCAAGAAAAGGGGAATAGCTAGGTCAAATGGAATCTTTAGTTTTAGTATTTTGAGGAATCTCCACACTGATTTCCACAGTGGTTGCATTGGTCTACACTCCCAGCAAAGAGTTCTTCTTCCCCACATCCTCACCAGAATTTGCTATTTGTTGATTTCTTGATGATACCATTCTTTCTAGAGTGAGAGGGAATCTGTATTGTTTTAATTTTCAGTTCATGAACAACCAGTTATTTTGGACATTTATTTGCTGTTTGTACTTCTTTACTTGAGAAGTATCTATTCATTTCAGGTGCTCTTGTTTTGTTTTGTTTTGTTTTTTTGGTGCTGTGGATTGAACTCAGGTCCTCATGCTTGCGAGGCAGGCGCCAAAACCACTGAACTAAATCCCCGGCCCCAGGTGCCCTTCTTTTGGCTTGATTCTTTAAATGGGATGGGGGGAGTCTGAAATTTTTTCTAGATATTTGTCCTTTGAGGAATAGCTGGTAAAATTTTTTCCCATTTGGTAGGTTGTCTCTTCACTCTGTTGGTGGTTTCTTTTGCTGTGCAAAAGCCATTTGATGTCATTCCAGTTGTTGATTCTTTGTAATATTCCCTGTGTGATCAAGTTTTATTTGTAGTCTTTGCCTACACCTTTGTCTTTAAGAGTTTCACCTCTTCTATCTTCCAGAAGATTGTTTCTGTTATAATAATTAGATTTTTGATCCATTCGATTTTAGTTTAGTACATGATGAGAGATATGGGTCTAGGTTTAATCTTTGACATGAGGAAAGCCAGTTTCCCCAATACCTCTTATTAAAGAGGATATCTTTCTTCCAGGGAAGGTGTTTGGACCTTTTGTTAAAGTCAAGATAGCTGAATGTGTTTGGAGTTGTTCCTGCATCTTTGTTCCAGTGATTCTCAGGTCTGTTTTGTTTGTTGTTTTTTTAACAGAACCATGCTATTTTTGTCGTGGTAGCTCTGTAGTATAATTTCAAATCAGGGATTGTGATTGTGATGCCCCGTGCCTTGAGTTTGTTGCCTAGAATTGCTTTTGCTATTCTGGGTCTCTTCTGTTTCCGTATGAATTTAGGATTAAGTTTCCTAGTTCTGTGAGGTATGCTATTGGTATTTTAATAGGAATTGCATTAAATCTATATAACAGCTTTGAAAGTATGGCCATATTCACTACATTGTGTCTGCCTATCCAAGAACAAGGGATATCTTTCCCTATTTTTTTTTTTTTTTGGTACTGGGGATCAAACTCAGGACCTTGCCCTTGCAAGGCAGGTGGGGTGTATCTTTCCACTTTTTAATATCCTGTTTTATCTCCTTTTTCAGAGAACTATAGTTTTCAAGATAAAGGTCTTTTACCTTCTTCATTAGATTGATTCCTAAATATTTTATTTTTCTTTATGCTATTGTGAAAGATTCAAGTTAACCATATTTGAAGTGACCAGTTCAGTTGGGTTAACTGCATTCACATTGTTGTATAACAGATCTCTAAAACTTTCTTCTTGCAAAACTGAAATTCCTCACCCAATGAATAACTCTCCATTTTCCCTTTCCTCAGGTTCTGGTGGTGAATTTTTTCTGGTGAGTTTTTTCAGTTTGACCTTTTTATTTTATTTATTTATTTTATTTTTGGTACCGGGGGTTGAACTCGGGTCCTTGTGCTTGTGAGGCAGGTGGCAGAACCACTGAGCTAAATCCCTGGCTGAGTTTGACCATTTTAAATGTCTCATATAAGTGGAATCATATAACACACATTCGTCATTTGTATTTGGCTCATTTTGTTACCATAAGGTTCTCAAGTATATCTACATTGTACATGACTGGATTTTCCTTTTTTTTTAGGCTGGAGAGTATTTTATTGTCTGCATAAAGTACATTTTCTTTATTCATTTGCCTGTAGGTGGGCATTAGCTTGTTTCCCTATCTCAGCTATTGTGAATAACGTGGCTATAAATATAAACACAGGTGTACAGATTTCTTTCAGTTATTTTGGCTATATATCCAAAAATGGAATTGCTGGATCATATGGTTATTCTATTTTTACTTGTTTCATGAGCCTCCACCGTGCTTTACATAACACCGCAACATTTTACATTCCATCAGTACCAGACAAGAGTTCCCATTTATTCACATGCTCACCAGCACTTGTTATTTTCTGTTGTTGTTCGAGTGGCTAGTCAGTGTTTTAATTTTATACTTCACTGAGTTTCAGGAAGGTTGGGCATCCTTACACAGTCCCACTTGAACGATGGGAAAATTACAATTCTAGGAAATTAAAATTACTAGTCCCCAAGCAAAGGGCTAGTCAGTGGTGGTAAAGTTAAAGCAGAAGACAGGGTGGTGCACTCCATAAACCCGTATCGTTCCCGCTGTGTTACTGTGCCCTTGAACTTGCAGTGCTTCTTTAAGAAGAGGGGAGGGGGGAAGTTCAGCTCTGAGCTTCTGAATTCCGGCTTGTTTTACTCCAGACAAATGGGGGATCTATAAAGCATTGCTGTCCTTGAGTCTGCAGGCCAAGTAGCCTTTACCTCCACCTAGAAGGAAGCCGTGTCCAACCTAATACCCCTGACGGGAAATGTGTGCCCAGAAGATTAGCTCCATTGTGTGGGGCTGGATGCTTTCCACTGGCTTTGTTTATAGGACAGATTGTTTTTGCGAAGTTGTTTGCTCCGGTAAGTCTCCAAGCTCTTGAGAGGCCTGGCCCTGGACAGGGCCAGATTTACGGGTAGCCTGGAGCATGGGCAGGAAAGGTCTACAAAGGAACAGATCCCCTGGGAGACTGCAAGAGCTCCCTCGAAAAGCAAAATCACAGCCCTATTTTATTTTACTTTTAAAATGGGATGTGCAGTGGGGTATTGAACTTTTCTTCCCTCTTGGCTGTGGGTGCTGACATTTTTGCCTTACTGTCTGCGTTCCACGTCAGCTCACCTCTGTACATTTCCATATGTGTTGCTGGGATTTTGAGGCGTTTTCTTGGTTTTGTTTTTGTAATGCTTCCTGCCAGAAGCATCATGCACCTAACAGCACAAGGTCTCATACTCGCATTTGTTCCAAATCAGTTAGCAAATGGGGCCTGGAGTGCACAAGGTGAACACTCCCCATTCAGAGGCCATGAGGCGTTTCTCCTCGGGTGGTCTCGGCGCTGTGGTCCTGTGACGGAGAACACATTGTGTCTGGCATGTGGTGCAGATGCCAGCTGCTAACATGTGCTCTCTCTTCATTGTTCTATCTTCCTTCCCCCCCACCCACCCAGCTAGACTATCCCATAACCCGGAGTTTCGTACTGTTCCCAAACCTCAAATATTTAGGCCAGGCAGTCTGGCAAGGAAACATGTGGTGCATGCCAGCTGCTAACATGTGCTCTCTCTTCATTGTTCTATCTTCCTTCCCACCCACCCACCCAGCTAGACTATCCCATAACCCGGAGTTTCGTACTGTTCCCAAACCTCAAATATTTAGGCCAGGCAGTCTGGCAAGGAAGAATGTCAAAATGAGGAGGAAATACTAGGCTTCTTACTTTTGCTGAACCTCGGCTTTCTTACCTGCACAGTGCAATGATAAGGCCACCCTGGCTCCTAGGGTTTGGAGGTAGTCGGTGACATTATTGCCTAAAGTACTTGGTACACTGCTAGTTACCTGGGAAGCACTCAATAAGTGAGTCTTGTTATCTCCTGAATAGCACCTTGGGCCAGACCCTGTGCTAAGGTTGCACGAGACATAAATTTATCCCTGAGGACTCAAGGTCAAGTTACACCTTGCACAGAGTAGTCTATAGAGTTTGGCAGTAGACAGGGACACCATGTAGTATCACTCAACTAACTGGCCATATCAGGGAGATGCGACATCTAAAGTGAGACTGAAAAATGCCCATCTTTGCTCTTTAGGCAGTTCCACGAAGAGCAAGCCAGGCCTCATGGGATGCCATTTGGTGTCTATGACTCCTGTAGTCTCCGGCAAAGGTTTCATTCATTCAGGAATTCACTCATTTAACCAATCCATGCCTAATAAATACTTATTATTATTTTTTGTTTGTTTGTTTGTTTTGGTACCAGGGATTGAACTTGGATCTTTGCGCTTGCAAGGCAGGCCACCAAACCGCTGAGCTAAATCCCTGGCCCAGTAAATATTTATGATTGACAAAAATGAGTTTCAAGCATTTAATATGAGGCCTGATTCTCTCTAGTCACTGAGCCACCCCTAAAGCCGTACGAGCCTACAGTCTTGACCCTTGACAGCATCCACAGGAAGATAACGGTGGAAAGGAGGACACATTTTGAGGTCCTTTATCTAGTGTGTGACCTTTGTCTTGCTCCTTCATGGTTCCATCCATGTCTGTGTTTGTAATGTTTGGAGGTACCTTCGTTCCCTTCTTAAAAGCTACAACGTTGAGGCTTGGAAAGAGTACGTTGTTTCTACCCTCTTGTCTGCATTATGTAGAAGAAGCAGGAATGTGCTCCAGCATAGGAAAATGAGAGCACACATTGTCTCTGCACCTCAAATGTGCAAGCAATGGTAGCTTCTAGATGTCCCAGACCTGCCCTAATCTTCCTACCATGAGTAATCTTGGGTGGGAAGGACTAGAACGTGTGAGTGAGTGTGAGTGAGTCACCTCTCCATGTTCTCTTGGTTTAAGAGGACCTTCCACCTGAATACTCCATTGTTTCCAAATTCTTTCTTCTTCTCTGTCTCAATAAGGCGGTGTTAGGGATTATGGAAGGGATCCCAATGTATCACGATACTTCAGACCCTCGTCAATGTCTGTGACAAGTGGTCTGTTTCTCCTGGTCACTGTCCCAGCATGTTGCAGTGGTTAGGTTAGACATTGATGACTCCTAGAACAGTTGGTGATGACCTCAGTCCACTCCAGGTGCCTTCTGAATGACTGGTCCTATCTCTCCAGTGCTGAATTTCCCTCTGGGGACGCTTTGCCACACTAGTCTTGCCCCTGGTCATCTCTGCTCACTTTGTAGCTCTTGTGGCCACTTCGCCACTTCCACAACAACTCCCATTAGTCTCCCTCCTTTCTAGTTTCACTTCCTTTCTCACATCCGCTCCTTTCTGCATCCCTCCATTGGGCACACAGAACCTTCTGGAAAATTCTGTACGCAAAAGCCAGCCCCCCCCAACCATATTGTAAGCCATCTTATTTTGATACTGTGTCTTTCCAGAATCTCCTGTGGAAATAATGCAAGGCCTTCTCTGCTTTTGGCTTCCTCACACTGTAATACTCTTCTCCCAGGAGTCCTGCCTAGATGGACAGCTGACAGCTGTCCACCTCCCCACCTTTCTCTCCCTCTCTGCCTTCATGCTGCGCTCCACAGGCTCAAAGCGGGTACCCTTGTAAGCAGAAAGGGAACTGCCCCAAAGAAGGAAGCCACCTGATCAGAACAGTTCATTTAAACTCTCTCAACCTCAGTTTGCCGAACTGTAAATCAGGGGCTACATGAACCTCTACCTCCCTGATTTATAAGAAATAAATGAGAAAATGCATCGGTCTGTCCACTAGCAAGTGTTTTGGGGTGCGAATTGTAAAATTTCAGTGCCAATTTTATTCAGAGATATTTGTTCTTTGGCACCACCCTGAATAAAACTGAGGGTTTTTGTTGTTGTTGTTGTTAGGAAGGAGAGAGTTACTGGCATTGAGTAGGTCTAGAAAGTGGCCTTAACCATGGTTAAGTGATCTCAGCATAGTACCTAGTACAGAATAAATACTGGAAATATTAGTAGCATAATACTGAACATGAACTAACACAGAATTTGAAAATTTGGATTAGTGTCTACTTGGTAGAAAGGCAATTAGACAAGAAAGACTCTGGAGTCCCTGGAGATCGCCAAATTTTAATAATTTCTGTCTAGCAGTGCTTACTGTTCCCTTCCAGATCCCTTGCTACATGGCCCATAGTAGATGCTTAATAAGTATTCCCAAGTAGCCACCTTAGGTGCCACATGCCTGTAGTCCTAGTCTTGGGAGGCTGAGGCAGGAAGACGGTTATGAGTTTGAGGCCAGCCTGGACTACATAGTGAGTTCAAGGCCAGCCACAACTGTATAGTGAGACCTTGTCTATTGTGAGTGAATGAATTGCTAAAGCTCTTGGGCTCTGGTGGGCTCCAGCACCCCCCACACCACATATTGAATCTCTGTCCCTATAACTTCACCCTGACCTCTGAGTGGCTTCTGTTGAGCGCTGGTTGCAAAGAGCACTTCCGTGCTTCCCACAGTACACAACAGCAGAACTGCATATTAGATTTCATGTTCAGCATTTCTTGGCCTGTGCTTTGAAACGCATCAGGCTTTATGCACCCTATGCTTTTTCGCACCCTATGCTGTCCCCCTCTCCAACCCCTCAAGGTGCTAATCCTGCAGCTCACTGTAAATGGGGTGCATTTCCTCTAACTGCCCTGGTCGCATTTCTTAATCAATAGCCTAACTTGTCCACACCAAGTAAACACAGCTTTGATTTGAAGAGAAGCAGGAAGCCAAAGGACACCTCTGCAAAAGCACACAAAGAATGAATCTATTCTTCCAAAAATTCATTAGGTCATTAAATCAACAAATGGTAGCGAATCTCTGAGCAATGATTATGTGCCAGGCCCTTCTGTAAGTGCTATATACAGGTTGACTCTAATCCTGACAAGATTCCAAGGTGCTGGGATACTCATTTTTATTAAATTTTTTATTTATATCCGTGCACGTTTGCAGTATGTAATGATTGTATTCACCATGGGACATTGGTACATGTGCGTAACATCTTAGTCTTTTTTTGTAATCCTCTTCCCATCTCTCCATCTCTCCATCTCTTGGTCACCTTCCCTTTTGCAAAACATCTATCTCCTTGCTTCCTCTTATCTACCTTGCATTTTGCTCCTTGTTCATATTTTGGACTTTTCATGTAAGAGAAATCATGTAGTATTTAAGCTCATGTGTCTGATTTATTTTACTTAACATTTGGTCTCAAGGTGCATCTGTTTTTCCCACAGATGGCTCAAGTGCATCCTTCTTTATGGCAGAAGAGTAAATCCCACTTTTTTTGGATCCACTCATCTGTTGCTGGACATACAGGCCACTTCCAGGGTTTAGCTATTATGAGTTGTGCTGCTATAAACATGGGTGTGCATGGACCACTGGAATATGATGTCTCTTGTACATGAGGGGACTAGAGAACATGTAGGTCAATGGATATGGAGCATATGCACAGAAAAATGTACCGTTATTATATTTTATTTTTATTTATGTTTACATGTTTATTACATTTCCATCAAAAATTTTATACACAACAGCAAGCAGCAAGTTTTACACAGTAATTTCAAGCAGCACTTAAGTTAAAAATGCTTTTAGCGGCGAGTACTAGATGGCCTGGTTATGGTGACTGTGTTTGCTTTTCATGGCTGTGAAAAAATACCCAAGATAAGGAGCCTATAAGGAGGAAATGTTTATTTTGGCTCAAGGAAGGTTTCAGGGCATCACCGCTGGGTTCTGTTGTTGCTGGCCCCATTGTGATGCAGAGGATCATGGTGGAGAAGGAGTAGTGGGGCAGAGCTGCTTCCCCGAGTCATGCAGGAAGCAGAGAGGGTCAGGAACAAAATATGCTCTTGGACATGGTGGTGCCCGCCTGTAATCCCAGTGCTCTGGGAGGCTGAGATGGAAGGATATGAGTTGGAGCCCAGCCTGAGCAGTTTAGTGATTTAATGAGATCCTGTCTCAAAAAATTAAAAAGGTTGGGGATATAGCTCAGAGTGAAGGTCTTGGGTTTAACCCACAATAAAAAAATAATATAACTAAAGAAGACTCAACAAGTCCAGTGAAGACCTACCTCCTGCTAGGTCCTACGTCCTAAAGTTTGTACTATATTCCAATACCACCACCAGCCAGGGAATATGCCTTCAAGACATGAAATTTCAGGGGACTGCTCAGATCCAAACTTAACAATAACTCATGGGCCAGGAATTTAGCTTAGCAGCACCCCCGCCTGCCTCACAAGGTCCTGAGTTCAATCTCAGTACAAAATAAAATAATAATAATAATAATAATAATTCAAACCCTAGGGGCTTATAGTTCTCCCTGGAGCTGAAAGTAATGGGTAGCTGGTACTGGTTCTAAGGCTCAAGGATCTGACATTTAGATGGTCCTTCCCTTTGGTCCTGAGATGGCCAAACAGCTCCTCTCAACATCTGTGTAGATCGGCCGGAAGGTGAACAAGGGAAAGGGACAGACCTGTATCGGGCAGATTTCTGCATCTCTCAAGGCCAAACCTGAGTCCGATGGCCCCCTCTGTATGGATGGTCACTGAGAAGAAAGACCATGGCAGCAGAGGTCAGGTCAGCTGATCAAAAGTGTCTGCCGGAGACAGTGTTACAGGAGAAATCACACTGGGTAATGGCATAGTCAGTTCTTGTACAGAAGTTGACTGGAGTGGGGTGGCTTTCAACAGAGACCTGGTAACTAGGAGCCAGCCTTGTAACAATCTGGGACAGAGCCTTTGTGCAGAGACGTCACAGTGCACATACCTTCGTTTGGAAAATAAGTATGCAGAGATCTTAGGAGAGGGGGAAATCCAGAATGGCTGGAGCCTGAGAACAGTAGGGATCAAAACCAGGACAAGGAAAGAGACAGGAGCTAGATTGTGCCAGGGTCTTTTGGGGCCTATAAAGAGTTTGGATTTTATTTGGATCTAAGTATGGTTGCAAGGGACTGGAGGCTTTTAACCAGAATAGTGGCATGATCTGACTGACATTTTAAAAATAATTATTCAGGCAGAAGAGTTGTTTTGGAAGTCATGAGGCTTAAAGGGCCTTAATTCTAGGCAATATTATAGTTTTTCACAGCTCTGTCCTGTTGGGCTTATTTTTTCTGTCTCTTGGGTACCTCCTGCCCCCTTTTTATTCCAGGACAGCTCCTGGAGAGCCGGACTGTGCCCTGCCCCTCAGACTCCCCAGGACATTGCGCAGAGCCAGGCATAGAGCAGTACTTGATAAACATTACTTGAGCTGAAATGGACAGAGGCAAGCGCTCTGCTCTAAGATCCCCAAGCTGCTGTCACTTACACTTCACTTAAGGTTTGGCCAGATCAGCAGCTCTGAACTGGGTGTGTTTTTCTCCCAGAGGGTGTCTGGCACTGTCTGAAGATACGTTTTGTTGTCATAACTAGAGAGAGGAGAGAGAGAGGCATCTAGTAGGCAGAGGCCAGGGATGCTCCTAAACACCCCACAATGCACAGGACACCCCCACAGCATGGATTTCTCTTGCCCCGAATGTCTCCCGTCCAAGTGCTAAGCAGGCCCAACCCTGCTTAGCTTCCGAGATTAGACGAGATTGGGTGTGTTCAGGATGGTACGGCTGTAGATCCCAAGTGTCAGTAGTGCTGAGGTAGAGGAAATCTGTATTGGAGGTACGTACCTATTCTGTTATTTCCTAAATTAATTCGCCTTTTCACATGAAAACAAAAATCACAACACATCATACGTTACACCCTAAATAAGAAGCCAATGCCACTTGCCGTGATGAGGAACAAAAATCTACTACATTCTAAGTGAATATTGCTACTAGTTCAGGGCTCTGAGCCTCAGTCTGATTTCTCTTGGTTAAAAACAGAGTTGGGACAATGTCATCGAGTCCTAAAGCGGAGGAATTATTCCAGATGGAATTAGTGTGAAGAGAAATGGTAGATAAATATAGTGTGATTCTGGTTGGATGAGGAAGCAGGAAAAATAAAAGTCACTGACTTCACCGAGACAATTGGCAAACTTTGAGTACAGATTGTATATTACTGCGTAATGACCTGATAGCAGTACTTTACTTCCTAAAGTTGGTAACCATATTGTGGTTATATAAGGGAGTGTATTCTCAGGAAAAATATTAAAGTATTTGGGAATAAAACATCACAATTTTTGCAACTTAGTCTCAGGTGCTTTTTTTTTTTTTTTTTTTTTT
>NW_022900946.1:11082869-11089024 GCF_012274545.1 Fukomys damarensis | reverse complement strand
TTTTTTTTTTTTTTTTGGTACCAGAGATCAAACTTGGGACCTTGAAATTGAAAGGCAGGTGGCGGCACCACTGAGATAAATCCCTGGCCCTTCTCAGATGCTTCTTATAAAAGTGTGTGTTACTTGCGTGTGTGTGTGTGTATACATACATATAAATATATCCAGAAAAAGGAGCACACACTGAGAAGGCAAAGTTGGCCACGATAAAAACTCATCTAGTATATAAAAGAGATTATTATATTGTTCTTATAACTTCTCTATAGTCATGAGTTTTTCCAAAATAAAAATTAAAGGTATAGAGGGCTGGGGATTTAGCTCAGTGGTGCTGTGCCTGCCTGGCAAACACAAGGTTCTGAGTTCAATTCCTGGCACCCCCTGCAAAAAAAATTAAGGCGCACAAACAACCTCTTATGTCACAAGTCTCAAAGTTATTAGGAGCTCAGGAGAGTTTCAGATGTTAAATGGTTTCTAATGAATGCTTCATATTTGATTCCCAAAATATTTATGAATTAAAATATCTACCAAATGGGAAAATTATATCCTTCATGCCATCGTATATACAGCTAAGACTGCCACATTAACTGAGGAACCCTAGTACACTTGTTTCATTGGGGGGCGGTGTATACTATTGTTAAGCATCACAATCTGCAGAATCCAGAGAGCTGTGGTTGAATGCATTCCAATTTGTGAACCTAAGGTTCTCATGCTCCCAAAAGGTGTTGGTTGATAATTAAGAGGTAGGAGTGGTATGAGAGAGGTATTAAAGATAGACTATCCTACAAGAGACTTTCTTATCCAAAAACTTGAAAGCAAGTGGAAAGAGAGTGATTCTCTCTCTGTGATTCCATGTGTCCAGTCTTCTCAAAGGCCTCTGCTGGCCTCCCAGATGTCTACTTCTCTTCAGCCTTGTGAGAGAACTAGGTGTGAGAATCAGTTTCTCCAGCTGCAAAGCAGACATACTGTAGTGCGAGCCTGGTAGCAATTCAGGGACAGGTCTTGCTGACCTTTAAGATCTCTCGATAATACTGGTATGTCTCTCTACCCCCACCAGCATTCCAAGTCCTGGGGAAATTCCAATGCCTGTGCAAAGATGTCGTCAAATTCCTAGGACTTTACGTTCTCACAACATCTTGGGCTCCATTTCCTCCTGTCTCGGCTGAGTTCTTGTTCTCTACCTCTGACTCTTGTGGCAACTTACTAGTCTTTGTTGTTGCAGGAATTCAGTCCACTGCTGTGCTTTCCAACACACACACACAAAGACTGATATGGGCTCAAACACACCCAGACACACATGACATGAAGACACACCCAAGTAAAAATAGACACAGGAAGGCATACAGAGTCAGATACCTACACACCAGAGACGTACTCATACCCAAATAAAGAGAAATACAGACACACACACAGGTGCACGCAGACACCGAGGCTGCATGGACACTATGTAGACACACAGACGCACAGAAACACAGAGAAATACACATGTACAGATATACAGACGTGTACATGTACAGACACACAGATACTCATACAGAGCCACATACACACAAACAGCTTTGTGGGTATGGGAGACTTTACAAGGTCCTAGAGTTCTGGGAGGAGTTTTCAGTGCAAACTACTTATACATGAGTATTAGGAATCTTGCTTCAAAGTCCCATGAATATGCTTTCCTGTCCCATCTTCTTTCACTTGGTTCCTAAAATATTCTCCCCCGCTTTCTTTTCCTTACAAGGACTATTCATTTTTATTTTTATTTATTTATTTATTTATTTTTTGGACTCTCTTCTCAAACTCTGCTCTGGTCCTCCTTGGCCTGCCTCTCCTCTCATGAACACACTCTGGTAAGAAACACCCTCTGACCTGGCCTCTGTTCTCTCATCAAGTTTTGCAAGGAGAAAAGAGCAGTAGAGAGATTTATTTCCCTATGGATATGGAGAATGTCACGTACCCTCACACAGCCTTAAAATTCTGGTGTGACTGCCCTCCACTTTATGACCTTTCACAGAGGGTTTTGAATTGGTGTTGGCTCTTTTGTTCTTTGTCAGCCTCTAGGGGCTTGTTGGGAGGACGACCTGGAATACCGTGATAGTAGTAGTTGCCGTGGTGGAGTGTGTCCATATTTCTAAGTCAACTAATGACCTACGTTCATGGTAGTTGACATCACAGCCCTTTGAACACATCACTATGGTTGGATATGGCTTGAGTGCTAGAAGATTGGTCCTTAGTGGTGGTGTTGAAGGGGAGGCACTTTTAAGAGGTGGATCCTGCTGGGCATGGTGGTGCACACCTGTAGTCCTAGTACTCGGGAGGCCGAGGCAGGAGGATCACTGTGAGTTTGAGGCCAGCCTGGGCTACATAGTGAATTTGAGGCCAGCCTGAACTGCACAGTAAGCTTGTGTCAGATATAGAGAGAGAGGGAGAGAGGGAGTGCTTGGGCCTAATGGAAGAGAATTAGGTCATTGGTGGTTCCACCCTAGAAAAGGATTCATGTAGTTCTCTTAAGAGCTCAGTGTCAAGCTTAGTCTCAAGAGACTGAGTTATTATAAAAAGAGCAAGGCTGACCCCTGAATCTCCCTGACTTCCTGTCTCACTGTGACTGCTCTCTCCTTTCACATTCACACTCACCATGATGCCGTCCACCATGCTATGATATAATCAGTGGACCCCCACCAGAGGCTGAACAGATGAGGCTGCCGGTCTTGGATTTTCACTTCTGTTACTGAAAGCTGAATGAATCTCTTTTCTTTATAAAGTACCCAGCCTCTGGTATCTTGTTACAGCAATGGGAAATGGGCTAAGACACAAAACATACCTATTTCTTTCCTGACTTGGGGCTTTGTACATACTGTTCTGTCTGCCTGGAATTTGCCTTCTTCAAGGCTTGGCGTGTTTAGTACTTTCTCATTCTTTAGGTCTCAGGTATAACACCACCACTTTAGAAATGCCTTTTCTGACCTCATTACTGATTTCCTTCATGGTAGTTTTTACAGCTCACAATGACTTCATTTTCTTTTATACTTCCTTTTGTTTTATTTTCCTTAGGAAGCTCACCAAGGACAAGGGTAATGTCTGTGATTTACCTCCATATCCCCGACATACTGCTTAATAATCATGTATTGTTGAATGAAAACATTTAACTCTACCCAAGCTCTCCTTTAAGGAATGGACTGTTCTAAAGCAACTTACTTTATATATCAGTTTTAGAATGGTTGATTTTTCAGGTTCACATCACTTCTAGAAAGCCCTATAAGCAACAAATAGGTAAATGTTTCATGTCATTTTAAAAGCAATGTTTACCTTAAAATAATCTCAGAGTGACAACAAATACAAAAGCACAATATTCCCATAGACCCTTCACCTGGCCTCCCGTAATGGTGGGATTTTTTATAACTATAGTTCAATGATAAAAACAAACAAACAGAGAAGTTAACAGAGGAGCTCTATTCGCTAACCTAATTACTTTATTCAGGTTTCACCTATTTTTTTCTGAGGACCTGTTTCTGTCCGGGGTCCCGCATTGCATAGGGTCCTCACGTTTCCATAGTTTTTCCCAATCTGTGACGATTCTTCAGTCTTTCCTTATCGTTTTATGATTGTTCATTTGGTTTTGGGTTTCTTATAATCAAGCAGGGGTTATAGGTTTGGGGGAAGATGTCCCAGAGGTGAAGGATCTTTCTCATCAAATCATACCAGGGTACCATATTGATGTGACTTACTGGTAGTGATGTTTACTTGAATCATTTGATTAATGTGGTGTTTGTTGGATTTCTTCACTGTAAAGTTACTATTTTCTGTTTGTAATTAACTAGTATATTGGAAGAGATAACTCAAGACTGCCCTATTTCTCCTCAAACTTTTGTTCATGTTAATTTTAGCATCCATCTGTGATCTTACCCTTAGTAATAACTGCTATGGTCTTCCTTTTTTTTTTTCTTGGTACCAGGGATCAAACTCAGGACCTTGCTCTTGCAAGGCAGGCATGGTGCTCCTGAGCTAAACCCCTGACCCACTACTGTGGTTTTCTCATGGGGATTTTTTTCTTTCTCTCATTCTTTCTTCATTATTATTGATTCCTCTTTAAGTGAAGAGACCTTCCCTATCTACCTCTTGTCCTCATTTTCTTCCCTCTTTATGTGGCTTCATGGGTTTCTGTTTTATTCTGTGATTTATAATCCAATACTATAGTTATTTTGTTGCTCACATTGATTCTGCTTTGGCTATTGAGAGCTCTGCCAGTCAGGCTCCTTTTCAAAAGCCATCCCTTCATTCCTTTTTGAGCAACTCCCTATTTTCCAGCACTTTAAGATACGCCTATCTCATTTTGTATTTTCCTTGCTCCAACTCTGGAAGCAACTGCTTCTCCAAGGAGCCTTGGTTGGTCTCTTTTTATAGGAAAATGGTACTTAGAAATCAAGATCTGGGTAGAAGGTGTGCTCAGTACTACTGGGAACTGTTGCTTCTAGGCTGTCTTGGTGTTCAGAACTTGGACCTATATTATGTATGCATATTAAGCCATGCTTATATACACATCTCTATCTTTTTCTCTCCTCCCTCTTTCCCTTCCTCCCTCCACCCCTCTCTCTTCTTTCTTCCTCTTTATACCAAACCACTGATTTCAGCTTGTCTCTGCAGGGTTCATTCTAACCTTATGTTTTCTTATTTGTAACTCTGTGTTTTTGCTTTTAATTGAAGGGCTGGTGCTTAAATCTTGATAAATTGTGAAAAACGTTCTTTTTTTGTAAGGCCTCTTTTCCTTCCCCTGGACACAAATGAGATTGAGAACACAACATTGAATGCTACACGTTGCCATCAGAAGCTATACAGAAGAGAATTCAGTTGATGTTATGGTCCTTCTTAGTCCAAAAAGCACTAATGACACACTTAATACTTTATCAGCAGGGAGATGCATGAGGGTCAGTCAAGGCCTTGGAATGTGAGCTCATTGTTCTGGCCAAATGAGTCAATTGAGATGGGAATGAAAATTTACTTGAGCACTTAGGTGTCACCATGGTTCTGAAGATACACACACACACACACACACACGGTTTTCACTCTAGGACTCTGGAGAAAGGTCTGTCTGTGGTCCTCTTGCTTTGGCTGCTGGCCTCTTTCGTGGAGGCGGCGCATCTCTTGCCAGGTGCCTTTTTTCATCCTCTTGTTGATTTCTGGTCCCTCCCCCTCCCAGTATACCTGCTGGCTTGCTTTGCTTTGGTTTCCAGTACTGGAAACTGAATCAAGGGCCTTTGCCCTTAATTACATCCCCAGCCCCATTTTTAAAATTATTATTTTGAGATAGGGTCTTGCCTTGCTAAATTACCCAGGCTGGGCTCAAACTTGCAATCCTCCTGCTGCAGTCTCTCAGAGAGCTGGGATTACAGGCTTGAGCCACCATACCAAGCTTCCCCTTTCCTTCTGACTTTACATCCTTATCTCCCTTTCCACAGATTGCTTCCCCCTCAAAGTGGGTCCTAGCACAGATCTTTCAGACTCAGCCTTTGGAATCTTTTCAATCGGAAAAGCCACATTTACGTTTTCCTTTATTTTATTATCTGAGGTTTGGTTTTTCTCTTAGATTCCTTGCTCTAGCGCTGTCGGTGTGGGGAAATATTTTGCTTTTCTGCCCTTTTGTAACAGTGCACATTTGTTCAGCATAAAACCTCAAAGAATGCTTTGCCAAAAACCCAAATCTTGCCTACTGCATTCCGGATATGTAGAAGAAGAGATTTGCTCGCCCTGCTGGCCTAGACAGCATTACAAACTCAAATGCCTGATTCTTTGAGGACCTCTCAGGAAGAAAGAAAATAAGCTTGCTCCAGGTATTCTCTTTCGTGTTATCAACAATTCCAGAAGCCCATAGCCCTGTTTGACTGAGGTCCTGCCACTCAGTTAGGTGCAGCAGTAGCCTGGGCTGATGATGAATGTACCCAGAATTCTCTGCGGGGAGGACGTGACAAGTCAGTGAGGAGAGCTTGTATTTTCTTAGCTGTGTCCAAGAACCTTGGCAGCTACAAACTTCCTGAGGAGCCTCTGGGCAGCTTCCGGGGGTTTCAGGGGCACTAAATCATTGCTGGGGCATGAAATCATCACTAGACAATGAAGAATTCATTTCGTGCATTCCAAGAATACTATCCTTTTTTTTTTTTTTTTTTTTTTTTTTT
>NW_022900946.1:11075686-11082850 GCF_012274545.1 Fukomys damarensis | reverse complement strand
GATTTTTTGAGACAGGGTCTCACTATGTAGTTTGAGACTGCTCTGGAACTATGTAGCTCAGGCTGGTCTTGAACTCACAGAGATCCTCCTGCCTCAGCCTCCCCAGTGCTGGGATTACAGGTGTGCACCACCACGCCTGGCTGATTCTTGGAAGGAATTTTTACAAAATCACATAAGGGTGGTGGGAAAAGAGGGAGAATGTGGTGAGTAATAATATCAATGATGATACCTAAGGAGGCACGCAGTACTAGTAGTGCTTGTCGTTAGAGGAAAATAATGATAATGAAGAAGATGATGATAAAATAGAAGGTGGCCAGAATTTCATTCAGTTCTCCCCTATAAGCCAGGCCAAGCTCTTACATTTATATCTTACTGAATTCTTACAATGACTGTGTAAGGTAAGTACTATCGCTATTTCTTTTCTTTTTTTTTTTTTTTTTTTTTTTTTTTTTTTTCAGTACTTGGGTTTTGAACTCAGGACCTTGCACTTGCAAGGCAGGTGCAGTGCTTCTGAGCTAAATCCCTGGCCTACTATTTCTATTTGATGTCTGAGAAACTGAGGTTCAGAGAAATGAAGGATGGTGTGGGAGTGGCAAAGCAACAAGGTGACAAGGACTGGGTGAGAACCCTTGAATGGCTTTTAGTAAATATTTTGCCATGTGGCCTTACTGGTGGGATCTGTCCTTTAGGCTGTAGGGCTTTGGTTTGCGAAGTTTTCAGGTGGCTGTGACTGATGCTTATCATATGACTCAGAGAAAGGGGGCTGAGGCTCCACTCTCTACATGGCTGCCATCTGAAGGTGGAGCACCCCATCAGCTAGGGCTGTGCTGTGCAGGATGGTCACAGCACCAGGGCGTGGCCATCCAACCAGTCTTCAAGGAGCTGGCAGGTGTTTGGAGACAGGCAGTGAGAATGGAGGGAAGCCATACTGTACAGATGGCCTCATTTCTACAACGCCCAGCAGCTTGGTGTGGCTAGAAGACAGTTCATGGTGAAGGAAGAGACGAGAGGGAGAGAGGAAGAGAGACCAACAGGATCCTTGCATGAAGCAGTTAGGGCCTTGGACTCTAGATACAGAAGTACCTGGGTCTGAATTGCAGTAGTTTAGCCATTACTAATTGTGTGACCTTGGGCAATGCCTTATAACTGTCTAAGCTTCCATTTGCATATATGGAAAACAGAAGCAGATAACAGTATCTATGTTAGACTGATAGCCTGTGTGCCTCGTCTTGAGCTACATAGCTGGTGAACTGATTTGCCAAGATACACATCTACTTTCTGTGACACGTAAGGCTTTGTCATGTATAAAGTGCCTAAACAGTCTTACTTAATTTTGCATGTTTCAGATCACTTACCTGATTGTATTAAGATTTTTCCATCTCTGCACCTCTCTTGCCCCGTTGACGTGGCCCTCAACAGTAGGTGCCACAGGCTACTTTACCATCACAAGGTGGGATGACAGCTCTTCAGGAGTCTCAGGCTTGCTGGTGACTCAGAATGGTGGAGAAGGCCAGAAAAGAGCAGAGATCTGAGCCCAATCCCAGATGCATTGAACTGGAAGCCTTAGGACTTCTGCTTGGGTTTTCCTCTTTATGTAGCTATATGAATCAATGCGTAAGTGATCATACTATATGTACAATCAGCCTTTGGTGTACACGGGCTACTGGTTACTGGACCCCTCCCCATGGGTTCCAAAATCTAAGGATGCACAAATCTTTTATGTAAAGTGGCATAGCATTTGCACACGATTTATGCACATTCTTTTGTATACTTTAAATCATATTAAAATTATAAAATCTAATACAATACGAATGCTATATACATAGTTGCACTGTATTGTTTAGGAAATAATGACAAGAAAGAATGTCTATATATGTTTGTTACAGATGCAACTTTTAAAAAAAATTTCAGTCCTTGGTTGAATAAATAAATGCAGAACCTGTGGTTATGGGGGGAGGTGACTATGTCAGTCAGGGTAGAGTAGAGCATGCAACAACCCTCAACCTCCAAATGTAATGGCTTAAAACCACAAAGATTTATGCTTTATTCACATAATATAGCCATGATAGATTGGGTGGAAGCTATGCTCAATATAGCAACCATCACCTCAGGCATTGCTCTTCGCCCTGCCAGCCTGACAGAACTCTGATAAGTCTCACAGTGGCATTAAATACTTTGGCTGGGAAGTGACACATATTCCTTCCATGCACTCCAGCTCAGCCTTAGTCAACCAAATGGACCAGACCAAGAAGTACAGTGTCACATGCACTCAGGAGGTGGGTAGCCAGAAGTAATTGCTAAGATGGCACGAACAACTACCAGACTCTATGAAGTGGGCCTCATGAATTTCATTTCACAGTAAAGCATATTCATGTCCAGATAGCAAATATGCAGATGGACTGAGGATTTTTTTTCCCCCTTTCTGGCTCAAGGGCATACTTTTTTTTTTTTAATTTAATGGCACATGGCAATAAAATTAGTGGTACAAATCCTGGAATCTGGGTGGCCTCCAGACCTCCAGCTCTGCCACTTACAAGATGTGTGAGTTAAGCAAGTAAGACACCACTTTAGGCCCATGCAAGAGATAGTCAAGTGAGGAGAGGGCCAAGGAAGGATGTGTTTTCTAAAAGGAAGGGTTTGCAACCAGGAAAGGCATAGCAGAGTAGCACTGATGGGCAGGAAGGATGGGTGTAAAGGTTGTATGGGATCTGAGCTCCAGGCACAAGCAGGGAGCATGCATGCTTATTCCCCATGATCCGCTGCCTTCCTCCCTGCATCAGTGTGAACGTTTGGACTGCAGTAACAGGAGTTAGCTAAAGTTGGTTTAGCCACATGCATTAGTTCAGGGAGTGGGATGTCCAGGGCCTGGTAGGTCTGGAGTCATTCCGGCAGCATGAAGATACAATCAAGGACCCAGGATCCTTTGGCTTTTCTGCTTGGTTCTCTGCCATACAGGCGCTGTCTGACAGCTGGCTCCCTCTGCAATTGTGTGCAAAGCCACGGAGAGCAGTAGAGGTTCCACATAAGGCAGGGATAGTATGCTGGCTCGCTGGTGCTCTCTGGCACCAGCAAATATTTCCGTCCCCACTGCCTCTAGCAAACCTCTCTCCATGTCTTCCCCCCTCCTATTAATTGGCTCTGGCCTGTGAGGTTTCAGGATTCTTGAGTGGAAATGCCAGCTACTTTAAAGAAAAAAGGAGAGTGCAGTAGAAGATGTTAGGATCACTGGGAGGGCTGGAGAAGAGAACTAGAGGGTAAGCTTCTAGGAAAAATGCCCCAAACCACACTGCAGACTTTGCCAGATGAACTAACCACCACTCAGTTTTTGCTGCCCTAAAGCTCTGAGTGCCAAGAGCTTGCCCTTCCTGCAACCGCTGCTGCCGTCAGCATGGAGCCACTTCTCCACTGGGAGTGTGACCCTGCGACCGCCATCCCCAGAGCTGCCACAGTCACACCAACAGCACAGGCTCCTGCTGAATTCAGCCTCATGAGGCGTCTCCGACTGGCAGGGCCTGCATCATATTCCTTGACCTAGTTGGAAGGGAAGCAGATTTGCATCTTCATATCTATTCTGGGGCACAGGGACTTAGAAGATTTTTTCAAATACAGATAAGCTATAGATGTGACAGCTGTTTATGACTGCCTGCTCATCCCTGACGAAGCATGTGGGCAGAGGTGGTAAGGTCCTATTATGATCTTGGATTGACCAGTAGGAAGGGTAGGCATCTGGGGACCAGTGGCTCAGCCACAGCACCCTTCTGCTTTGGCTTGGTTCTCTCCTTTCCAGTATCTCTGTGTGTTCAGGCTGCACACCTGACTTTAAGTGCCTCCAAAGGGCCATCCCTGCGTATGTCTCCCCTGCTCTGTAGATGTGATCACCTCTCCCGCTGGCCTATTCAGCTCTGATGCAGAGCGCACTTCAAACAAATTCTTTCCTGCCCCTTGCATGCATTCATTGCAGGCTGGTCATTGGCTCTTTTTTCCCTTTCATTCTACTTATCACATGACATTTCAATACTTATTGGTCTAATTAATTGATTACAATTTCTCTTCTCCAAGGCCATTCGTGTGACGAGAGGATAAAATATAACTGCTCATAGCCACTAATGCATGACCTGGCACTTAGGTGCTTAATACATTTTTATCGAATGAATGAGCATTAAACAAATCTCGTAGGCATTTATAGTATCGCTCTTGGATCAAAAGGCATTTTATACCTTAAACTCAAACTATACCACATACTCTAAATCCTTAGGGGTACATAGATTTAAATCACCCCATTTTTGGTCAAATAATACCCCCATGGATCTTGCTATGCCCAGCTCTGCCCTGCTCTTCCCTGTAAGGATCACTTCCTAAGCAAGTCATTGCTGTTGATAGGAACATGTGCTGTGACTTTGTCACTGAAACCTGAATTTGAGATCCTAAGGCCTGGGGATGGGTGAAGCTACAGTTCCTATAAAAAACTTTTCTCCTAATCATGGTATCACTGTGGTGTTAATAACTCTCATACATACATATCTCTTGCTACATACAGTTCTCTTAAGAAATCACAGTTAAGTTAATTTTTCCCTGCTTTTGTTCTTGTTTATGAAGGAACTTTCAGAGTCAAATCTTTAAAAAAAAAATGGGTAGGTTTTCCTATATAAGGGGAGCTCTATAAAATAGGCTGGTACTATCCCAGGAACCTAGGACGCAAGAGCTTTGAGGGAGTGGTCTTCTGTGATTAGGAGGAATTGCTGGGGCAATTTTGTCCTTTTACAAAGCGTTGTTGTTTTCAGTGTGCTGGAAACTATTTTATTTCCAAGTCTGAGTACATCTTTCGATGTGATTTGTAGTTTATATTGGGAGATGAGGAACAAATAGCCTATCGCAGAGAACTTACCCATGGTATTAGCAGCTCTAATTTACCAAATGATTAATCTGCAGGAGGCACTTTTATAGACTGCCTCAGATATATTAAGTTGGTTAATCCACCCAACAGCCTATGTATCCCCTTATGTTAGATGGGAATCTTGAGGCACAGTCACCAAGGGGAACATACAGAACTTAGACTGGAGTCTTGACTTCAGGGGAGTTTTACATTTTATATGTTATAAAACCATAAGCTTTGTGGAAGGTAGAGAAGAGCCTTGTTGGTCACCAAAGTCAGTGTTTGGATTTGCAAACTGACCTGAGTGGAACCCCAACTCTGCCGCTTTCCAACTATGGGCTCTTAAGCAAGTTCTTTCACCTTTTAGGCTCTAGTTTTCACTTTCGAAATGGAAATAACCATAACTTCCCTGTAGGGATTTTTGGTGGTTAATTTTAGGCATCAACTCGACTGAGTAAAGGATACCCAGATAGCTGCTAATGCCTTATTTCTGGGTATGTCTGTGGAGCATTTCTGGGAAAGTTTGCCATTTGAATCAATAAGAAAGAACAGACCTCTTGCCTCAATCAGTTTAGGAGCTGAACAGAACAAAAAGCAGAGAAGAAAATTGAATTTTCTCTCTCTTCCTGAGTCAGGACACCAATCTTTCCCTCTAACATTAGAAACGCAGATGCTCTCGTCTTTGGACTCTGAGACTTGTACTAGCAGAGCCCAGGTTTCTCAAGCTTTCAGCTTCATACTGAGCTACCAGTGACTCCCCTGGTTCTCAAGACTGAGTACTTGAACTGAGCTATGAAGCCAATTTCCTGGCTATTCAGCTTGTAGACAGTATGTCACAGAGGACTTCTAAGCCTCTGTAATAAATCCCCTTACATAGCTATGTCTGTTTCTATTTCTTATTGGTTCTGTTTCTTCGAAGAATACTGAAGGTTGTTGAAAGAACTAAACAAGTTCATAAGTGGACTCCTGGAACAGTCCTCTGCGTTTTGTAGCTGCATGTTGAATGGGGTTCCTCCTTTTCATCCCCTCTTCTACCTACTAGATTGGGTAATGTTGGTTCATACAGGGGGATCCATAGACATTCTGGCCTAGAGAGGATTATTATTTCAAGGGAGAGTGGACAGGCTTGGAGGATGGGTGGTCCACATTTGCTGACATGGATCTGAGTGTCAGGCAGACCTTGGTGCAGGCTGAAAGGATAAACTAGAACCTTCAAGGCTCCTAATTTTCAGCAGCTGGCCAAGAAGAACTAAGTTCATGCTGGCTTACAGAAGTATCCCATAAGGCAGTGCTGGCCCTGGACTCAGACTTAGGTTCAAATTCTGTCTTACTCTGAATATTATGTTTCATGTACAGAATTGGAATATTGATAACCCACTTTGATATGCCCTCAATAAATGTTAGCTCCTCTTTAGAAACACTTACCATGGTAAGATTTCCTGAGAAGCGGATGTGTCTTCTTCCTAAAGTCATGTACATTCTGGTTCAATAGCTGATGTCACTGTTTCTAATCTGCTTCCTATCAGCAAAATGTATAAGGCGACAACAAATCAAATGCAGTCACACAGGGTCTTGAACAGGAAAGCCTGAGGAAGTTTAAGCAATGAGAGAGAAGCGCTTTATTGTCATGGGCTCCCCTGGGATTACCGCAAATGGCCGCGTAGGGATGCCTCTGGTCACCTGGGTTGGCTTTGGGACAAGTGAGGAAAGGGTTTCAGTTGCAGCACCCACAGGCAGAGGGACAGAGGCTAGGGGTTGTCGTGGAGGTGGCTTTGTTGTGGCCATCACACGGATAACTGGATTCGAAGGCCGGCGCTGCCACTTCCCAGCTGTGACCATAGCCAGGAACTTCACCTCACCACGCCGGCAGCCTTTGCGAGGGTAACATACACTTTTTAAAAGGATAAACTGAAGACTCAAATGGAGCTGATAAAGTACTCAACATGCAGTTAGCACCTGAGGACTGGCCGCTAGGATTGTTGTTAAGGGGGTCAGAGTCCTTGCAGAAGTCCTGGGCTCCAGGACCCCAGGCACGCGCATGCGCGGCGGGCCGGCCAGGTGAGAGGGAGGCGATTGCCCCGCACCTGGGGTGTAACCCTTCGCATTCACGGGTGTTGGATGGAATGGACGCAGAGGCTGGGATGGAACCAGGGAGGCAAGTAGCGAGGACCAGCAGGCCGGACCCATGAATGGGGTAGGTGACTTCTCAGCGAGCCCAGCCACTTCTAGGCCGGGGTCCGCGCGTACCGCGGAGAGGGCGGGGGAGCGCGGAGCGGAGCGAAGTCTCGCGA
>NW_022900946.1:11038944-11075266 GCF_012274545.1 Fukomys damarensis | reverse complement strand
TTCGCTCGCCGGGCTGCACCGGGAGGGGGAGCGCCCTGCCCCGTCACCGTCCCGGTCTCTTGTCTCACTCTCCGCGGTGGGCGCGCCCCTTCCTCGCCTCCGGTCCCTCTCAGACCCTGCGGACCGGGCTTCCCCTGGGGTTCCGGGTGGGGTGGAGGTGCTGCAGAGTGGGAGCCAGGGATCCCTTTAAAACTGAGTGCAACTTGGTTTGCGAGTTTCCTGGGAGAGGGTCTTCCCGCAGCTTTTGTCCGACACCCGGAAGGTCTGCGGACTCTGAACATTCACGAACCGAGGTTTGGCCGTGGGTGGGAACCGAGGTGGCCTGAGAGCACTGGTGTGCGACGGGTGGGGTGTCAGGCCGAATGGAAGTGGATTCTGGGAGTCCCGTGCTTGCCTTAGGCAAGTGAAACTTGTTAAAAAGTTTTGATTCTTGTTGAAGCACGTGATTCCAACTCTTGAAACCAGTGATTGTCAGTCCCAGAATCAAGGTCCCTCTCCTTCTTGGCAAACTTCTGTCAAGGCCAACTTGGTCACCCTGAAGTGAAATTCATAAATAATATAATAATCTACCTACACATATCATTCAAAGTAGGTATGATGGCTTCATTTAACTGGAAGGGAGAAATAAAAGAACAATATATGACATGCATCGTTATATCATATTTAGCACATATTGGTGTGCTAGAATAGAAGATAGCACATACTAGGTTGCTTGTACTTGTTTTTAATGAATACATTTGGAAAGATGGACACTAGGAGAACAAACACCAAGTGTTGGAATAATTTATGCGTATAAAAAGGAGAAACAACTTAGATTAAACTAGGAATGGCACGCTGAGGTAGACTACAAAGCTCCTCGGTGAACACATAAATAGTATTACCTCTCCATGGATGCTTTACTTTCACTCTGCTGTAGCACATTTTTTTGTGTCACAAACTTGGAGATACAGCTATTTCAAGAGACAGTACCAGGTACCTACTGTTTACCATTGGTGATAATGAATAAAATATTAAAATTGAAATTTTTGATTCAGTACCAATATCTCACTAGTATGAGACATGCTACCTCACACTGTTAGTATATATGCGAATACTACATATGCTCAGTATTATGATCCTGCCTTGTGTGTTAACAGTGTGCGGTGTGAGGAAATGAACATTACTTTTTAGAGAGTTTGCTTTTTTGCTTGTGGGATACACTCCCAGAAGTGGGATTGCTGGTCAGTGGGTTATTACATTTGTAATTTTGATAAGCAGTTTCCTTTTTGAGTATTGTACCATTTTGGACTCCCACAAGTAGTTGTCCATCAGCATCTACAGAGAATTGGTCCCAGGACCCCTTTGTAGACACTTTCGTAGACACCAAAATCCACAGGTGCTTAAGATTTTTATATAAAATGGCATAGTATTTGCACATAATCTATACACATTTTTCCTTACACTTTAAATCTTTCGATTACTACAGTGTAAATGCTATGTAAATAGTTATATGATATTCTTTAGGAAATAATGACAAGGATAAAAACTTATGCATATAAATTACAGACACAATTTTTAGTATATGTGCTGCTGAAGTGAGCTCTAGGCACAGTTTTTTAAAAAATCATTTTCAGCTGGGGGTTGGTTGACCTCAAAGGTTTAGAGAACTGACTCTAACTATGAGGGTACCTGTATCTCCAGAGCCTTCTCAACCAACTGTATTTACCAGCCTTTGTAGATTTGTAATAATCAGAGAAGTGAGAAATGCCAACCTGCTGCACTTTAAATATATATAGCTTTCATTATGAATGAGGCTGAATGTCTTTTCATATATGAAAAGGCCAGTTGTATTTCTTTTTTCTGTGAACTGTTTGTACACTTTACATTTTTCTTTTGGATTACTTTTTTTCTTGTCAACTCTTAGAAATTAATAAATTGGAGGGATTAGTCTTTTGTTACATAAGTTGCATTTTCCCTCAGTTTCATTTGTTTTCATGTATTTTGATATACAGAAGGCTTAATTTTTTTCTTTAAATTTTTACATATAATAAAACAGGGTAATTGATCTCAAGTCACTTCATGATTTTTGGAATGTTTCCATGTTTTTTTCCTCTTTTCCTTTTATATCTGGTTTCTTTCACTTAAATCTGTTTCATTCACTTACATGTGGATATCTAGGGTTTTTTAATAGTACATGTTTGTAGTACAGAATGGTTACATTCATTGTGAGGAGTTGGTACATGTACATATCCATGTTTTAGTACTTTTATGAGTTCACTTTTGCACTGATATCTTTGATTCATTTAGAATTCTGGTGTTCAGAATGTTGTGTAGATTTCCATCTGGTTACTGGTTATTTTTATGCATATGTTTCAGAGCCCATCTTTGAATACTTACATGGTATGTATTGTGAACTTCTGGATGTATTGGGATATACCTCTGTATTTTGTTTTCTATTTCACTAGTTCTAATAGTATTCTAGTGCTACATTATTGGTTTTATAAAATATTTTACTATCTTTTTGAACTAGTTTCTCCTTGTTCCTTCATTTTCTTGATAATTTTTGCTTATTTTTTCCATATGAACTTTAGAACTATTTTTCCAGTGGGAGAAAAACTAAACAAAAAAATCAGGATTATATTAAGCATTTAGGCTTAAAAAATCTATTTCTTTTCTCCAAACCTCACTCTCCTAATCTTTGAAAAGAGCAGTACTGTCTTTTTAAGAAGGTTGGGAAAATTAAAGAGAAAATAAGTGAAACTCATCACTTAGTGTCTTTTCTACCACCATGTGCTGAGGTTGCTATTCCTCTCTTTCCTACTTCTACTCCTTTCACTTTTATTTGTTTTGGGTTTTTTGTTTGTTTGGTACCAGGGATCGAACTTGGATCCTTGTGCTTGCAAGGCAGGCTGCAGAACCACTGAGCTAAATCCCCGGCCCAACTCCTTTGACTTTTAAAAGAGGAGGGAAAATACAGTAAAGAAAACCAATAAAAAGATATTAGAATTGAAGTTAAAACTAAACTTCAGCAGGGTAATCAGTACAGAGGACAAGCTCAGCCTGATATGTAAGGCCCCTTCTTTCTGGTTTGCTACTTTTTCCTTGGCTGTACACTAAGGATGCTACTTAGCATGCTCCAAGGGCCCTTGTTTTCCTGCCATTGTCTTTTTCCCCTAGAGGGTTCTGCATCCTAATTCTGCTGGTTAAGGTAAGTACTGCCCCCAGCCCAGCAAAAACCGGTACCATGTCAGTTACACTAAGTAGCTTGTCTGTCTTGCACCGTGGGCCTCACTAGACTAGAAACTGTGAAGAGAGAACTTATGTCTGTCCTGCATGGTAAAGAATGCCATGTACCCTGAAAAATGACTGACAGTACAAATTCAGATGTTTGCTAAACAAGTGAATGAAGAATTGACTTTGATCTTTTTTGCCTTCTATATGTGGGAAACTCATCTCATCCATTACATTGAACCCTGGAAGAAACGCCTGTGCCCCCCTTCCCCCCATTTCACTAATAGTAATAATAAGCATAATAAATAGCGGGTGGATAGGAGGAGAGACAGACTTTTTTATTATATTAGAAACTATAATAAGAAAAACAATTAACATTTTTTATGTTCCAGGAACTGTTAAAGAGTCTCTGATGTAAATTGATTCATGTAACCCTCAGCAATCCCTAATTGGTATTATTATTACACATGTGGGCAACAGGCCGTCGGAGTTGAGGTGACTTGCCCAGTGTCAGACTGATGGGAAGTGGTTGTCCTGGGATTCAAGTGCAGGTACTCTGGGTTCCATACTCTGCTTTCAGACCTGCTACAGTGCTCTAGGCATGTTTTTTAAGCACAATCTTTGTACAGTCCGGAAAGGTTTTATTACACTTTCTGCTTCCTAACCATCCTATTTTGGGAGTTTCTGTTTTTTGTTGTTGTTGTTGTTGTTGTTTTTTCAGCTTTAATTGAGTTTATTGGTACATTTTAGGGATATAGTAGGGAGTTTCTGTTTTGTTCTTTCTGATTTGTCTTGGACTTTTATGTTATCCAGAAGGCTGTCTCTGAGAATCCTTACTGGCATGTGATAGGTGTTCAATGAAAAGTGATTGCTACTTTTCCCCCCTAGGTTCATAATAAAGGTGCTAACAAAGAGAATGTAAGACGGGAGAAAAACTAAATATTTTTACTGAGGGTAAGTATTTTTGTAATTGAATTTTTTTCGTTTTCTCTAAAAATTCTTTATAGACTGCTTTCTGAAGGTATAAAAGGGAGATTATTTTAAGAGTGTTTGAGTTTATAGAACTTATGTGTTACAAGGTAGACGCCAGGCTCTTTGCTAAGGTCATTTGGCTTTTCTTTTCCTTTTGAATCTCATCTTTAAATTTATATTACTTATTGTTTTAGAGCTTGTACTGACAAGGAGATTCAGCAGGTAGAACCCCATAGGAGTTGAAAAGATTTAAAGCCATTTTAGTAGGATCGTAGTACTTTTTTTTCTTGAATAAAAATGCGTTGGTTTTTATTATAATGAGAAAAATTTCCATCAGTATAGAAAAACATAATGACAAAAATAAGTGTTCAACTCCTGCTATGAAGAAATGGCCACCATTAATATTTTGGTGAACATAATTTTGAGAATTTGTCGATAAATATAAAAAGTGTATTCAAGATTTTAAGTGAATGGTGGTCTTTATACAAAATTACATGATCTTTTTAATGTATGCTTTGCACATTTGTGCTTGTGAATTGGAAAAGATGCATAATTACACATGATAGTTTTATTGGCTGCATATTATTCCATTGTTTAAAGGTATATTTTATTTGATCATTCCTTTGATGACTATTTAGGTTGTTTATTGTCTTTCTTCCTTGTGGATAATGGTGTATTGTTTATTGTGTATTCGTTTATCCTCCTAGAAGTATAAGTGCTGGATCATGCACATTTTAAATGTTGATAAAGAGCCTGTCTGTTTAACTTGAAGATTACCCCCACTCAAAATAAAGTGTTGTCTTTTCCTTCTCATTGCCCACCCTGAATTTTGTTAATCTTTTTAGTGTGTCAATCCAATGTAGAAAAAAATAGTATCTTTTTGAGATAGTGGTTTTTTTATTAAACCTTTTATGTTTTTAAGACCTCTTTCATGTGATATTCTTACTAACATGAAAAATTTGCTTATGGAGAACATATCTGTGATTCTTTGTGTAAATGAGATGCTCTTGGGCTTTAAATACAATGAAAACATTAAAATAGATTGAATTCTTTGGCTTTTAGGTCTTTTACCTTGATTTTTTTTAAATTTTTTTATTGAGTTTATTGGTACATTCTAGATATACAATACAGTTACACTCATTACTGGGATCTTGTACCCTTACATGACAGGTCTTGCTTCTCATTTTTTTCCCCCTTGTCCCTGCCCTCCCTTCACCCTCTCCTCTCCTCCCATTTACAAACACTTTATTTCCATTTTTTCATTTTCTCATATTTTTTTTCTTTTCCCTTATTCACTTTCCCTACACCTTTAGCCCTTTTCTTCCTATTTCACATTGTTAATTATCCCATTAGGATCTTGTGTAGTAGTATAGCTTTTCACACCAGAGAAGCTATTCGGTATGTACACATGTGTGACTTACTTATTTCACTTAAGAGTATATTCTCAATATGTATCCATTTTCCTATGAATGACTCTAATTTCTCATTCTTTATGGCTGAGTAGTATTCTGTTTTATAGTTACCTTGATTAATTCTTTACAAATGTTTAAAAATCGTTGATCAACCCGCTATAATTTTTTTTTTCTGGTACCAGGGATCTAACTCAGGACCTTGTGCTTGTGCAGCAGGCAGCAGAACCACTGAGCTAAATCCATGGCCCACAGCTATAGTTGTTTTGAGTACACAATTTTTCTCTGTGAAGAGCAATGCTTTTGTGTTTTATTTACTCAAGCTTTAAAAAGAAAATTCTTAACACCTTTTAAAAACATGGATACCAATTGCTAAATGACATACAGAATATGGTTTCTGTATTTGGGTAATATATGATATAATTAAGTTATACGAACTTTGTGAATATGCATTCATGTGTAATTATGTGTGTATTTATGTAGAATCTCTTCTGTCCAAAGGATTTTGAGTTTCTGATAAGGAAGTGATCTTTAATTTCGTGTTTGCTTTAGATTTTATTTCATTCAGGTTAGAGTTACACAAGGAAGATTTCGTGTGAAGCAGATACCAGCTTTGTCATTGACTTACTGTTTGTTCTTTGATTTAATAAAAAGCCCATTAAAAGTCACCTTTTCCCACTATGTAAAATGTTCTGTGTTACGGTATAGATTGCCTTTCCCATGCATGCTTTTTTTGCTCGCTCCAGATTAAGGTTGACTGAACACTCTGAAACAGGGACCATGTGGTTCAGCTGGTGTTTCACTTACTAGTTTCCATCCAGCAACTAATATAGTATCTGGCGTGTACATGACAGATGCCGAAATCATTTTTAAAGGATTGAATAGTTGATGTGTATTGTCATTGTAAAGTTAAAATTAAGCTGTGAAAGAGAGGAGCCTTAAATTTTAATTTGGAGAAGAAACAAGTATGTCGTTTTATATGCACCTAGATCTAGACATACATAATTATGTGGTGACACTTGCTACCATAATATTTTGTGAAATTTTGTTTGGAACTTTGATTTAGAATGTAACCCATTTACTGTGTTTTTGCAGCCACATAAACTACCATGTTTTAAATGTACTTTTAATGTTTTTGTTGTTGTTGTTGTTAAGAGCAAAATGAATATCCAGACACTAGGATATAGATTTAAGTTTACAGATCTAACTTATGTTTCATAGTGTACACGTGGGAATTTTTTACATACTCTTCCTCAGTACTTGAAATAATAACAGATTGAGCTATATTTTTATTGTACAGTCTAATTTAGCATTGTTAAAAATAAAAAAGAAAGGTAAGCATGGTGGTACACACCTGTAATCTCAGATACTCAAGAGGCTGAAGTAGGAGGACTGCAAATTTGGGGCCACCCCTGGCAATTTAGCAAGATCCTGTCTCAAATAAAAAGGGGCTGGGGTTGTAGCTCAGTATTTGCCTAGCATGCATGGAGCTCTGGGTTCAATCCCCAGTACTGCAGTGAATGAATGAATTAGATTGCCATCCCTTGAGTAGAATGGATAAATCTTTATCCAGTTTCCTGTCTTTGAAGCTTGTCTGACTCCTAAACCAAATTTTCACAGTCCAAGTAACCAGAGAGATGGAACAATTAATTATCTGGTAGATTTGAGCAATCTTTCAGTCTTTTTGTTTTATATAGGTTATTTCCATTGGAGTATGGGATTCGAAAGAATGCATGTACTATTGTATCTTTTGTTTTTGTTTTGTTTGTGGTGCTAGGATCGAACCCAGGAACTCACACCAACTAGGTGAGCATCTACCACTGAGCTGCATAGCATCACTTCTGTTTTGTTTTGCTTTTTTTGGTACTGGGCATTGAACTTAGGCCCTTGTGCTTACGAGGCAGGCACTGGAACCACTGAGCTAAATCCCCAGCCCCGTGGCATCACTTTCTTAATGAACAGTCCAGAGTTAATTGAGACTGACTTAAAATAACTATAAGGGCCTAAATTAATGAAGTTTTCCTGATATCTTACTGTGACTAATGTCTAATATTGTATTTTTTTCTAAAACACCAACATTCTAGGTCAGTGATGGTGAACCTTTTAGAGACCAAGTACCCAAACTGCAACCCAGAACCCGCTTATTTATTGCAAAGTCCCAACCCTGCAATTAAACCCCAATAGTGAGGTTTTAGTCTAGAAAAAAACAACTTGTACATTAACATCTTATGCAAACAGCTTTTTATTAAAAGATAAAAGTTGGCATTTGGTGTGCTTTCACACAGTTAATGTGATACTTTGCTGTTATGTGCATTCTGATAATTTGTCAGATTTTAGCTGGTGAGACTTTGCTCGCTTGCTGACCAAGAGGGCTCTGTGCCCGCTGTAGCACATGTGCCATAGATTCTGCACCAGGATTCTAGATTCTTAAATGTTTTCGGAGGCAGTACAGATATTTGCTTATACAGTACTTTTCATTTTACTGATGAGTCAGTTTCTGTACTTGTGTACTTTAAAACCTTGACTCTTAAAAATAATGGAAAATGAGGAATTACTCTTAGTATTTAAACAGAAAAGTTCCATCTTCACTCACAGAATTTGTGGCTGTGGACTATTTAGTTGAAACTTCTTTACAGCTGGAGTGAGAGTTTGGAACTACAGTAGGAGGAAAGAAACATTAAATGCTGGAATACAATAGTATAGATAATGGTTCCCAAGCATAGCCAATACTCAGGATCTACTTCTGTAGAATCCGTAACTGATTTGGTCCCTCCTAGAGGTGTTATTAACTCAAACTCCTAAGCATAGAGTTTTGGAAAGGGGAGGGAAGAAGAGCAGTAGCTTTGGCCCACAAGTTCCATGAAGAACTCAGTGCTCAGTGAAATTCCTTAGAAATATCCCTAAGTTCTGAAAGCTTCCTCCTCCCCGGAAATTTTGTTACTCTGGGAGCTTTGTCTAGTGTGGTTTGAAGGAAATTTGTCCGGAGGTAGGCAAGTGGAGTCTGACTATGACTGCAGGGTACGTATACTGTCTTTCAGTAGGCATTTAACACAGGAATATGGCTGAAAGAAATCATTTCCCCCCCATCTTAGTTATGTAATTGAAATTTCGCAGAAGCTTTCCATTCTTTAGTTTATTCAGAGAGGACATATAAATCAAGGTGAAGGTTAAGTGTTTGTGTATGTTAAACCTGGTAAGTTTGTTTTAAACGTATTTCAGTCGATTCTAATGTAGCAAAGTTTTTCAGTCAGAATGTTCTATCTAGCAGCCATCATTCAAACATTAATTACTGTCAGTGGGAAAGGATATCCTCCCACACCTTTTCTGGAGTGCTTGAAACCATCCCACTTCCTTTTTTTCTTTTACCTTAAGAACTGATTGCTGACACTTGGGAATTATAATCAGATTGCATCAATCTTTATGGAAAGGTTACCAATTACTGCACTACAAAATATGCATTTCCCCCTAATAGTGAGTGATTCTTTTGGTGTGTGTCTCTCAGTTCAGTACTTTTTAATACTTTCTAGAAGAATGAATGCTTTGTATCATACCCTGATTTAATACATTTGAAAGAAACTTTATTGATGGCTTTCTTACCTTCAAATCTGAGGGAGGGATGAAGGAGTGAGGTTATTTAATGTGAAATCTTTGTAGGATCTTTTGCCTTTGTAGATGTCCCAAAGGTAGAAGGATGGTTGGTGTCAAATATCTCTAAGCTCCAAGACTGGTATTTACTTTGTGGAGTGAGGATTTTTATGAGGAGGTGTACATCGAGCATTGCATTATGCCCTTTACATGCATTACTTCATTTTGTTCTCACAACAACCAATAGAAATTTGTCTTTGAGCATGTAGCTAGCAGGTTAGAAACTTATGACTTGAATCCTGATCACTCAGGCTCCAAGGCCATGCTCTCATGTAGACAGAGAAGGTGGTTGCTAGAATGTTAGAAAGTTGTTAGAGTTTTTCCATTGTAGGTACTTGAAATGTTGAACATAATGAATGCTAAAGCTGTTTTATCACCATCACCACCGCCACCATCATTCTCACCATCTTTTTTATTTCTACTGCTCTTCAGTGTTCACCGATAAAGCCTAGGAGCCTGCCAGGCTCTCTGGCTCACTGTGTTCAATACAACATAGGCTTGTTTAATTTAGTGGCACTGAGATGAAAGGTTCATGACTGCCAAGTACAAACAGACCTTCTGTGGGATGTTAATTTGGTTATAGGAGAAAATGCTTGTTTTTCCTTGCTCTGTGCTAATAAAAAAGCTGGCAGATTTTCTCATGAGTAAAAAGGACTTTGAGTTGTTTAAATCTAGGTAATCAGAGGGAAATGAACAGTTCTGATAAACATTTTCCTTTGTGCAGTCTTTGATTATTCTGTACCTGCCAACTACTTGCGAATTGCATACTCTTTTGTTCTTTGCCCCGCCCCCCATAAGCTACGGATTTGGTTTTATGGTTGTACCCTGTAGGGTTTTATTGGTAGGAAAATAAGTCATTTCTTCATTTGATCCAGTTCTGTGTTTTTATGACAGATTATTCTGTCACAGGGAGAGTAGTTCAACCAGCCCTCTGCACAGAGGTGTTACTGTATGACTTTGTGAAGCCATTTTAAAAAATTGTTTATTGATACATAATTCATTTACTATAAAGTTCGGTTTGTATTATATCCACAGAGTTGTGCACCAATTTAATAATTCCAAAACATTAATTCTAAAACCCTTCTGTCACCTCAAAAGGAAACCATTTACCCCTCAGCAGTCATTCTCCATTCTTTACTCTCTTCTTCCTGGCAACTACTAATCTACCTTCTGTCTTTGTGGGTTTACCTGTTCCTATAAATGCAGTCATTTAATATGTGCCCCTTTGTGGCTGGCTTCTTTCAGGTTTCATGTTTTTGAGGTTTATTATGTTTTAGCAGATATCAGAACTTCATTCTTTTTTATTGCTAAATAGTATTCTGTTATAGAGGGATACTACATTTTATTTATTCATCTGTCAGTGTACAAGGTTTCTTTTCTGTTTTGGTATGTGTGTAAGTGGGTGTTCCAGTGCTGGAGATTGAGTGACCCTAGAGCCTTGTGTATGCTAGGCAAACACTCTTAACACTAACCTGTGACCCTTGTGTACAAATTTTTGAGCAGATGTATGTTTTCACTTCTTTTGGATACCTGGGAGTGGAATTTATGGGTCATATGGTCACTTTTTAATTGTTTTGAGAAAATACCAGACTGTTGTTTTTTTTTGGGGGGGGGGTGGGTACCAGGGATTGAACTCAGGTCATTGCACTTGTGAGGCAGGCCACCGAACCACTGAGCTAAATCCCCGGCCCCGCAAACTGTTTTTTAAAGTGGCTTTACATTCTCACCAGTAATGAGAGACTTTTTCCACATTTTTGCCAAAACTTTTGTTATTTTTTTCCCTCATGTAGCCATTCAAATGTGTATGAAATAGTATATCACTGTGGTTTGGATTTGCCTTTCCCTGAGGACTGATGATATTGAACATCTTCACGTGCTTGTTGGCTACTGTTCATCTTCCTTGCACAATCACCTATTCAAACTCTTTGTCCATTTAAAAAATTGGACTTTTTATTATTGAGTTGTAATAGTTCCTTATATATTCTGGACATACCCTATCAGATATATGAATTATAATAGTTTTCTTTATCCTGTGAATTATATTTTTACTTTCATGATGATGTTCTCTGAAGCAAATAGTTTCTGATTTTGATCAAGCGAAATTTAACAATTTTTGGTTGCTTGTACAGTTTTATCTTGAGAATTTTTTTGGGGGGGGTACAAGGGCTTGAACTCAGGCCCTTGTGCTTGCAGGGCAGGAAGTGAAACCACTGAGCTAAATCCCCAGCTAGTTTTCTCTTTATTTCAAATCTTCTATAAGTTAAAAAATGTCATTTTACTTGTTAGCGTTTCCCATTCACAAAATTTGTACCAAATTCAGTGATCTTTGGTATTACAGTGTGTTACAAATACTAAAATCTCTTTGTTTTCAAATATTTTTATCTAATTCTTTGTGCAAAGACCAAGTGTCCTGATCTGATACCCATTGTTATTTTTTAAAAAGTCAAAATAATCTCTTTCAGTATTTTGCTTAGCTCAGAACACCTGCATCAGTCCATGAACATTTATAAACACTTATCTAGTGTGTACTAAACACTGGGCTAGGCCTGACTATCCAGGGGTGTGTGAAACATGGCCTTGCCATTTTTCATGTCTGTCAGCACATGTTTGTTGTACATAATGATTATATTCACTTCAGGGAGTTGGTACATATATATAACACACCTTAAATCTCTTTAATTCCCTTGTCCTCCCTTCCCTTCATCCTCTGTCCTTCTCTAGATCCCCTTCCCATTAGCAACAGAGCCCGACGAGAAGCTTCAGTGGAGGGTGGTAGAGGTACACAGAAAGGAGGAAGGGCTTTCTCCTCTGCCTGGGTGAGAATGTCTCTTAGGAGAGTTGATGCTGGTGCTCATTCTGTAAAGATAGGTGGGTAATCAGAGTTTTTTGTTATAGTCTATGAATCTTCTGGTTACTTAATGCTGTGTTTGTGTCATGTACACTGGCACCATATAGCCATGATATAGCTATATACCAGATATAGCAGCCATGTTTAGAATTATTGATGTAATACAAGGTAGACATAGATGTGCTGACATTGATGTTCAGAAGAAAGGCATTTTTCTTTAATTTCTTCAGGTTTTCTAAGTTTTCAACAAAGACAGTGTCCCACCCCCTAATGAACTCAGTGTCACAGATACGTGTTTCTGAACCTAAACCCAAGTTGTTTCATGTATTCAGCATAAAATGTGAGGCAAGATTTAACAGGTATTTGGCTGGAAAGGAAGATGGACTACAAAGAGTTGGATATATCGTGTTAAGGAATTTAAATTTTGTCCTCAGTGAACGGGAGCCATTGAAGAGTCGAGTGGGGAGCAGATTTGAAATGGTTACTCTGTGTTACAGATACTTGCTGTGAGGACTAGATACAGGAGACTGTTGGGCTGTGACACTAGGGTACTGGTGGTAGAGATGGAGAAGACAGAGGCTGGAAATCTTTAGGAGATATATTAGTCAGCAAACCCAGCTTCAAATTAGCAGAAATCACACTCAATGTATTCTAAATTAAAAGGAGGATTAGTTGTATGATTCCTGGAGAAAATTACAGAAGGATAGAAGTGCTGTAGAAACTTGGACGAATTCAGGCACTTTGAGAATTAACAGTGGCAGTCATGACCACAGGGCAGGGCCCATTTTCACACTTTCCAACAAGAGGAAGGAAAGAGCTCCTAGCTGTCATTTTTAAAGTCTGTCACCATCACCAAGAGTCCTCAGAAGTGGGAAAGGGTTGTCCAGCAGTGCCATCTATGCATATCCACTCTGGGAATTTGAGTCAGACTAGGTTATTGTTAAGGTCCAAAGAGGAAGTATGAGGTCAAGAACGTCTTGCACGTTTGTGGCTTTGGTAGCTCACAATGGCACCATTTCTACCCAACAGTGAGATTTGGGGGTGAGCAGGCCAGTTTGTAGGAAGTAAACAGAGGTCAGTTTTAGGCCACTTTTAGTCTGGGACATAACTGCATGCTCTGTAGTTTTATGATTATTTGATCAACTTCTTTATATTATTTTAATCCTTTCAGAGACAGGGCTTATTTTCTTTTTGTTGACTCTCCAGAACCTAGTATGCTATAGTCAACGTATGGTATTGGGTCTGAGTCTATAAAATAATGAATACAGGTAAGTCTGGGTCATCTGGCTCTCTGATAAGGATACAAAATACAGATTAAGGAATTAGTAGAGGACTAGGTGGTTGACAGTCCTTGAGAGTTATTATCACTGGCTAAGAGATATTCATAAAAGTTCACATATTATGTAGAGGTAATTTTCATGTTTAAGTAATGAAATTGTGTCTATCTCTTTTTTTCCTTTTTTTTAACCTTTTTCCCTGCCTACTATTAAATACCAGTAATTATCTGGTATTACTCCTGCCAGTGAATTTTTAAAATTTTTGAGACAGATTAGAATTAGACATGATAGAGAAGGAAGTACAGGTGACAAAGACAAAGAAACTCTTTTTTTCCTTGTAAGCATAACTGACTCATAGGATGAAACCTTGGATATGATTTCAGATCACTCCTGTAAACTATCAAGAGAGATGTTTATAAAACACTTGGAACTATACAGATTGTACTAAGAAAATGTGCTTTGATCAGCTCTGGAGATACAAAGCAGGGAACTCAATAAATCAAGTCCTATTTGTGAGTGGAAAGGACTAGAAGTTCACCTTAAAAGTTTACATCAAGATTTTATATTTAATAGTTTTATATTCTGAATAGCAGATGTTAACCTAGTTTCATCTTTTATATAAAATAAAATGAGTTGCAGATTTCAAATCTTGGCATCTTGAGATCTGACTCCTGATTTCTATCTCTTTCTTAATAACTATTGGAGCACTAGTCTAGAAGTGGAATTTGACTTTGGTTTCCACCCTTTAATTTTGAGATGAGTATGCTTCCAACTCTATCTTCCCTCCATATTCAAGAAAACCAAAGTATTGATAGCTTGGATATGCCATAATTTTTATTTAAATTTTAGAAAAGTATAATTGCTTTTATATAGAAAGTAGTAATAGTATGTTCCCACTTGGGAGAAGTGGCTGGTTTGCCTCTTTAAATTTTAAGTTGTAAGTACAGCTTCATTGTCCTTGAAGACTGAACACTTTTGTCCTACCACCCTGCCAAGATGACACAGTATTATATAAATTGCATATTTGATCATCCCTCAGTGTCTTTATAGATCTCCTGTGGGTACCAAGATCTATACTCAAGTCCCTTATAGAAAGTGATGTAATATTTGTATACAACTAAAACATATTCTCCCATATACTTTAAATCATCTGTAGCCTACTTTAAATATCTCATATATGTAAATGCTGTGGGCATAATTGCTATATTATATCATTTAGGAAATAGTGACCAAAAATGCCTGAATATGGACAGAATAAAAGCAAATTTAAACTGACTGCGCATTAAATCCCAAAGCATTCTGGGAGGTTACTTAGTTTTAATCTGAGCAGTCTGGGAGTCAAACAGGATGACTGCAAGTTCAAGCCCAGCCCAGGCAATTTAACAACTTAGTGAAAACCCACCCCAAAATAAAAAGAGGGCTTGGGGTATAGCTCAGTACAAAGGCCTTGGGTTCAATCCTGAGTACCACAAAAAGAAAAAACAAATCTGACTGTAGTTGGTTGAATCCATGGATGCACAACCAGTGGATGTGGAGGCTGATTGTATTTTTTAATGTTATTTATTGCAAAGAATCCTTTTTCCTCCCCCCACTCTTGCCAATAGAATGTAACTTTTACCAAAGAGCTTTCATTAAATTGGGCTTCACCTACAAGCTGGTGTCTCTTAAAAACTAGCAAGTTAATGTAACATTTCTAAGAACTTAAGTTATAACATCTCAGGTTTTTAAATTGCTATATTGCTATAATTGATATATTGCTATGATTATTTAAAAATAACTCAAATCATTTTCATTTGAATTGTAGAATAATACTTATTCTCTCGGATAGAATCTGAACAAATATCAAATAGACTAGGACATTATGTACCCTGAATTTTAACAAAGCTACTAAAGGCTGGGAAAGAATACATTTTGAATTTTAATGATGAGATCAAAATACTGATTTGGAATCCTGTGCTTAGGTTAGTTAAGTAATTACATGGACAATTTCTAGGGCAAGATCACAGACCCTTACAAACCATATCACTTTTAAAACCAGTTGCAGTCCTGAAATGCAAGATTATTGATTTCTGGAGGCACCCTTATCAGCTTTTAGAAAAAGTAATTAAAATGAATCTGACATAGTTTATTCTGTTTTCTGAAATGGTTTTTATTTAAGAAGTAGTCAGCTTTGCTTTTACCAATAAATTTACCAAAGGTCGTGTCATTTAGGTAGAAGTAGTCCGAGCCTTGCTTTCAGAATGGGAGTCAGCAGTTCTTACATAGATGGTGCTAAACACAGGGCCTTGATGAAAGGGACCTGAATCTCTTGTACAGTTGGCCTTTGGGCTTGTGAGGATCTGTCTAATGCACCACTTAAAACAAGGTCACTTTAGCCTACTCCTCCACAGTATTTCTATTCATTTAATTGTTGGGTTTTTCAGTGATTGATTAATTTCAAAAAAAGCCCTAAATAATTGGTGAGTGATGGAGAGGGGAATGGTTGACAAATCCAAATGTTTTGTCTCTGGATTTAGTCTTATTTAAAGGAAGAATTTGAGTATAAAAGTGTAGAACAATTGAAGTGTTTACAAGTATAGAGTGTAGGCTCAAAGACTGGTAAGTGATTTTAACTGAACTAGATATATGTATACATATATATAAAGTGTATATAAACAGGCATTTCTAATGTGCTTCACCTGTAGTTTCTGTGATTTAAGTGGCTGGCAGATCTTGTGTATGCTAATCACCTGAACAGTCTTTCTTATTGGACAAGAAAAAAAAAGCACAAACTGTTGAGCTAGTTCTTGCTCCTGTGTTAGTGAAGTCTGAATTTAAATTTTATTTTGTGTCTCAAAGATAGAAAAATAGTGTGTTGAAATTCTAGAAGAGTGTGAGTTGTGTGGCTTATGTAAATTTTGCAGATGTGTTCATGAGACATCATTATATAAAATAGGAGTTTTATTGGGAGACAGGGCTCTCTCTGTGAACTTTACTGGGAGACTGGACTCTACTGGGGTTCCAGGAACACCCTTCAGAGACTACAGGCTGAAGGATGGCTTCAGTGGTAGAACATTTAGAACATTTGCTTGGCCTTTGCAAGGCCTTGGGTTTGACCCCCAGCAGTGTAATAAACCAACCACTCTTCTGTGCTATCGTTAATGAGATAACAGAATCTTTTAGGGAGGAAAGAAGGGATATACTACTGGTTTATATATCCTATTTATTACAATTTTACACTCATTGTTTTCTTATGTGATAAACACATTACCATTTAAAATCAGAATTGTTTTAAATATTGAAACCCTTGTTAAACATGTTCAGGAGTGGAGTAATCACGCGCTACTGGTAACGCTACCTCATAGGTCAAAATAGTCGAGGCATTTTTACCAAAGAAATGTTGCCTGATTTTGTAGGATTAGAGTAACAGAGGCTACCTGCCAACCAGTGCACGGAAGATAAATGGTTTTGTGCACCCATCCTTGCCACTATATCATTTCTCTTTCATGCTAAGACAGATTAAAATGAATAAGAGAATAATAACAACTGAAAATAATTAAGTACCAGGTGCTCCTGGTGAGAGAAGTCTGCATTGTTATGCAGATGTGGCTTCTGTTGAGGCCTCACTTAGGTGACTCCCCACTAAAAAATGTTCAAGATGTCCGCTGTGCTCTTAGTGACCTTGGACAAGTCACTTAAGGTTAGTAACTGCTTATGTGTAAAATGCTTCAAGGAAGAATGAGCTTCATTAAGAATGAGCAGAGCTGTGCATATAACGTATTTAGTGCAGAGCCAAGCATGTGATCAGTTGCCAGTAGATGTCAGGCCGTGAAGCCATGTTTTTCTGCCAAGTAAAATGTAGTGGTAGGGCAGTGATTGATAGTGGAAGTGTCACGAAGAACCACAACCGGTACTGAGTTTGAGTGGTTACTCAAACTACAGCCAGCATTATTTCACTATTTTAAATCAGTAGTGAAGGTGAAATGGCAAAGTTTCATAATTTTAGCTCTTAGCTGTTGAATGTTAAGATAAACCTTTTTAAAACCATTATATCTAGAATGGAACCATTTTCATCTTTTCTTTAGTGGATATTGCTTCTCTGTGGAAATGAGAATATTTATAAACTATGCTCATAGAACCTGTGGTCTGGGATGCCATGGTTACTGAACACTTAGTACATTAGCAGTGTGTAATGTGGCTATGAATTGGGTCTGATGTGTTCAGCACATGTGACAGGGGATTACTGTGTCAGTCAAATGTCACTAAAAGCTTATTGTTTAGTAAAATTATTCCTTTGAGAACACAAAATACGACAGTTCAGAGGCAGATTGAAAAATTTAAAGGAGGAGTAACTTTTTAAGGGAATGTCATCTACATTTATCTCTAACAAGGGATTTTTATTGATTTTTATGTCCATCACTGTGCTTCTCTTTTAGAGAAAAAGCTAAAAGGAAGTATCACTGCAAAGGAGAAAAAGATAGTAGAAAGTTTTCAGGTGGATGCCCTTGATAAGCTGCCAAGTATAAAATGTGATAAAAATAATGGTGAATGTTTACAAATTTTTGAAAAATTTACTGTAGTAAAAGACACATTGTTATTCTGACTTTGAATTAAAAGAGTCACTGGTCTAGTTTGTCTGAAGCCTATTTCCCTTGCTGGTCTTTGTGTTAAGTACAGTGATTAAAATCTTAGAGATTATTCTAAGAGAAGACACAGAATAGCTCTGTACTTTGGTACTGGTCATTCTCTGTGAAGTCCAGCACTTAAAACAGTACCAGACATAGAGTACATATGCAATAATTATTTATATGAATTAATGGATTGCTTTAGGGCAGCCTGCAGGAGTAATGTGTTCAATATTGAGTGACTGAGCATCAGTGCTGGTAGTTTAGTTAAACATTCAGGCTTATTTGAAGCCAGGAAACACACTGCTGTGTAGTCCAGGGATACCAGTTTGTTCACTTTTCCATCCAACAGTAATTTACTTTTATAGTTGTGTTTATATAGTATAAAGGTCAAAGGAAAAAGTATATTTGAAAGCGTTGTATCAGTTGCTAGATTGAGTCTTAGGATGCTGGTGAAATAGAGATAATTTTAAATTGATATTATAAAATTCAGGTCACTCTTTTTAAACACAGCTTTATTGATGTATAGTTGACACTAACTGCACATTTAAAGTGTATAGTTTAATTAGTTCTGATGTGTGTCCCGCCATGAAACCATCACTACAATAAAGTGAATGAATGTGTCCCATCATTCTCCAAAATTTCTTTGTACCCCATCCCTATGGTCCTGTGCCGCCATCTCCAAGCAACCACTGATCTGCTTTCTGTCACTCTACATTAGTTTGCCTGTTTTAGGGTTTTATATAAATGGAGCTATATCCTAGGTACTCTGTTTGGCTTCTTTCATTCAGCATAAATATTTAAGAGTTACTTGTTGGGTGCATCAATAGTTCCTTCTTAATGCTGAAATGATTCTGTGGTATGGATATACAGTACTACACTATATATATATATATTCATTCACTGTTGGTGGTCATTTGAGTATTCCCAGTTTTGAGCTCTTATAAGTAACACCCATTTGAATTCTTACAGTGAAGTCTTTGCACATATGTTCTCTTTCTTAGGTAATTACCAAGGAGTTAGATGGTAAGGATATATGTATACTTAATAAAAAAAAAAAAACCTACCACACTATTTTCAAAGTTGTTTCTTTTAAATTCTGCCAGCAGTGCATGAGAATTTCAGTTATTCCACTTTTGTGTCATCTTGTGGTATGGTTGATATTAGATTGTTGTCATTCTAATAATTCATAGTAGTATGTCATGATTTTAAATCACATTTTCCTAAAGGCTCCCAGTGTCCAGCATATTTTCATGGGCTTGTCATTCCTTATAAAGTGTCATATCTTCTATGTGTTTATTTATTGGGTTGTTTTCTTAAATTTTGAGAGTTATACAGATTCTTTATCAAAGTTTTGATTTGTAATATTTTGTCCCAGTCTGTGTCTTGTCTTTCACATTCTTTTAACAGTATCTTTCAAAGAGCTCTTTAACTCAAGGTCACAGAGGTTACCTCCTGTGTTTCCTTATAAAAGTTTTATAGTTTTAGGTTTTATGCTTAGACGTATAACCCATTTTGAGTTCGTTTTTATTTGTTGTTGCAAGATATGGATCATATGTTCCTGAACCATTTGTTAAAATAAGCCATTCTCCACTGAATGCCTTTATACCTTTGTAAAAAATCAGCTGTCCACATATGTGGGTCTATTTTGGCCTTTATTTTGTTCTATTGATCAAATACTTGTTTTACTCCATTTCCATACTGTCTTTATTTCTGTAGTTTGGTGAGTCTTGAAATCTAATGGTGTTCCTCCTCCAACTTCTTTTGTAGAATTCCATCAGGCTATTCTGATCTTTTTCTATATCCACTTGAGATTTAGAATCAACTTGCCAATTTTTATGAAAGTGCTTGCTAGGATTTTGATGGAAAGTGAATATATAGATTAATTTGGATAGAGAATTTCTTGTTAACAACAATTGAGTCTCGAATCCATGAATATGTGAATTCTCCCCATTTGCTTAGACTTTTTAAAATTTCTCTTAGTAATCTCTTAAAGGACAGATATTGGGCTTCTTTTTAGCCTAGTTCTAAATATTTCATGTTTTAGTGATATAAACAATATTTTAAAATTTCAAAATACAAAATGTTCATTGCTAACATACAAATACAGTTCAGGGCCAGAGTTTTAGCTCAGTGGTTCCCCTGCTTGCCTCACAAGTGCAAGGTCCTGAGTTGCATCCCTGGTATGCCTCCCCACCCCACCGGAAAGGAATACAATTCAATTTTATACATCTTATATCCTGCAATTTTACTAAATTCAATTAGTAGTTTTTTAGTACATTTTGTTGGATTTTCTACATAAGTAAGCATATTTAAAAATAAAAACAGACTGTGAGGGCCCAGCTGGAGCACCTGCCTAGCATGCATAAGGCCCTGGGTTTGGTCCCTCGCACCACAAAAATAAAATAAATTAAAATAACAATGATTGTTCCTTTTTCGATTGAATGCTTATTACTTCTTTCTTTACTGAACTGAGGTAGAACCTCTATCATGTTGTTGGATAGAAATGTTATCAGTAAAGTTAAGAGTGTTAGGGTGTTCTTAGAGAAGTAGAGAAAGTTAAATGCTGTCATTCTGTCTGTTCAAACTGAGAACAAAAGCAAATGATTATGAAGTGTTGCAGTGGGCTGAACCTTAAGGTAGAGCTTTCCTTCCCCAGTCTTGTAAGGGGCTCTTTGCCTAGTTGCTATGGAAACATTTAAATTATTGAAAGTTACAGCGTAGATCTTCATACTGATCTGTGAAAGACATGTTATAAACTAAGACTCTTAATCCTACTCCAACACTACTTCAAGGACTTTTATCATGCACTTTCTTGAGAAGTTCTGGGCACCCAGCTACAAAGCCAAGATTCTCAGCCTCAACCTGCTCAGATTCTCTGGCAGCAACAGACCCATGGACTTGGCAGGGCAGCATGCACCAGCCTTGTCGGGGGAGTCAAAGTGGGTGGGGTGGGGTTAGGGGTGTTGTGGAAGAGGGTCGGGGAATGATGTAGGTGATTTGAAGGACGTATTAGAATTTGCTAGTGGATAGGGAGTTAGGATGAAGATGATTTTCCTGCAGAGGAAACTGTCTGGGTATGGCTAAGAGTTGAAGAGTTAATTTAAATCAGTTCTTTTGAATCACTGTACTTCTTAGTCATACTGCTGGGAAGTATTCGGGGGAAATTTTTAAATTTATGAGCTGGTTGAATGTAGACTTTGGACCATGCCAGCTGCCCCACTTGACTGTGAATGTGAACGTGAGTGAGTTATGTAACCTCTCCAAACTTAGACTAAATGAGAGGCTTGGCTCAAAGCTGGACTTTAAGTAAGCTCCAAGTAAATATGAATTGTATTTTAGCAGCAACAATGCTATCATTGTTCATACTAGTTTTCTGGTGAATTTGATTGCTTTTGTAGGAGTTGAGTATACTATGTTTTTAAAACATTTCCCATGCTGCTGTATTTTAAATCTTATTTAGAGTGCCCTGTTTGAATACCTCATGTGTGCTCAGCATTGGGCTGCGCACAAGTGAAGTACACATAGTTCCTATGTTTGTGCAGCTTCCAAATGAATTGAAAATGGAAATGGGCAAATATGAAATAGAGTAAAATTATGCATCCAACTGTTCTATATGGCTATGTGTACCAGTGCTCCACATATTAATTAAAGTACTGTAGTTGCTTATGTGTCCCATTTACTGTTTTTAAGAAGGTCAAGGCTCATAGGTTACAACAGAGACAATGCAGCACAGAGATAGATGGCTGTTACATCAACTCACACACACAAAAAAAGGGCAAAAAGCTTTTCAGTTTGATAGACCTGCCAGTTATAGAGGGAAACAGTTGCACCAGTGGTATGGTTCTGGGCGCTACATAGAACACATCTTCCATTCACATTTAGGTCATTGAAATTCTGGCATTTTGCAGGGCCAGTGGGAGAGGTCAACCATGTATCTGCCACTTTCTTTTAGAATGAAAGGTTTTAGCATATCCTTTCCTGACAGTTTTTGATCTGATATAAGGACTAAGCACTGGTTGCAGAATAGGAGATAGGCAGTTAGGGTGGGAGACAAGAACCTACTAAAAAAATAGACTTCATTTTGGCCTCCAACAAATAGTTCAAGAATGACTGCCTTCTGTCAGCTACTGTACTAGAACCAAGGTTAAATGCACAGGTGAAACGATGACCTCTTCTACCTCAGTAAACTTAGATGCTGAAGATAAACAGATAAGTGCGGGAAATGTGGGCAGCAGTTGCTGGAGAGGAAGGTGCCAAAAGGTCAAGATCCTGGGTGTGAGGTACTCCTGGAAGCAGACATCTGAGAAGATAAACTGCCTTTGGTCTAACACTGCTCCATAGCTCCCTTGTCTCCTCTAAGTGCCTGGTCCCAGGGAAGGACAAGAGCCCTGAACGCTATCCAGATACTGGCCACTATCACCTTCTGATGCTACCATGTGCTTTCCTCTCAAGACCCCTTTACTTCCACTGGCCTAGGCCATGGCAATGGATTGTGGTTCACCTAGGGTTAGAGCTTCCAGTGAGTCTAGCTGCTGTCTACCTGGCTTTAGGCTTTTGGAGCAGGGTCACACGCTTCACAGAGCTCTGAATTCAAAACAACTGCTGGGCTAGGTGTTATGAAGGACTGGGATTAAATAACATAGGAGATCTTGAATTATTCATGCCTGTGTTGCTATTTTCTGAACAAACAAGATTAGGGAGTTCTGTACCCCATGTGAATCTTGCATATTTGAATAAAATGATCTTGTACCATTCTGGAAAGAATACCATGAGAATGCAAGGTTGAACTCCATATAGCTTAAGTTAATTTAACAGCCTTTAGTGGGAAATTTCTAAGTGAATAATAGTAACATAATGAATTGTGCAGGGAGAGAATTTAGAACCCGCGGACAACATAATCATCTTTTTTGGCTTTGTATATGTTTGTTGTAAGAGAGGCCATGAAAGTAGATTGGTGGGAACTTAGCCACTTTATGGAAGTTTGGGTGAAGACAGTTAAGTCTTGTACAGTGAGGCAGTTACTGCTCTCCCAAGATTTTTGATGTATTTTATTTTTAAAGAGAATTTGTTTTAGAAATAAGTATTATTAGTAGTAAAAGCTGTGTTTAATAATAAATTTTAAATGTGTACTTATGTTTTAATCAAAACAGTTTCACAGTACCAATAAACTCAATGAGAGAAAAAGAAGTTTTACAGCAACAATAGCAGCAGCTTTTCCAACAAAGAAAACCTTCCCTATATTCTGTTACCGAATACAGTAGCTTGGTATTTGGGACTTTTAAAGCCAGAATTAATGCCTCTCATTTTCTGAAAAACAAAACAAAACAGAACTGTGAATCTTTTCATAAGTAATCTGAAATTTTAGAATCTATTTTAACCTTTTATCACATTTCTATTTCATTTTATCAGTCTCTTTTTCTCTCCTGGCTTGATTTAAATATAAAAATTATTAGAATAAGCTGTTTGTTCTTTACAGGAGTTGAAACCTGTGTAAAGGTTTGTATATCATTTCATCGTTTCTTAGCAATTGCTAAAAAAGTACAATATTTTTCATGCAGGAAGCTGAGAAAGCAGCCTGTTCTAAAGGAAACTGTTGTGTAGTTCCTTCCTTTCTAAACTTTAAGCTGAATGCTTTTCCTTGCTGTTAGGTTCAAGGGCTTAGTTTGCGTGCTTGAAAATAAACTGAACACCACCTGCCACTTAGTCACAAAGAGAATATCTTGAAGCTGCTGAACAAACAGATGTACTCAGTTTAAGTTTTTAAGGTGCTTAGAGCATGTGGTAAAATTTTTTTTCAAAATGAATTATATGAGGAAATACAGAACAAAACATAAACCAAAGGATCAGGCTTGCTACCTGCATTTGGTACATTTTAATACTCTCATCACTGCAGCAGCTAGTACTTAGAAGCAGAATTGTCAGTGTTATCCCAAGAAGGTTTTGGTATATATTAGGTTTTTTTCTTCGTTTTATTAAAAATTTGTTCCAACTCTTTATATTACGAAGTGGAGGAAAAATAATCCTAAACATTTCTGATATAAAATTATTCCGCAGTACCTATTGACTTGACCCAAGAAGCTATTAGTGAGTTTAAATAGTTCAGGACAGTCCACTCTACATCTCTGTTCTGGCACTGTCAGTTTGCTGGAGTCAGTAGCACCTGGTGTCCTTGTTGACATTGACAGAGGAAGTGAGACCACCAGCTATCCATTTTTATTTAGTATAAATATTCCGTCTTGTTTTCCATAAGATCATTAAAAGCTGTGTTTATATAAACTTCTGTCAAGGCTCTAAATTCACTAGGACATTATCCAGAAACTTCTATTTTACTAATGGATGTTGTCTGGGTAAAAGAATGTGGAAACCCTGCTAGAAATTGTCTAATTTTTGTTGTCAGCATTACTAGGAGCGAACAGTGTAAAGAATACAAAACCAGATTCCCTCATAGCTCAATATTTTCATCACAGTGAGCCAAACAGCTTAAATTCTGTTACAGAGTCAGATGGAGGTGGGGGAGGACACAGTGAGGGTCAATAGGGTTTGCCTTTCAATCTCAAAATCGTTTTAATGATTTTAATCATTAATGATCCTTAGAGTTGGGCTGTGTCGTATTTATTCCACCACTTTGAGATACGAATTAAACAATAACACCGTGTCTGGAAAAGTAGCAGAGGGTGAGGAGGGCCTACATTAAAGGGCAAGATAAGCTTAATTGAAAGAAGGTCCAGGGATAGAGCCAGGACAGCAGCTTTGTAGCCCTGATCTAAGATCTGTCCTTCCTGAACTAGATATGTGCTGGGGCCAAAGCGGTGGCTGATCCCATGGCATTTTGTCAGCAGAAGAGTAGCACCAGAACATCTGGGTGGGCAAACAGAAACTGAGAGTGAGTTCTAGATGAGGCAGCAGAGTGTAGTAGAAGGAGTTCTGTCCGCAGGTAGTTTTGTGACATGGGACAAATCACTTCTTTGGGCCTCTGCTTCGTCATTTATAAATCAGGGGATCTGAAACCTGTCACCTCAGAGGTCCTGACCCCTTCTAGTCTCAAAAGTGCTGTGTGCCCAAGGACTTGGCCAGTGCAGTACTACACTGCCTTCACCTTGTAGCAGTTATAGAACTGAGGCTTCAAACACATTCAAATTACGTGGCCAGTCACCAGGTTCTGTCCACTTGTCTCATGGAGAATCTGCTTTCTTTTCCCACTTCTAATCAGGCCTTTAGTATGTTTCAGAATGATTAGTTCATTTGCCTTCTACTCTTCAGTACCCTCAGCCCCCTAAGTCATCCCATTCCCAGTGTGAATCCCTTCCCAGCCATCCATACCATCCCATGTTCTGAGTCTCATCTCTCTTAAACATTTCTAACAGCATTTCCTTGCTCAGAAATCCTCCCCTGCTCAGTGCAGTTTTTAAGATCCTCTGTAATCTTGTTCCCCTCATATCCATTTAATTTTATTTTCTTTCTTCACCACCAGCACCTGCCAGGTTTTAAACTAGATAAAGAGGCAAATTAGAGTGGGATTGGCTTGGTTACCTTTGAGGAGGGAGGGGCTGAGCCCTCAGAGAGGTTCTTCTTTCATTTACTTTTCACTCAGTTCTTTCCTCCTTTTTCTCAGTCGTTTTGCGTCTCTGTCCTTTTCTCCCAATCACTTGGTAACTCTCCTTCCTTACACTTTGAATATAGAAGCCATTGAAGAGAACATTTGTGTGCTTCTATTGCCATACTCCAACTGCCCAGGTGTGGCAGTGTACTTAGCTGTCCTTGTTGGGCATGCATATTCTCAGCTTCCATTAAAATACTTCTGTATGACTACCACCATACATTGCTAAGTCATGTCCCTCTTGTCAATTTTTCCCTGTTTATGGGTATGGATGAAGTGTGATTTAATTAGCATAGAGGTTCTGCGAAGCAGGTGAAAAGAAGTGGTATTTTAGTTACTTTCTCATCGCTGAGACACAATACTTGACATCCACAACTTTTAAGGAAGAAATGTATATTTTGGCTTACAGTCTATAGAGGTTTCATTCCATAGTCATCTGGCTCCAAGGCCGGGCAGCATGGCAGAGGAGAAATAGCTTGTGGTGTGGCAGGCAGGAAGCGGAGAAAGTTCAAGGGTAGAAGGAGGGAGTTCCAACCTTCCAGGCTATGCTGACAGTGGCCACCTTCACAGGACAGGCTTCGCCTCCTAATATCATATTTAGCTATAAACTAATCAGTGGACTAATCCATTGAAGAGTATCATGCCCTCATGATCCAATCGTCTCCCAAAGCCTTACCCTATGAGCACATGAGGCTTGGGGATAGGGCATCTAGATAAGAACTGTAACATATGGAGGGAGTTTAAATTAGTGACCATGAAGCAGATGACCACATAAGGGAAAAGGGAGGAGCAGAAAGGTGTTAGGATCTGTCGAGTTGAACGTTGTTGGATTCAGAATTTGAGAGAAGGGGAAAGGAAAGCTGGGCAGTATGATCACAGGGCAGATGTGTGAAGTTGGGATATTGAAGGGGTGTGCTCTTATTGGGGTGCGTAGCTGAAGGATGAACAGTGACAAATGAGAAGGAACAGTCTGATGAGAGGAGATTCAAAGATGTGAGGTGTCAGGGAGGAGAGAGAGAATGGACTGGAAACAGTGATGAGCTGGATGGATACTTGCCCTACCTCCTGTCCTAACTGTTCGGGAGTTTATCAGAAAAAATCACCACCACTTGGAAAGGCTGCAAGAGTAGTGATGTCTTCAAAGTAAGTGCCAGACCCTCCTGCCCCCTTCCTCATATTGGGAATCAAACTCAGGACCTTGCGTTTACCAGACAGGTATGGTGCCACTGAGCTACAACTCAGGCCCTTCTGCCTCTCTTTACTAGTGTGTTCTCACCTCAGCAGCGGCAGCAGTCCAGTGTTTTCAGTCCTGTCTCAGTCAGAGGCCCTTCCAAATCTCAGCTCCTTTGCTGCTTCTGTGACAGGTACTTTAGCTGCTTGGTGTGCCTAGAATGCCCCAGGAATATTCTTGGCATGGGGCTTTTACAATGGCTGTTGCCTGGATGTCTCCTTTTCCAGGTGTCTGTGTAGCTTTCCCTTCACCTCTTGTAGCTTTGTATCTCTGTGGCCACACCTTGACATGGTATCATTTGGTAGCTGTTCACAGTCTCCTTTTCTGCCTTATTTTTCTTGGGAGGGCTCAGCATTATTTGACAGTATATGTTTTGTTTTTTTACTTATTGATATATCTCATGAGGGTAGAAGTTTTTGTCTGAGTTATTATATCTTTATTTCTTAATAATGTGTATTCTCCTCTATCTAGACAGGACTTGGCAAGCAGATGTTTACAAATACTGGTTGAATGTAGAAAAATGAACAACCAAGAAAATGAAGGACGGAAGGAGTGGTTAGATTAGCAAACAGATATAGAGGCATAAAGGAGGCAAGAATGTATTCACATTAGGTATTTCAGAACTCAGTGTCTGGGGCTCTGGGATGTGATTGTTATTGTGGGAGGTTGAAGTGCAGAGAATGAGAAGGTTCCTGTTGTTGAGGAAGTTGAGTTACTGGGACATTGGATAATTAGAAGAAATTCCCTTGTAGGATGGTAGGAGATTGCATGGAGAGAAAAACTACTAATCAAGCTCAAAATTGCTGAATAATTTAGGATAGCTCTGGGTAGTCCATAGAAGACTAACAGAAGTTAGAGGGAATCATTTTTAAAAAAAGCATGTCTATTCAAATTCTCTTGGATATATTTAGTTGAAATATGAGCTCTTTTGGCTTAGTAGGGCTCCTGATTTGTGTGTGTGTAGGTGCCAGGGATCGAACTCATGATCTTGCGCTTGCCCCCACCTTTAGAATAAGAAATATTACACATAAAGAACTATAAAATGTTAATGCTACATTTGAAAAGTCTGTTGCTCTGGCATGGGATGCCAAGAATCTATTGTTAAAAATAGTTGTATGGATTGCTAGTTTCTTTGATTCTTTAAGGGATAGAGTAGCATTTGCTTTAAAACTGTCACAGGTTCAATATACAGAGTATGATTATACTGTTATATTTGTGGTTGGAAATTGTTAATGTTTCTAAAGTCTTCCTCATTGACATCTGAATATCTCAAATTATGTTTCTGGTAAATTTATTATTTTAAAGTGCCCTGCCAGACCATAGTGCTTTATAAAATTGGCAGCATATTGCTGATGACCTAATTTATTATTCAAACTCAATTGTAAAGTGTTCTAAATGTCTCAGTACTCAACTATTCATTTTACCCTTTTGAAGTGCCTTTTAGAGATACTTTTCATGAAGGGATTAATTTCCCTTAGTCCAAATAAGCAGAACATAATTAAGTATTTAAAATCCCATTTCTACATTTATTCTGTTTTTAGCTATGGAGTACCTTCCAGAATATCGGAAGTAGTCCAGTTTCAAACAGGACTCTTCTGGGTAATAGCTCTTTTCTGCCTGCCCTTGAGGCTGCATTCCACCATGCTTACGTGTGGCTCTGATCTTCACTGAGTTTTGCCTCCTACCCTTACTTTCAAACATTGTTATGTTTTCTCCTATTTTGATTTGCTGTAGTTCAATTTTTTTCCTCTTTCTAATCCCCTCAGACCAATTAAGTTCTAATTATACTTTAGAAATCAATTTAAATTTCTCAGGGAGGTCATTGTTGACTCTTCCCTTCCCTAGTGCACTGGGTCCCTTTGCTGTGCACTGTGGTCGTTATGCTTTCTCATTATAACTTATTGTACCTTATTGTAATTACGTACTAAATGTCTCTATGGCCCTGTAAAATCCACAAAATCCATCTTGTCTTATTAATCACTGTATTTTTAGCAATAGTGTCTGGCACATGGAAGCACTTCACACATACTTTTTGAATGTGAGAGTCCTACGTCCTTCCTTCTTGCCACCACACCATGGCAAGTGATCACTGTTACTTGCAGCATTTCTTGATGGAAATATTTTTAAGTCACTGGTAGGTGTGAGGCTGTCTGTGCTGACAGTGATTGGGAGGGTGGACTCAAATCTCCTTCTGCTCTCAGTTGGCTTTACTGGGAATTCTCTGTGGAGAGGAAGATCTGGTCATTGTTAAGGATTTACCTCCTATGGCAGTCCCAGGAGGAGGAAGTACGAAGTAAATCAGAAAAACTAAGTAAATTTCTGTGAAGTATTTTAGCTTTTTCCCAAAAATCCTAATACTACAAATCTGCTAGGATTATACTGCCAAATTGTAAGATTTTTAAGGCAAAGTTCCATAAAATTAATCATATGATACATATATATGTGATATCTGGAAGTTTCATACTGTTCTTAGTAAGGATAGTGCTGGATATAACTACTTGGAACATAGCATCAGAGCTCAGTGTGATGGATGTAGTTTACCTCTTGAGCCATTCAGTGGCCATCTCCATTTTGCCTTCATACAGATGTATTTCTTGTGTTGCATAGTCCACTTGCCTATTGGCTCCACTGTCCATCCAGAATAGCCCTGTAATCCTACCTCCATCTTCACATCTCTTTGGTCTTTGCTTTTTTCATTAACACTTTGTGTAAGATGTATCCATGTAGATGAGTAACAAGAATGCCTTCATTTTTGTGATAAGGTATTTTAGGATTGTACTGCATTTTATTTTACTGTCAGCATAAGTTTTGGTTCTGTGCTTTGTTATTAGACAACATTGCCATGGACATTATATTATGGATCTTCTTGTGAATGTTTGCTAGCTTGTCTGGGAGTGGTTTGTTTATTTGTATGCATTTATGTATGTGTGTATATGTGTGTGTGTGTGTGTGTGTATATATATATATATATATATATATATATGCGTGGATATATGTAGTGCAGGGGATCAAACTTGGGGTCTTTTGCGTGCTAAGGACGGCACTCTACTATTGAGCTATACTCTGAACCCTTCGCAGTTTGTAGAGATAAAATTGCAGATGCATGCAGTGTGTGTGTTCTCAACTAGATGTTACAGATCACTTTCAGCAGTAGCTGTTGAAATTTCAGTCCCTAAAATATTGTCTGAGAATTCTTGTTGCTTTGTATTCTTGCCAAATCTTCATGTTGTCAAACTTAGAAATTTTTGCCAATTTCAAATAATGCATTTTCTTGATGTGTAGGGCATTTCAACATTATTTCTTTACTTGGCTATTTCGGTTTTATTTTGTGAATTGACTGTTTTTATGGGTTTTTATTGTTGCTGTTGTTGTTGTATTTTATCTTATTTATTTTTAGACCTTTATTCCAGATTAGTATTTTGTTGATATTTTACATTTCAGATGTTTCCTATATTTCAAATATGTTCTTCATGTGGCTTATCATTGCACTTGGTGGTGTGCTTTGCTTTGTAGCCTTTTTACTTTTTTTTTTTTTTTTTAAGACAGGGTCTTACTGCATGATTCAGGCTGGCCTTGAACTTACTGTGTAGCCCAGGATGCCTTTGAACTCACAGAAATCCTTTTGTCTCTGCCTCCCAAGTGCTGGAGTTATAGATGTGTGCCATCAAGAGCAACCTTTACATTTTAATCAAGTCATGTTTATCAGTGTGTTTCTTTATGATAGGTGCTTTTTGCATATCTAATACATCTGTGCTCAATGAATTTAACTGGCCTTGAACTTACTGTGTAGCCCAGGATGCCTTTGAACTCACAGAAATCCTTTTGTCTCTGCCTCCCAAGTGCTGGAGTTATAGATGTGTGCCATCAAGCCCAACCTTTACATTTTAATCAAGTCATGTTTATCAGTGTGTTTCTTTATGATAGGTGCTTTTTGCATATCTAATACATCTGTGCTCAATGAATTTAAGGTCACAAAGAGATCCTATCGTATTTTCTTCCAAAAGTTTCTTCTGTTTTTTCACTAAATGTAATTTACATTGAATTCATGTTTGTGTGGATGTGAAATAGGGAATAACTTTTGTTTGTTTTCTTTTTTGTTTTTTGTTTTTTGAGACAAGGTCTCACTATGTAGTTGAGGCTGACCTGAAACTCACCATGTAGCTCATGCTGGTCTCAAACTCACAGTGATCCTGCTGCCTCAGCTTCCCGAGTGCTGGAATTACAGGCATGCACCACCACGCCCGGCTAGGGAATAACTTTTCATGCAAATAAACTAGTTGCACAGGCCAGAACCACTGATTTCATAGTTTATCTTTTTCCCAATGATTTGCAATGTCAGCTTGTCATGTATTTGGATTACCTAGTACTGGTGGGTTCTCTTTCCCTGGGCATATATGCTTGGTTACTTCTATGTTGTTGTAAGTGCTATGGCTATATATTATAGAAGGCCAAGCTGTAAAAACTTTGAGTGGATGGTTATATTTGGAACTTTGGTTCTGAGGGTAGAATAGTGAGTAGTTGCTTTAGGAAAGAAGCTGGATTTGATACAGTACTATGGAGGTCTTTGAGGAATACTTTAAGGGTATGGTTTAGATCTGCCCTTGAGACCCAGTGGGTCACTGGTGCTGATGGTTGGGGTTGTGATCTGTTGGCAATTGTTAGTGGTATATGTAGAGGGGACTTAGAAATCTAAAGATGTTATTATTTGTGTGTTCCCTGTAAATTTGTGGGTTTTTTTCCTCAAGATATTTCAGTTAATGTCTTTTAAACAGTACCTAAAACTTTACCGGATGTCTCAAACTTTTGTCTCATGAAAAGGCCTCTATAACTGATTATTTTGAACATTCTTTATTTTAGTGTTTACAGTTTTCATTTAAAAACTTGTTCTTAGCATTGCCATTTTCTTTTTTAGTTCATGTGGCTTTTTTTCCCCCTCTTACTGAATTGAATGAGAAAAAGTGGGTGCTATTTTTAAATGCCATTATTCTTTTGAAGAAAAGCTTCAATTTAAAATGTTTGTCTAAACTGCAAGGGGTTTCTGTCAAGTGCTCCTGCTTCTAAAAGAATGAGTGACATGACCTTTTTCAATTTCAGAGAACAAGAGCGATGTCACGATGCTCCAGTTGTATGTCGTTGTATTTTTTATTTTAGTGGCATTTGAACTCTTTATTAAGTAGAACTGAATTAGTAAGGATCAAAAAACTTAGAGAAAATTGGCTAGTATACAGGTTTTGAAGGCCTTATGAAACCAGTGGTACTTCTGTGGTATTTGTTGAAGTACTAAAAGGGATTAAAAAAAAGGAAAACGTATTTTTTTTTCAAATTGGAGATGGCTTTATTCTCTTTACAGACTATGAAAATATTACACACTCATAAACATTTTACACAATTCTCAAGGATACGGAATAGCACTCTCCAAAACAGTATTCTGCACTGGTGGAAGTGTTTTCTGTGCTGACTGGTAGCCATTAAGCAACCACATGTAGCTGGCTGTTGAGCACTTTAAATGTAATTAGTGCAACTGCAGCACTGAACTTTTAATTTTATTTAATTTTAACTAATTTATACTTCACATGTGGTGAGTAGCTATAGAATGAGACACCCCAGAACATCCAGTTTAGTGTGGCTGTCTTATGTCTGTCTCTCAGCCAATTTCCAGTCCATTTACCTGCTATCTTTGTCTCCTGCCCCATCTATCTTTGTCACCTTCTCTCTGCGTTGTTTTGTTTTGTTTTTGTGGCATTCAGCCTGACATTTGCACACTGTCCCTGCCTGCCTTCACCTACCGACCTACCTCTTTTCTCCCTGCCTGCCTTTTTTCTTTTTTCTCTGTGTGTGTTACATATACACATAGTACATTCTGTTCATTGACAAAGTTTTCTACCTAATTGTATATCATCGGCATTTTCCCTTTTCAAATATACATAGATCAATCTCATTTTTGTCATTGTAGCATAATTTCAGTGGAATGAATATTCCAGCATGTATTTAACCTACTGATGTACAATAAGATGGTTTTAGTTTTTCTCTGTTAATATTTTTTTAGCCATTGTACTTTTCCTTTCATATTTTTCTATGTATTGTTTGAGTACCTTATGTGTGTATACTGAGTTGGATTCTTCAAAGTGTGAAAACTGCCTTTTCATATGACCTTTGGTATCGGGCTTTCCTGAAACCCTACTGGAATCTTCCTGCAACCTAAAGGACTACATTAAGATTGACAGTCTTTTACTAGTGCTGTGACATGGTCCTGACTGGTTGCTGTCCACTGTGAAAAGCAGAAAAAGGCTGGAATGGTACATTAACATGAATATTTACCCACTACAGTCTGTGTCAGAGGTGGACTGGATATAGCCTACTCTGCCTTTATGAGGCTGTTGTCGAAAGGGTGTATGTAATGGCAGCACCAGGTGCACCTGCTGCCCAGCCCCTCCAGAAGGCCATCTTTGTTTCATGGTCAGAGTTCCACTGGGAATAAATTCTTGGGCTCTGTATCTCACTTAGATTTGAAAGGAAATTAAATTATAGCCAGTAGTTTAATGGAAATCTGATCATGCCAGGTAAAAGGGGTAGCCAGGAGGGAGAACTTCAGTTGTTGAACATAGCAGTAGGGATGAGTGAAAGTAAGCAGATTTTTTTTTCTCTAGCCAATACGTCAATATTGTCCAGTTGGTAATTGTTTTTACAGTATCCCCCAGAAACTTTCTAAAAATATCCCGCTGCCCCTCATCTGATAAAAGCCTTTAAATCCTTTTCTTTTTGGAATAACTCATTTAATGAATAGGTTCTTTTCTTATTTGCCATTGGGTTTTCACCTGTTAAGTCTGTTTTGGAAGGTTCATAACATGCCAAGGTCATTTCCAAGTGATATTCCAAGTGATTATTGAAGATTTTATTCTTTAGGTAAGAATACTTTTCTTGATGACAGTGAAGTATTTGTAGAAAATAATTAAAATAGGGCCGGGGATTTAGCTCAGTGGTTCAGCTGCCTGCCTTACAAGTGCAAGGTCCCGAGTTCGATCCCTGGTACCCCCCCAAAATAATAATTAAAGTAATGCTACTTGAAAAACAAAGGGTTTGCAGAATGCAAATATCTGAACTGCATACCTCCTTCATTAGTCTAGCCATTGCAAGCATAGAAAGTCTAACCCTAAATAATTACTTTCAAGTATTAAATTTAAAAGCTGGAGCTTCTGGCTACTTTAAGGAAACACCACAGATAACAGTTTTGTAAAGAATAAAGAATACTTGGAAATTTTTTTATTTTACTGATTGAACTTTAAAGATAAAAACTTTGGGACATTTTTGTAATCCATTGAATCTATTAGTTTGGGTCCATAGTTTTAAGAAATAATTTCAGGAATAATACCTCAAAAAGAAAAGAAACTACATTTGGGTTTTTCCCCCTTCAGAAAAACTTTAGTTTATACAGATAACCATGTTATGTTCCCAGATGTCTGAAACTCTAAATGACTGTTAAATCCCAAATATTTGAGAAAACCTATAAGTATGATTTTAACAAGCCTAGAAGTAGTCTGTGTTATGTGTGTATTAGGGAAATTTTAAAACCTTACTATTATTCATCAGAATATTTTTATATCAGAGCACTTGGTAGCAATAAACTTTCTTTTATTTGGAAGTGTGAAGTATACTTAGAAAAGACAAACTAGAAATGAAGTTTGACATTTTGAAAATTTTTTTGGAATAATTGTACTTTTAATGTTATTTCATATGATAGATTCAGGAAAGCAGTAGACAAAACAGTAATACTAATTGCACACATTATTGACATTTACTGATTCATTCAAACCTCTGCTGTGCACCCTATGTCTGTCATCTCTTTGGGTTTCCCATCAGTCCTGTTAAGTAGGTACCTTTGCTGCCTGTCTTTTTGACTAAAGTTCTTGTGAGTTTGAAGGCCTAAGTGACTGTCACTAGCTGGATGATTTCAGGACTGGATTTTGAACCCAAGGGAGCCTGACAGGAGAGCAGAGAGCCTTCTAATGGGCCACAGTCTCTCACAAAGTAGATTGCACACAGTGGCAGGTAGATGAATACATCAGTCCAGCAATGGCTGAAACTGAAAATGAAGCCAACAAGGAAGTATTGAATGCTTTCTCAGGGTTAAGCATACTTCTAAGTACTTGACATATATTAATTCATTTAGCTTGCACCCCAGAGGGAAATAATTGTACTGTTTTCAACTTGTAAACTTGGAATCATGTGGAATGATGGATTAATATCAAATTAAGAAACATTTTTACTAGTTTAATGCAAAGATTTCTCTAGTTCTATTTCAGTATTTTAATCACTAGGAAAGATAAATGTACAAATGGCAAAACAAGTTTCAGATGACACAGCTGAGAGAGAATATTCTACAGAATGGAGCAATATTCAGAAAGATCTTTTTGTTTTGATTTTTAAACATAAGCAATGTCTGTACATGTTCAAAGTTAATATTATAACTGCTAAAACTCCAGTCTAGCCTCTTCAAGCAACCACATCATTGCACTACCCCACTCACACTCACAGACAGCTGAGAATCACTGCTGCTTTCCTTTGGTCCAAACTTCACTACATTAGTAGTGAATATATATTCATTATATTTGTAATCATTTGCATGTATTCATATAAACATATTTGAAGATACTGATATTAGTCCTTTTTTTCTTTTTCTAATTCAGTGTTTTATTAGCAACACATTTTAGGTATCTTTCTGTATCACTTTCACCAGGAGAGAACTTTGTTCTTTCTTATGACTGAGTAGTATAATATGGTATGGATTTACAACAGTTTATTGAACCTATCTCCTATTGATCATGACTGCAGTATTTCTAGTTATCTGCTATTAAAGACACGGCAATGAATAATCTTATGCAGTATCATTGTATTAAAAGTTATGTTTACTTATGGTAAAACTCACTGGTTTTGGCATAATTCTGACAAATATCTTGTGTTGTAGAGATGTGTAACCACCATCATAATCAAGATACAGAACAGTTACTTCACCCCATGATTGCCATGGCTGCTCCTTTGTTATTAGGCCCATCCCTGGCAGTCGTTGATCTGTTCTCTGTTCTGTAGTTTTGACTTTTCCAGTATGTCCATCCAAGTATTCAAGCCTTTGGAGTATGGCTTCTGTCACTCGGCATAATGCATTTGAAATTCAGCTGTGTTGTTTCGTGTATCAGTAATTTCTTTAATCACTCAGTAGTACAGTATTCTATTTTATGGGACAACCACAGTTTTTAATTCCATTCATTAGCTTCGTCAATTTTTACAGTTATAAATAAGGCTCTGTAACCTACATTTAATGATACTACTCTAGAATGTTCTCTTTTCAGATGATGATTAAGATGCTAATAAAAAAAATGGTCCCAGGTACCACAACAGCAACAGAACTTTGCTGTTTTCTGGATATTATTCTTTTCTTTGTTTTTGTTTTGTTTTTAATGGAATGTGCTGAATGTCTATAATTTTATTCAGATGACTGCAGAACCTGGAAAAGCTGTTGATGCTATCAATG
>NW_022900946.1:11004776-11038928 GCF_012274545.1 Fukomys damarensis | reverse complement strand
ATATATATATATATATATATACATACACACACACACACACATACACACACACACACACATATATATAAATTGAATTTTGGGAAACTTTAACGGTGCTGCCAACTTTGGAAAAAGTCATCCCAATTTACTGTGTTGAGTTGGCATTGTACAGAAATGGACAGCCATATTGATCTAGAATTGTTAATTAATTTATTTTTTTCCATGTGTATAGGAGTAACACATCGTACTAAATATGTAAGGTCATATCTACATGGGTTTGATGACAGAAACTAATAAAGTAATCTCTAAATAATGAAAAAAATAGTAAGATAAGACTATAAGAGCAAGAAGCAATTTAAATATGTTCGGGGACCATTTTCATCTCCAGAATTAAGGATTATTTTAATGTTACATCATTGCCTTTTCTCTTACCTTCCTTTTTAGTTTTATTTTAGGATTCCCTATTTTTAATGTTCATACAGAGATTTCTTTAACTGAAATACCGAATAGTTTCTTTGGTGCCAAAAACTATAATAGTACACAGGATCCTAATGAGATAATTAATAATGTAAAATAGGAGGTAAAGGGCTAAAGGTGTAGGGAAAGTGGGAAGGGTAGGGGAAAGGTGATAAGGGAGAGGAAAAAAATATGAGAAACTGAAAAAATGGAAATAAAGTGTTTGTAAATGGGGAGGGGAGGAGCGGGTGAAGGGAGGGCAGGGACAAGGGAAAAAATGAGAATCAAGACCCATTATGTAGAGGTACAGAATCCCAATGATGAATGTAACTGTATTGTATACCTAGATTGTACCAATAAACTCAATAAAAAAATAAAATAAAATAAATAAGGCTCTGTAAACATTTACACACATACTGTAATATTTTTAAAGCAGCCTTATTACCATTTACATACCATAAGATTCTCTTAAAGTGTAAAGTTCAGTGGTACTTAGTAAATTGACTTAGTAAATTTAGTAAGTTGTGCAGTCATAACTACAGTCTAATATACAACATTTTTATTATACCGAAAAACCCTACCTGTACATCTTTTTAGTTTTGTGCCCCATCTTAGAAAACCACCAGTCTATTTTTTGCCTCTGTAGATTTGCTTTTCCTGAAAATCTCATCTAAGTAGAATTGTTTCAGTATGTGTTCTTGGACATCTGGCTTCTTTCCCTTATTGTACCATTTTCAAGTTTTAAAACATCTCCATGTGTGTAAGTATTTCTTTGCTTTCTTGGTGCTAAGTAATAGTCCATTAAGATTTTACCACATTTTATTTATCCATTCACTACTGGATAGGCATTTAAATTGCTTATAAGTTGGAGATTTTGAATGTTGCTGCTGTGAACATTCACTTCTAAGTGTGTGGACATATATTTTCATTTTCCTTGAGTACATAGCTAGGAGTGAAGTAATTTTATCGTTTTACATTCTTACCAGCACAGTGTGAAAGTTCCTGTTTCTATACTCTTGTCCAACTTGTGCTTGTTTTTTCTTTTCTTTGTTTTTTTTTCTGGTACCAGGTATTGAACTCATGACCTTGCACTTTCAAGGCATGCGCAGGGCCACTGAGCTAAATCCCTGGCCCTTACTGTCTTTTTTTATTACAGACATTCTGGTGGGTATGAAATGGTATCTTGTTATGGATTTAATTGTGTTTCTCTAATAAATGTTGAGCAAGTTTTCAAATGGTATGTAAACATATATATTTTGTCTCTAGAGAAAAGTTCAAATCTTTTACCCATTTTAGATTTAGGGTTTTAATCTCTCTGTAACTGAGTTATAAGAGTTATATTCTACATGTAAGTCCTTATCTAAATATATCATTTGAAGATTGTCACAGCATCCCTAGTACTAAGATTCAGAAGTTTTGTTTTCCCCATTTGTTACATGCCTTTTGTCAATTTTCAGAGTTGTGAGTTTTGACATTTTCTTCCTCTTTAAGAATCACTGCCTTTGGGTAGAGGGTTTGCTGCCATTTTGGAAATCCTTCTATAAAATATATAAATCTCCAGAATATAAATTGCTGGGTTAAAATGTTAATAATATATTTTTAGTTCTTGTGGGTGATGGCAAATTTTTCCTCCATAAAACTTGTACCAATATATACTCCAGTAGTGTGCAAGATACAGCCTAGTCTTGTCAATAGCATGTGTTCTTAAACTTTAAGCATTTCACCAATCTACGTGAAAAACAGTATCTCACAGTAATTCTAATTTACATTTCTTTTTTTGTTTTTGTTTTTTTTGAGGGGGCGTTGAGAGAGGGTTTCACTATGTAGTTGGAGACTGACCTGGAACTCACTGTGTAGCCCAGGCTGGTCTCTAACTCACAGCAATCCTACTGTCTCTGCCTCCGGAGTACTGGGATTAAAGGCGTGTGCCACCATGCCCGGCTCTAATTTACATTTCTGTCATCATGAGAAGGCTTGTGCGGCTTGTTATATTTTTTTTAAATGTTCCTTTTTTTGAGCTTTATTTATATTTTATTATAGATCTTTTTCTTACTCATTTAGAAGAATTTATTCTTTTATAAATATTATAAGTTCCAAATACAGACTTCTCAGTGTTTCATTTTTTATTTTGTCTGTAGTTTTCTTGCCACATAGAGGTTTATATAAATACATATGTGAATATTATTATATAATCAATCCATTTTCTTTTTTAATTGGTTTCAAAAGTTGGAGAGACAGAAAAGTCTTCCTCACATTAAAGTTACAGAGGATTTCCCAGTTTTCTTCTAAAATCCTTTAAATCTGATTCATTTCTTTGGAGAGTCTGTCATTTTAGCTGTAATTTACAGTGCCAACTTTATGATATACTAAATTTCCATGAATGTGTGTATTTTTAGCCATTTTTGGAGTCATTTGTCTGTCTTTTCATGAATTAATATCACATTGTCTCATGTATTGAAACTTTCTAATGTATGTAAATATAGGTACATACAGCTAAAGGCTGTTGGCATTTTCTTTCATTTTCAAGGCTTTTCTGGATTACTCTTACTTGTTTTCCTGTGTAGGTGCAGGCTTTAGAATTAAGTAATTCAGGTTATCCCACCCCGCTTCCAAAGGGAGAAAAAATTCCTTTTTGTGTTTTTATTTCAGTCATACGTTATAACTTATAAGGTAAATTAGGTATAATTAACATCATTCTGATATTGAATTTATCCAAGAGTATAATGTACTCCAGTTCTTCAGGTTTTCTTTTGAGTTTTTCAGTAAAATTGTAACATTTTCCTCGTAATGATTATATGCGTTCTCATTACATTTAATTTCTATGTATTTTTTTCTTTTTATTCTTTTTTAATGGGGTCTTTTCTTCTAGTGGTTGTTAAAGAGATCATAAGTTAATAGAGGAATTGGGCATATTTAACAAGGTCTAATTTATTAGCAATAAATGTGAAGCCCTGACCTTGGATTAAAACAAAGATCCGTTTGGTGGGAAGAGGATGAAGAACATTTTGAATAGAGAAACTGCTAAAAATAACAATAGCAGCTATTACTCTTTACAGTAATCCTGTGAATTCGTATTATGATCCCACTTTATAAATGCAGAATTATACTTTTTATTGAGGTTATGCATCTTGCTTAGGTTCATACAGCTTATTAATGATAATTCTGGCTTTTGTCCCCATGTCTGTCTTAACTCCAAAACTCAGCTCTGAACTAATATCCTGTATTATACCATCTCTCCTCCAGAAAAGGATTTTACACAAAATTCGTTTGTAAACTCACTAGTAGGTGAGGCAGTCTTTCTGACTTTCTAAACTGTTCATATATTCACTAGTTAGAAGACTAGTTTCAGTTTTGAGTCTTATATTTGTGAGAATAAAGTGTTTGTTTTTTAAACTAATTTAGGATTTGGCTGGGGATTTAGCTCAGTGGTTCCATTGCCTGCCTCACAAGCACAAGGTCCCAAGCTCCATCGCCAGTACCCCCCCAAAAAAAAACTAGCTTAGGATGGCATGACTAGAATTGTAAAAAGTGAGGCTATATTTTAAAATAAGAAATTGTTAAGAACATTAGTTATAATTTTACAGAGGACTGAGAATCAACTATGTGTATATGAGTATTTCAGTATTGGAAAATTTAATTGATCATATTCTTTATGATCCCCATATAGAACATTGCATATAGAGAATGTTCCGGTTGCTATTGTCTTATAATAAATCTCCTTGAAACTCAGTACTCCAAACTAGCAGTTATTCTTTGATTTCTATGAAGTTTGGGAAAGGCCTGGTCTATGCTGTTCTGGCTTGGTCCTGGTATGGTTTCAGTCAAGACAGTAGCTGGTGCTGCTGCAACAAGAGAGAGGTAGCAAAAGTAGCTGGATGCTGGCTGGCATCTATTTGTATCTCTTCAAGTCATCTCAAGGTGTCTTGCTCATTTGATCTTTTCATAGACTGCTTTTGGCTTCCTGATGGTATGACAGCACCAGGGCAGTTAGATGGCTTACATGGCATCTCAGGCAACTCTATAAAGGAGAATCCCAGAAAACGATGTTGACGACCTATAATAACCTGATTTGAAAGACATGTGTAAATTCCCTTACCCTGTACAACAAAATGGCCCGAATTCAGCAGATGAAGTTTACACTTCATCTTTTGACAGGAAAAATGTCAGTTATATTATGAGTATGTGGGATGGGAGATAGTGTCATGCTGTTCTTTGGGAAACACTCTTTCATATAGCGATGGTTTTTTTTCAGTAAAGGAAAGAACCTTCTGGTTGAACTGAGATGCAAAGGACTGACTGCCTATAGAAGAACAAGACATTTTCACATCGTGTATGCTCAGAAAAAGGTTAGCTGTACAGAAGGTAGCATAGTTCTGATATATAAGTCATTTTGGTTCCCTTACACTATGCATGAGGGAAATGGTTCAGGAAGCATTTTGGCTTAACTGGTTTGAACATAATATTAAACCATTTCTAAAATATGTAAATATCACCTAAGAAGTATATATGTTCAAATATATTACTTTGTGAAAAGTTTAGAATGTATACAATAACCTCAAATCCATAATGTAATCTCACACCTTAATAAACTAGAAAAAGAAGACAAAACTATACCCAAGACATGAAATAAAAATATGAGAAATACAGATACTCATATAAAAGAGTAAATCAGTGAACCCAAGAGTTGGTACTTTGAAAAGATCAACACAATGGGCAAACCATAGCTAGACTAAGAAAAAAATATTCAAATCACAAAATGAATGAGGAGATAGTACTACTAATCTATTCATCATTGTACAGAGTGTATAGCCAAGGCAATAAGACAAGAAAATGAAATAAAGCATACAAAAAAGAAGGAAAGCTATTAGTATTATCATATGACATTATCATATATGGAAAATCTTGAATTTTGGAGGCAGAGGAAACCTTATTAGAGCTAATAAAGCAAGGCAGCAAGGGTGCAGAATACAGGGTTAATGTTACAAAATGAGTTGTATTTTTATGTACTAGCAATGAACAATTTAAAAAGGAATTAAGAGCATTTCACTTACAGTAGCATCTAAAAAATATACTTAACTATGCTACATAGTGAGTTCCAGGTCTGTCTCAACTACATAGTGAGACCCTGTCTCAAAAAATAAATAAATAAAAATAAAAATGTACGTATAAATTTAACCAAAAAAGTAAAAAACTATATACTGAAAATCACAAAGTACTATTAAAAGAAACTAAAGACTTCCTAAATAAATAGAAAGACATCTCATGTTTTGGGCCAGAAGACTTAATATTATTAAGATGGTAATATTACCAAATTGATCTACAATTTCAACATAATAACTATCAATACCATTGGCTGATTCTTGAGGAAATGGACAAGGTAAAGCTCACTTGAAAATTCAGAGACTCAGAATTATTAAAATATCTTCAAAGAAAACAGCAGACCTAGAAAACTCAAACTTTCAATCTCAAAGCTTAACGCAAAGCTACAGTAAGCAAAACATTGTGGTGCTGATATATGGATAGGCATGTAGGTCAGTGGAGCTTATTTGAGAGTCTAGAAATGAACCCATGTCTTTGGTAAGCTAAATTTAAACAGCAGTACCAAGACTATTCAGATGGAGAAAGTCTTTTGATGCTGAGACAACTGGGTATCTCCATATCACAGAATGAAGTTTCATCCCTACCTCGTGTCTCATACAAAAATTAACTCAAAGGGGGACCTAAATATAAACAGTGAAATTATAGCTCATAAAAAAGAACATAGGCACATGTGTTTTTGGTGATAATTTCTTAGATATGCCATCAAGAATATAATCAACCACACAAGAGTTTGGTTGGAATCCATGAAAATTAAAAACTTATGTGTCCGAGCATATTATCAAGAAATTGAGAAGCCAACCCACAGAATATTTGCAAATCTATAAAGAGCTAGTATTCATTTTACACATATATATATTTATATTTATATTTACATATAGTATATATTAGTTAGTACTATTCTAACTTAATGAAAAGAGGTATTCTCCATAGAAGTTACATAAATGGGAAGTAAACACATGAAAAAATGCTCATCATCATTAGTAATTAGGAAAATATAAATCAAAACCATAATGAGGTAATGCTTTATATCCACTAGGATAGCTGTACATTTTTTAAAAAGACAATGATATGGAAAAAAGGAACCATATTATTTTTCTGATGGGAACATAAAATGATATAGGCATTGTAGGCAGCATTTGGGCATTTCTTTTTCTGTGGGGTAGGGGGTTTGAGAAAGGGTCTCGCCGTGTAGTTTAGGCTGGCCTTGAACTCTCAGAGATCCTCTTGACTCCGCCCCTTTATCAGTCCTGGGATTATAGGCATGTGCTACCTTGTCCAGCACATTTGGGCATTTCTTCCAACAGTTAAGCATAGAGTTTCCATACAACTCAGTAATTGCATTGTCATGCATATCCCAAAGAGAATTGAAAGTGTATATTTATGCAGATTGTACACTTGATGTTCGTAGCATTATTCGTAATAATGAAAATGTGGAAATGTTCCAAAGTTCATTTTACAGTGAATTGATGAACAAAAAATGGTAAATTGACACAATGAATTATTGTTCAACCATTAAAAGGTATGAAATACTGATCTTTGGTACAAGTAGGATAAATTGTTAAAATATCACATTAAGTAAAAAAGGCTGTAAAAGGCTACATATTCTATGATTTCAGTTACATGAAATGTATAGAGCTGGGAAAACCAAAGAGACAGGAAATAGGTTAGTGGTTGTCCGAAGCTAAGGGAAAAGGAGATTAAGAAGTGATTGCTCACAGTTTCATGATTTCTTTTAGATGTGATGAAAATGTTTTGGAATTTACACAGTTATGGTTAAATACCTTGTGAATATACTAAAACCCCCTGAATTATACACTTTAAAGTAATGAATGTTATGGCATATGAATTCTAGCTCAATAGACAAAATTGAGTATCTTATCCACAACTATAGGATAAGTAATAGGATTATTACAGATAATTAAAATTACTATTTTATTTATGAAAATGTGTTTAATGCAGAGAAGAACTCAGGTATTTTGAAGGCCTCTGATAAAATTGAATAAATTGTATTTAGCTAATGGTGTTACTTTATTGATCTCCTTGCTAAAATGCTCTTTAAAGACTGGCTTGTATTTGTTATGCACTTTGATCTGTTTTTGGTGTACAAAGCTTGACAAATTTTGCAAGAAGTTAAGTAGTATTAAATACGTAAATTGTAATTTTATTAACAGATTCCTGGAAACTTAAGATCCATGTTTTTAATTTGAGACGCTCTTGGTATCAACAGAAAGCTTAAAGATGCTTTGCAGTAGAATCTCCTTTGTCTGTCCTTCGCTTGAATAGTCCACCAGATTACCAACCCGCTGCCATGTCTTTGTCCCAGGACACAATGATTATGATGCTGAAGTCTGGCGATGCATTTCTATTCTCACTGATAGAGTCATATGCTAACCAAGAATCAGCTGTATTTGGTCCTAACTCTGTTTATGCCTGTTGTAGTAGAAAGTGTGTGTTTGGAAGCACAAAGGTGTGTGGCTTTAACAATACTTTTGATATGGGTGAGAAACTAAAAAAGTGGAGGGTTAAAATTGTAAACTTAGATGCATTCTGTATTCACAACCCTTTTAATTTGTTCCACTTTATGGAAATTAAAACTTAAAATCATAGGCATTGCTGGTTTATGCTGGAGAGCCAACATATCTGCAGACACAGGACCCTTGATCCTTTCAGAGGCTGGCAGATAAAGTAATATTTATACACACTTAAGTTAGAAGAAAGGTTTTAAGATGTATAAATGCAACTTTTAATGACTTTTCTTCAACTGAGAATTACCATCTAACTGGTATAATTACATCACAGAAGAGTGTTTTTCTCTCTGGTTATTAAGTGCTAACACCTGAATCACAAATTAGGAAACTTATGGTTCTGTTACAGCTGTTTAATTACCTATGGTATCTTGGACAAATATTTTCTCTCTTCATCTTCTTCCCTTCTTATTTTCTCCCTGCCTTAGAGAACTTGGAAATAGGGATACAATATTTGAAAACTATTAGATAATGCCAGGCGTGGTGGCGCACGCCTGTAATCCCAGAAGCCTGTAATCCTAGCACTCGGGAGGCTGAGGCAGGAGGATCATTGTGAGTTTGAGACCAGCCTGGGCTACATTGTGAGTTCCAGGTCAGTCCCAACGGCATAGACCCTGTCTCAAAAAACCAAAAAATAAAACAATTAGATAAAACATGTATTTAATCTGTTTACAAATATTTATTTCTTAGCATTTAAATCAAATATTAATTATGGTTCAACAAAATTAGAGTTGTTTTAAATCCTGTATTTACTAAATGTGGAAATCATTCCATTTGAAAATACTCTAATCAATTCTTGTTTTCTGAGAATCATTCATTATGAATGAACTTGGAAAATGAAGTTGTTCAAATTAAAAAGACTTTGGTTTTGACCATTTTACTTAGAGAACAAATAACATTTTGAAATTTTTATGTCTTTGTTTTGTAAGTTAAAGCCACATGTATATTTTTTGTGAATTCAAATTTTTATTGATGGGTCATGATGAATATTTAAAAAAACACTTAAATATTAGTTACAGTGCCTATTAAGAACGAATCATTTGGAAAAGGTTAAGTACATAGTTTGCTCCATGTTGTGTTCATTTTAAACTGCATCATTCAATAAACAAGTTAAAAAATCAGTTATCACATTAGCATTCTTAGAACTATAACACCCACTTCTATCAAATAACTTTTTCTGTACAGTGTATTACCAGTATTTGGTATATTCATAATACATTCTTGCCCTGTTCTTGATAGCTACACATAAAATCCACCTATTACAAATGAAGACATTACTTAAATGTTGTTTATTTGAAGGAATTTTAACCTCATGTCAAAAAGGTGGCCTGTTTATATATACAATGTTAGGTCTGTGACTGCTGATTTCATTTTCTTCCCATCTGGAATAGAATCTACTCACAGTTTCAGCATTTTGCTAAAATGGAATAGTAGGAGAGTACAGTATTTCCTTCATCTGCCACAAAACTCTTGTTTCAGCACTGATGCATTGTAACCACCTGTTTGACATACCTCTTTGAGAATAAGGGTTATAGGGCCAGGAATGCAGCTCAGTGGCACCCTGCCTGCAAGGCAAGTCAAGGTCCTGGGCTTGGTGCCCGGTACCGAAAAAAAGAGAGAATAAGGATTATGAGAGCTTCATCATTGGAACCCTGGAGCCCAGCACAGTGCCTGATAGTGTGAGCCTTCAGTATATATGTTAAAAAATTTGTACTAATGGATCTTTCATGACTTTATCTGGCTGTTCCCTACCAACTTCTCTCCCTACAACCTCTGTCCCCATTCTTTGCTCCAGTTTGTTACATTTTGGCATATCCATGTTGTGTTATTGTGTCACTGAGCTGTGAAGTTGGAAACCTGGCTCTGATGCTAGTGTCTCAACAACCAAGCCTTGGTTTTCTCATCTATAAAATGGGAATAGTGATCCTATGAGGAGGTAATAAGGGCAAAATTAGAAAAAGCCAGCTCTAGACTGAACTTAATATAAGTGGAATGAGTGGAAATATAGTGATCTTCCCCTTTTTTCCCCCTCTTAGTAGTCTTTTTCATTTTTAAAATTAGAAAATGTAGTTAAATGATTTGCCTGAAGTCAGACAGCTGTCTCTCCAGGCATAGCTTGTTTTCAGAGCTCCTGCCTGGATGATCTGTAGTTTGTCAAAGTACACTACTTTGCTATCTGACTTGTGATGATGCTGATACAGGGGGGATAGATGTAGCTCCCAAATCTACTGGATGCCAGATATGCCAAGTTTGTGTTCCCTGGAGTTGAAGAATGAATGCTAAGGGACGGTGGAGGTTAAGAGAAGGAAAATTTATTGGGTAATAGGAATAGCTCGTAAGAGAAAGTAAGGTCCCGAATGGGTTGCCAGTGAACCCACTTGTGAAAGTTTTATAGAGCAAAGTCAAGAGGGCTGGGTACAATGTGAGTAAAAGTTATAATCAACCAATAAGATTACAAGTACAGTCATTTAGGTAATATTAACCCAGTAGTAACAAAAGTATGTGGATAACCTCAGTAACCTTGGTCTTTAATCTGTAGTCTTCCTAGCCTTAGTGGTTGTAGTCTTGTTGTAGTCTTAGTGGGTGGAGGAGGATGGCACACCTGCAATGAGATAATGGCTCAGCCCTGTCTCACTGCCTACAAATATTTCTACCTAATTTACCTGATTGTCTATATCAATGCCAAAATCTTATCCACCCTCAATTCTTTAATCTCCTTTACTTTTCAAGTGGGCCTGCCATCAGGCTTCGAAATTTTGCTTCATAAATAGTATAGGAGTTTATTTGCTCTTCTATATTTCCCATCTTAGTTCTTAGCGGTTCATTATGAATCTTTATCAATAATTGGTCTCTGTCAGATTTATCTTTTAAAAATGCATTCTTGCCCAGGCATGGTGGCGCACACCTGTAATCTCAGCACTGGGGAGGCTGAGGCAGGAGGATCGCTGTGAGTTCGAGACCAGCCTGGGCTACATAATGAGTTCCAGGTCAGTCTCAACTACATAGTGAGACCCTGTCTCAAAACAAAACAATGCATTCTTGGCCAGGTGTGGTGGCACACACCTGTAATCCCAGGAGGCTGCGGCAGGAGAATTGCTTTTAGTTCCATGTCAGTCAGTCTCAACTACATAGTAAGACTGTCTCAAAAAACAAAACAAAACAACAAAAAAAACTCTTCCCCATTATGTTTACTTAACAACCCCAGTCTTATCTTCTACCACTCCAAATTACCCTTCCCACCCAGTCCCCATTGAATATGTTTGCTGTTACCTGATCTCTTTGCTGCTTTCTTCACTGATGAGAGAAACCCTATATGATGAACTCCTGCTCATCCTTAGAGACATTCCTAATTTATACCAGACAACTAGACAATTGATTCTTTAGGTTCCAGTAGCACTTTTTGTCAATTTATGGTTTACTACTTTCCATATATACTATAATAATTGGCTTCTCACTTTTCTTCCCACTCTCTGGACATATGGCTTACTCTCTACAAAATAAGGGTTTCTATTAGATCAGTGATTCTCAGTATGCATTGGTCTGTGTCAAGCCAACTATAGCAAACTCTCTAGATATCCTCCCCTCATCAAGAATTTTTTTTTTTAACAACCTCAAGTGATTATCATGTGAGGAGAGTTGTAAAGCATCTGTACTGGACATTGGTTCTAAGATATCTTTCAGCTAAGGTATTCTGTCATTCTGTAAATGTATACTGTCTTTTTTTAAAAGTGTAAGAGAATTCAACTAATAAAACCAGGAATTAAATTAGAAAAAAAAAGAAAAATGAAAATATTTTTCATGATTAGAGTTAATAAAGTTGTATATCCCAGTAATAAAGTAATGTTTGTGTAGAAACATGTTGTTTTCTGATTATCAGATTCTGTTGTTAGGACTGAGCATAGATTGGATGAAGTGTTCTTTCTGTGACTTTTCCCCACATATAAAATTTGGAGATAATTTTATTTACATAAAAATATAAATAGATTTGATAATAACTTCTATACCCTTAAATTCATTTAGGAGAAAATACGGAGATAGCAATATACTAGTAAGAAAGTATTTTTTTGTTTTGTTTTGTTTTTTTGGAGTTACAGGGGTTTGAATTCAGGACCTTGTGCTTGCAAGGCAAGTGGCGAACCACTGAGCTAAATCCTGACCCTAGAATATATTTTTATATATATAGTTGACATGATTTTATTCTTATATTTAAATAAAATTTCAACTTTAATATTAGGTTTTAACAAGTTGTCAACAGGAATTGTCTTGGAAGAATAAAATAACCCATTAATTTACTTAATCAAGTAACACAAAATTTTGTTCCTGAAAAGTGCATTTGACCCAATATCTTCTACTTGTTTGATTATAGAAGTTGATTGCAAGTTATTTTGTAATGTACGGAATTATTTTAGGTATGGTTATTTTGTCTTTGAATGTTTTAGTTCAAGTATTCTGTTTTATCTTGTTTGTATTTAGAAATTTATTTTTACTGGCTGTTAGGTGTTTTCCTCATGTTTGTAATTAGGGGACCTTTAAAGGGCAGGAACAAACAGCTTTATTGGTGGCTAAAACATTTTTTGGTGAGTATATTTGGATTATCTACCTGTCTACATCTGACTGTCAAATTTCTGAAGTTGGATATGGATATCATTTGAACTCCTTGATTATTTAGCAACTCTTGTATATAGCAGTGATTATATACCATGTTATTTACAGGTATGGCTTATAAAGTAGTCATTATAAGTAATAAGGTACAGGAGACTGAAATTTTGCTTTGGATATACACTGAATTTACAACAAATGTTGGCACTGATGAAAGAACCTTGCTAACTCAATAACCTAGTCTCTTTAAATATGAAATTACAGTTCTTGGTGTTATCTTAGTTCCATTCAGAAAAGAATGAATGCATAGATGAAAGTGTAATGCTTCTTAGGGTTTTTTTCTTGTGTGTGTGTGTGTGTGTGTGTGTGTGTGTGTGTGTGTATTTTTTTCTCCACTAATAGCTAACATCAGACAATGAAGTGGTATGTTTGAGAACAGAAGTGATAGCCCACCAGTATTGTGCTCTGCTTTTACTTTATGCTAGATAAATATTTGCTTCATTTTGGAATGTAGTTTTCTTACTAAAATTTGTAAACTATGAACTCTATATTCGTTCATTCTATCTATTTTAGACAGTTTACTGTTTTATCACTGTCTTTTTAAAGATATATGATCACTTTATGTTCATAACTAAATTATGACCTGGTGAAAGAATCTGTTATGGTACTATTTTCTTAACATCTCAGTCAACAACTCCTAGACTTAGGGTATACTTTTTGTATTTAATGTTGGATTTCACTTTAAAGAGAAAATTATCAAGTAGTTATATAGACTTTAAGATGACAGCTTGAAAAATTTCAGATAGCTATAATCCATACTCCATCAAAGATGTTCATGAATATTAAGTTAAAAATTTTTGAAAACTTGTTCTTTTCCCTTTGCTACATTTTGTAAAGATTTGCTTAGCTTATAATTTTCTTAATTTGGAGGAATGTGTGGGAGTTTAAGGTGAGTGTGATGTCAAGGCATAATAGGTTGAGAAAATTCTTCAGTTTTAAAAACAGATAATATTGCCATAAAAATATTTTTGAAATTTGTGCCTAAAGAATCTTCTGATTTATTAGCAATAATGTTCAGTTTGTATGTGTTAGTATTATAAAGATGTTATGACTCTTAAATCTCAGAAATAATTTGGTTTTAATAGATTTCATTTTGTGTTGAAAAATTGTAGTTTTCCTTATTTTAATAATTATTGTATACAAGTAGGTATTAATAAAGACAATTTAAAAACACTCTTACTCTATGAAAAAAAATCATAACAAAATAATTGGAAAATAACAATGGCTAATATACTGTGTATCATGATCGTAAAAGAATAGCCAAAAAGAAGGCCCTGCCCAGACACCAGCATCTTGGGCCCTTAGGCCCCAGCCAAAGGCCCTCCTGCAAAACAGCTGCAGAGGTACACAAGCAACAGCCAGAGGCTCACCCAGATACCATCGGTAAGTGCAAAGCCCACTGAGAAGCGCACTGAAACACCAGTGACTTAGGTACACAGCCCCCAGGCAAAGCTCTCCCAGACAACAGTTACACAGGTGGGCAGGCCCCAGCCAGAGACATGCCCAGATACCATCCCAAGTGTGTGCAAGCCCCAGCCAGAACTCTGCCTGCCCTGACAAAAGGGAAGCACAGGGATCCAGAAGGCCACCATTCCGAACCCAGGAATTGATGCACTGGTGAGCAGCAGAGAGAAGGCTTCTCTGAAGCTTGCTGAGAATTGAAGACCACTGGGCAAGCAAGAAGTCACCTCAGCAGAGGTGCATCAGGTTGCATGTGTTGAAATAAAACACAGAAACAAGTCTCAAAATCAGACTTCTAGATCAACTAAGACAACCACAAAAAGCAATGGGATGAAACACTGATACTCAACCACCTAGACTCCCTGTAGTGGCAACAAAAGAGGATCTGGAAAAAAATGAAATCAAACTATTTATCACATAACAGAGATTGTGTCCATAATGAAAGACATGATTAATAACTCTAGAGCAGACCCCCAAAACATAGAGGAGCTGAGAAACATGATGGATTCCTGGCATAGGAAACAAATGGAATCCATAAAACAGATGCAAACAGATATGCAGGAGATTAAAAACTCCATTGAAAGTTTATGTGATAGAAAGAGCCAATATAAGGATAGAATATGAAATATAGAAGACAGGTTGCAATTAGTGACCAGGAAAAAAATGTTTTCTTTAAAATAGGGACCAGGAGAAATCCATCCAGCAGCTGCTAGATGATGCAAAGAAGAATGACATAAGACTAAGCAGAGTTAGTGAAAAAACATGAGAGACTGCAAACAACATTAAAAAAACAAAGAAAAACTTCCCGGAAGTAATGGCAGAAAACTTCCCAAGCAGGGGGAAAGAATTTGACGTACAGATAAATGAAGCATATAGGACTCCAACTAGCCATGATTGAAAAAGAAAAATCTACAACTAGACATGTAATAGTTAAGATTCCAGAAACCCACCAGAAGAACAAAATCTTATAAGCAGCTAGAGAAAAGAAACAAATCACATACAAAGGAAACCCCATCAGAATCACAGCAGACTTCTCAATACAAACCTTCAAGTCAAGAAGAGCCTGGAGTGAAGTATTTCAAGCCCTAAGAGAAAACAACCTCCAACCCAGATTGGTGTACCTTGCAAAACTGTCTTTCCATATTGATGGAGAAATAAGATACTTTCAGGACAGAGCACCTGATGAACTTATTGAATACCAAACCAGTACTCAAAAAAATTTTAAACAGTATGTTAGGAAAAGATAATGAGGCTTACAACCCCAGGAATGCCCAGCAAAATGAATCCATCAGGCAAGACAAAACATTAAATGCAAAGGGGGGAGAATCTAGCAATAGAAAAAGGTCATGACAAGGATAAGCCACTACCTGTCAGTTATAACCATCAAGTTAATGGTCTCAATTCAACAGTCAAAAGAAATCAACTGGCAGAATGGATCAAGAAGCAAGAGCCAACAATATGCTACATACAAGAAACAATTCAAAAAGAAACTCTCAGACTGAAAGTTAAAGGGTGTAAAACAGTACTCCGTGCCACAGGAATCCCCCCACAAAGTAGGAGTAGCTATCCTATTTGCAGATCAAATGGATTTCAAACCAACACTAAAGAGAGACAAAGAAGAACACAATATCCTTGTAAAGGGAAAAAATACAAGAGGAAAAGATGACAATCGTAATACGTATGCACCAAATACTAGTGTGCCCAACTATGTAAAACAGATACTAAAGAACATGAAGAATCAAATAAGCACTAATACAACAGTAGTGGGAGACCTCAGTACCCCACTGTCACAGATAGGTCAACTAGACAAAAAATAAACAGTGGGATATTAGGACTCAGTCAAACTCTTGAAGAAATGAATTTAACAAATGTTTACAGAGTGTTCCACCCCACAAAATCAGAATACACATTTTTTCAGCAGCACATAGGTTCTCCAAAATATACCACATACTCGCTCATGGAAGATGTTTAAGTACAAGGGAATTGAAGTTATCCCATGTATATTATCAGACCGTAGTGCAATGAAATTGGAAATCAGTAGCAGGTGAAACTGCAAGAATTTTGTAAACACATGGAAATTGAACAAAACACTTCTGAATAAACAGTGGATCACAGGATACTAAAGAAATTAGACAATTTCTACAATAAATTGACAATGGCATTACAACATATTAGAACCTATGGTACACAATGAAAGCAGTCTTACAAGGGATATTCATAGCACTGAATGCTCATAGTAGGAAAATGGTAAGCTCAAATAACCTAAAGCTGAACCTGAAGCATCTAGAAAAGGGAGAGTAGGAAAAACTGAAAACTCAAACAAGGGAAGAAATTATAAAGATCAGAGTAGAAATCAATGCACCGGAGACTAAGAATGATACACATAATCAGTGAACCAAAGAGATGATTCTTCGAAAGAATGTACAAAATTTACAAACCCTTAGCTGACCTTGTCCAAAAAAAAAAAAAAAAAAAAAAAAAAAAAAAAAAAAAAAAATAAAAAACAGTAAGTACACTAAAAAAAAAAAAAAAAAAAAAAAAAAAAAAAAAAAAAGGAAAGAAAAGTTCCAAGTCCATGCAATTGCGAATGAAAAGGGTGAAATTACAACGGACCCAGCAGAAATCCAAAGGATCATCAATTTCTAGTTCAAGAGCCTACACTCCAGGTGCCACCTGTAATCCCAGCACTGGGGAGGCTGAGGCAGGAGGATCGCTGTGAGTTTGAGACCAGCCTGGGCTACATAGTGAGTTCCAGGGCAGTCTCAACTACATAATGAGACCCTGTCTAAAAACAAAAAAACCACCTATACTCCAATGAGATGGACAACACAGAAGAAATTGACAGATACTAGAACTGTATCTTTCACTGCCTTTTCCCCCCACGTCCTTGCCAGCATGTGTTGTTGATTTTTGATAATGGCCATTCTTTCGGATATAAGATGATATCTTAATGTAGTTTTGATTTGCATTTCTCTAACGGTCAGTGATGTTGAACATTTTTTCCTGTTTATTGGCCATTTATACTTCTAGTCTGAGAAGTGTGTATTCATCTTCATTGCCCAGTTTTTATTTGGATCTTTTATTTTGCAGGTCTGGTTTTTTTGAGTTTTTCATATATTCTTTTTTTAACTTTTATTAATGCATGTTTACAGTCCATAATGATTGTATTCACTGTAGGAGATTGGTACATGTACATAACACATTTTAGTTCTCTTTTTTTCCCTACTCCCTACACCTCTTTTTATTTTTCCAGCATCAGATGTTAGTATTAAGTTCAGTGAATTGCTGGCAAAAATTTTTCCCATTCTGTAGGTTGTACAGAAACTTTAATTTGACATGATCCCATTTGTTAATTCTCAGCATTATTTCTTGTGCCATTGTAGTTCTCTGTTCAGAAAGTCCTTGCCTATGCCTATGTTTTCAAGAGTTGACCTGTTTTATCTTCCAGCAGAGTGTGTTTCTGTTTTACATTTAAATCTTTGATCCATTTGATTGTAGTTTAGTACATGGTGAGATAAATGGATCTAGACTCAAATCTTCTGCATGTAGATGGCCAGTTTTCCCAGTACCATTTATTAAGGAGACTGTCTTTACTCCACTCTCTGTCTTTTTGCCTTTTCTTCAAAGATCAAATAGCTGAATGTGCCTTGAGTTGTTTCATCCTGTGTGCTGTTCTACTGATCCACATAACTGTTTTGGTTCCAGTACCATGATGTTTTAATTGCAGTAGCTTTGCAGTATCATGAGATCTGGGATTGTGATGCCTCCTGATTTTGCTATTCTGTGTCTTTTGTGGTTTCCTATAAATTTTACAGTTTTTTCTAGATCTGTGAGAAATTCTGTTGATGTTTTGGCTCTGGTTGTTTTAAATCTGTATATCAGTTGTTGAAGTATAGCCATTTTTATTATATTGTTTCTGCTTACCCAGGAACAGGGAATATCTTTCCATTTTCTGATATCCTCCTTGATTTTCTTTTTCAGTCTGATGTAATTTTTACTGTAGATGTCTTTTATTTCCTTGCTTAATTCCTGAGTATTTATTTATTTATTTTTGCTACTGTGAACAATATCGTTTTCCGAATTTCTTTCTGAGTTCATTAGAAGTGATTAGGGATGGTATTGTTTTTTGTTTGTTTTCTGTCTTCCTACATTGCTGAATTTAGTTACTCTGTTTTTTGGTGGAATTTTGGAGGTCTTATAATTAGAGGATCATGTCATTGGCAAATAATGATCCTTGATTTCATTCTTTCCTTTACGTATCTCTATTACCTCTTTTTCTTTTTCAGTTGCTCTGGATAATGTTTTGAGGAGTGATGATAATGGCCATCCTGTGCTGTTTGTGATTTTAAAGGGAGAGCTTTCTGGTTTTCCCAGTTAATATGATGTTGACAATAGGTTGGTAATAAATGATTTTTTAAATTTTTGTACTAGTGCGTATTTGCCACACGTGATGCTCACATTCATCCTAGGGAACTTGTACCTGTTTGTAATATATCTTCTCTTTTTATTTATTCCCTTCTCCCTTCAACCAACTCCCCCCTCATTTTTTGTTCCCATTTTTTACCCTTCCATTCTTCATTTTTAAAATACCCTTTCCCTTGCTTCCCTTCCCCTTTTCCCTTCCCTTATTCCCCAACCCATTTCAACATGTTCTTCCTACTTCCCAGTATCTGTCCTCCATTCTGCTCCTGTTAATCTTTGCGGCTTCTCACACAAGAGAAACTGATATTTAAACTTAGGTGTCTTATATCACTTAAAATTATGGTCTCAAGATGCATCCATTTACCTACAAATGACTCAAGTTTATCCTTTATGGCAGAGTAGTACTCCATTATATATGCATACCACATTCTCTTGATCCATTCATTCACTGATATGTATATGGGCTGTTTTATAAATTGTGCTGCAGTAAACATGAGTGTGCCTATAGTCTCACTGTGATATGATGCTTTTAACTCTGTTGGGAAGCTACCTAGAAGGGGAATAGTTGGGTCAAATGGAACCTCTAGTTTTCATTTTTTGGGGAATCTCCATACTGATTTCCGTAGTGGTTATACCAATGTACAGTCCCACTAATAATGGGAAGGGTTCCTTTTTTTCCGTATCCATGCCAGCATTTGTTATTAGTTGATTTTTTGATGATAGCCATTCTTTTTGGAGTGAGAAGGAATCTCAGTGTTGTTTTAATTTGCATTTCTTGGACAATCAGTGATGTTGGACATTCTTTCATATACTTTTGTACTTCTTCATCTGAGAAGTGTCTGTTCATTTCAGATGCCCATTTTTGGATTGGGTCATTGAATTTGGTGGGTTTTTGTTGTTGTTGTTGTTGTTGTTTATACTAGATATTAGTCCTTTGAGGAATAGCTGGTAAATTTTTTTTTCCCATTTTGTGGGTTTTCTCTTCATTTTGTTGGTGTTGATTTTTTGTTTTGTTTTTGTTTTTTTGCTGTACAAAAGACTTTTAATTTGATGTCATTGCAGTTATTGATTTTTTACAGTTTTTCCTGTGTAATCTGGGTTTTGTTCATAAAGTCTTTGTTTTTACCTGTGTCTTCAAGACCTTTACCTCTTCTGTCTTAAAGCAATTTAACTTCTTCCTTTCCTATCCATATTTCTTTTACTTCTTTCTCTTGCCCAATTGCTCTGGATAATGTTTCCAGAACTATATTGAACAGGAGTGTTGATAGTGGGCATCCTTGTATGTTTCCTGATTTTAGAGTGAAAGCTTTCATTTTTTGACCAATATGTTGTTTTGTCATAGGTGGCTCTTCCTAGATTAAGATAAAGACCCTCGATCTAATTTGCTGTACAGTTTTTGTCCTGAATGTGTGTTGGACTTTTTCAAATGCTTTTTGCTGCATTCATTGAGATAATCATGTGGGTTTTGTCCTTCATTTTGTTAATGTATTCTATTACATTTATTGATTTACAGGCCACGGATTTAGCTCAGTGGTTCTACTGCCTGCCTTGCAAGCACAAGGATCCGAGTTCAATCCCCAGTACCAAACAAACAGGCAAACATTTATTGATTTACATATGTTGAACCATGTCTGCATCCCTGAGATAAATACTACTTGGTCATGATATATAATCTTTTTGACGATTTGATACCTTCTGTTTGCAAATATCTTATTGAGGATTTTGGCATCTATATTCATTGAGAAGATTGTCCTGTAGTTCTTTTTCAGTTGGATCTTTCTCTGGGTTTGATATCAGAATAATTAATACTTGCTTCCAGCAATGACTTTTGGAGTATTACTTCTCTTTTAGTTTCATTAAAGTTTGAGGGGTAGTGGCATTAAATCTTCTCTAAAGTTCTGGTACAATTCAGCAGTGAATACTTCAGGACCTGGGCTTTTCTTTGTTGATAGCTTTTAAATCACTTCCTCAATATTATTGACTGATTTGGGGTTATTTAAATTTTTATACCTTGATTCAGTTTTAGTAATTCATATGTATCTAGGAATCTGTCCATTTTTTCTGAATAGAGTACATGCTTTCAAAGTAGGTGATGATCTCAAAGTAGTATTTATTACTTTCTAGATTTCTACACAATCTGTTAATGATTTCACCCTTTTCATTCCTAATTGCTTGTATTTGGATTTTTTCTTTACTTTTGATAAGGTTGGCTCAGGAGTTACGATTTTATTTAGTCTTTTAAAGGACCAAACTCCTTCAATTCAATGATTGCTTTTATTATTTTCTTAATCTCAATTGTATTAATTTCTACTCTGATCGTTATAATTTCATTTGTTTGTTTGTTTTGTTTTGGTACTGGGGATCGAACTCAGGCCCCCTTACCTTGCTAGGTAGGTGGTGGAACCACTAAGCCAAATTGCCGGCCCTTATAATTTATTTCCTTATGTGAGCTGTAGGTTTAAGTTGCTCTTTTTCTGGAACCTTGAGGTTCAACATTAGGGTATTTATTTGAGCTTGCTCTGATGTGGATATTCACCATTATAAATTTCCTTTGTAGGGCTGCTTTCATTGCATCCGTTAATATCTGGTATGTCATATTGGCACTATGGTTTAATTGTAGAACTAATTTTTTAGTTTCATCTCAGACCCATTGGTTGTTTTGTAGAATTGTACTTAATTTTCATATGTTCGTACAGTTGTGGTTTCTTTTGCTATGTTTCTAGTTTTGCTGCAGTATGATGTGATAATATATATGGAATAATTTCACTTCTTTTACATTTACTTAGGCATGTTCTATGAACTAGGATGTGGTATGTTTTGGAGAAAGTCCTGTGTGCTGCTGAGAACAATGTGCATTCTGTTTTTGGGTGGAAGACTGTAGATACCTACTAAGTCCATTTGTTCTAAGGTTTAGTTGAATTTTGACATTTTGTTTTGTTTTGCCTAGTAGATCTGTTTGTGACAGTGAAGTTTGAAGTGCCACATCACAGTTGTATTAGTGTTCATCTAATGTTTCCTATCCATTGGTGTTTGTTTTATATAGTTGGCCACATTGGTATTTGGTGCATATATATTTATGATTATTGTGTCTTCCTCTTGGGTTATTCGCTTTAAAAGTATGTAGTAACCTTGTTTGTCTCTTCTGATCTGTCTTGGCTTGAAATCTACTTTGTCTGCAAATGGAATAGCTACCCCAGCTTTTTCTCAGGTTTCTGTTGATGAAGTATTGTTTTCCATCCTTAGACTTTCAGTCTATGACATCATTTTTTAGGTAAATGTGTTTCTTATATGCACCATTATCATTGGATGTTGTTTCTTTATCCATTCTGCCAATCTTTTGTTTTTGATGAGTGAATTAAGATCATTCACATTGATGATTATAACTGATATGTATTGACTTGTCCTTGTCAATTCATGTGTGTTCTGGTTGTTGATTTCCTTTCCCTTTTATTTAATTGCTTTCCTTGCCTGGTAGATTCATGCTATTGAGATTCTTGGAATTATTGTCTTCTTTTTAGAATATTATTCAAAACTTTTTGGAATGATAGTTTGGTCATCATGAATGTCTTCAAGTATTCTTTTATGGCAGTATCTTATTTCTCCATCAGTTTTGAAAGATAATTTTGAGTTGTACATCAGTCTGAGTTGGAAATTGTTTTCTTGTAGGGCTTGAAATACTTTATTCCAAGCTTTCTTTGATGTAAGGGTTTGTTTTGAGAAGTCTGCTGTGATTCTAATGGGTTTTCCTTTGGTTATGTGTTTTGGTTTTCTAACAGCTTTTAATATTCTGTTCTTGTCTTGCATTTCTGGAATCTTAACTATTATATGCCTTGGCATAGTTTTTTTCTGATCATAGCTATTTGGAGTTACATATGCCTCACTTCACTGTATGTCAAAATATTTTTTCATGATTGGGAAGTTCATTACTTCTTTTTTATGTCCCTTGTGCTATCTTCTGATTTTTCATTGATTTTGATTAATCAGAATCTAGTCTTCTTTGCCTTGTCTAGCAGCTATTTGTGCTGTTTTTATGATCTTTCATTAGATAATCACTAAGCACAACCCTGTCTTCTAGATCTGATATTCTTTCTTCACATTGATTGATTCTGCTATACATACTTTCAGTAGAAATTTTAATCTCATGGATATCTGTTTGAATCAGTTTTGTGGAATCCATTTATTTCCTATGTTGGGTTTCCATCACTTTCCCTAAGCTCCTCTGTTTTTTCTGTTTTTGTTTTTCTAATCTATGCTGAATTCACTAACCATGTTCTTTGTTATGGTCATCATCTCTTTAATTATCTGTGTAATTCTTTCTCTGTTTTTTTGTTTCAGACTCATTCATCTGGTTTGTTGCTTATGTACTTGTACCATTTCAGAAAGTTCAGCTGAGTTGCTTTTGATTTCTTCCAACTCAGTGCCCCCTGGATTTGTGTTGGGCAAGGTGGAGGTCTGGGGTTGTATCTTGTTTCCATGTTTTCTCATTTTCTATTTCTTGTTTCTTTATTTGCTTTCTGTGTTGATGCTTGTGAGTTGCATATGGAAGCTAGCATTACGAATAGTATCAAGACCTCTTTAGGAAATTACTATTTTTCAGAGATGTCTTCTAGGCATAGCTAGTTCTTGGCCCTTGCACCTGTCCAAGGATCCTGCGTCTTCTGTTTATTAGAGATGATAGATTGCAGCCTGTTTGGCTTAGCATCTGGTTCTTTGCTAGTGGACTGTATCATTGTTAATGTTCTCCAGATAATCTAGGTATAGTGGTACTTTGGTTTAGGAACTTAATTTGTTTTACAGCCTTTGGGAAGATAGCTGCATTTCTGTTTGTGTGGGGAAGGTGGCCCTGATTGTGTTTGTGAATGAAAGCAAAACTTTATTGAATGTTTTTGTTTGAGAACTTAATTGTTTGCAAACAGAAATGTTGGTGAACCGAGGTATTACTGTATTATCATACAAGGAAGATCAATTGATGACAGTAGCTTGTAACCTTGAGCTAAAGTAGTATAATCAGCAATACCAACAGCATCAAACATAGACTGGAAAATGACAAACTTTGATAACTAGTAATTTACCACCTTTAACTGTTTGTACAAGATTTATAGTTATATAAAAAATCCTAAGACAATTAAAAAATTTATATAGTAAATATCCACTCATAAGAACAATTTTACCCAAAGGGGAGAAAATTAAAAGGGAGAAGAGGAAAGTATACAGAAAATAAAGAAGAAAAAGAGAATCAAAGCCAGGCTGAATGAAAGAAAGATTAGTCAAGCTTCAGGAAACTGGTGAAGACAAAAGGGACAGAAAGAATGAAAAAGGAGAAAAAAAAAGCTGTGAACAGTGTTCACCTTCAAAAAGAAACAAAAACAACTAGAGGAAAATAAAAAGCCAAATAATAATTTTTAAAAAGAAGCTTCTCAGGGAATTTAGCTCAGTGGTTCCGCCACCTACCTTGCAAGCACAAGGACCCGAGTTCGATCCCCGGAACCCCCCCCAAAAAAATAAATAAAATAAAATAAAAAGAAGCTTCTCTGTGCCTTCAAGCCTGTCATCTTCTGAGATCTGTGATTTCTGTGTTGTGGTCTGTCTCTTCAGTGTCTCTGTAGGCTCCACCCTTCCCTTCAGGTCCTTCCTGGGTCCCAGAGATCCACCTGTTTCCTTTCCTTCCCAAGGTTGTTATTTTTCAGGGTCTATATTCGAAATCATGGAGAGGCTGATTTGTTGCAGCTTACCACTCTGCAATCTTCCTGGAAGACCTTCATGAATGACTTTTACTGTATTGAGATAAGGTCCTTCTATACCTATTTCCTCAGGTTTTTTGCATGTGTGCTTTTATTTTGAATGGGTGTTGGATTTTGTGCAAGGCTTTTTTTTGCATCTTTTGAGATGATTATATGATTTTTGATGTTTATGTTCTGAATTAACATTTGTTGATTTTTATGTTGAGCCATCCTTGCATCCCTAGAATGAAGCCTATTTGATCATGGCATATGACCTTTTTGATGATTTTTCACATTTTTTGCCAGTTTTTTTTTTGGTATTGGGGATCGAACATGGATCCTTGTACTTGCAAGGCAGGTGGTGGAACCATTGAGCTAAATCCCTGATGCCAGTATCTTTTTAAGGGTTTTTGCATCCATATTAACTGGAGAGATTGGCCTGTAGTTTTTGTTTGTGGTTGGATCCTTGTCGGTTTTGGCATCCAGCGTAGTGCTAGTTTCCAAGAATGATTCTGGAAGTACTCCTTCCTTCTTGATTTCATTAGAGTTTGAAGAATATATGTGTTACATCTTCCCAAAAATTCTTACAGAATTTGGTAGTGAATCCATGAAGTTTGGGGCTTTTCTTAGTTGGTAAGTTTTTAATTACTGCTTCAATTTTATTGTCAATTATTGGATTAAGATTTTCAAGTCTTCTTGGTTTAGTTTTGGTGATTCATACATACCTTCTCCATACATATCTTCTCCATACATATCTTCTCCATTTCTTCTGAGTTCTCCAATTCCTTGGTACATAGGTTTGTGAAGTAGTTGCTAATAAATTTCTGGATTTTGATGGTGTGCTTTGTGATTTTATCTTTTTTCATTTCTATTTGCATTGTTTTGTGTCTTTTCTTTCCTTTTTTAGCAAAATTGGCTAACGGTTTGCCTGTTTTGTTTATTTTTTCAAAGAGCTAGCTCAATGACCTATGGATTCTTTACATTTCATTAATTTCTGCTCTAATGGTTATAACTTTCCTTTTTATATAAGCTCTCATATTTTATCATTTTGTTTTTCTAGAATCTTGAGATGCATCGTTAGGTTATTTGGGCTCATTCTGTTTTTCTGTTGTGGACCTTTACAGCTATAAAGTTTCTTCATAGGACTGCTTTTACTGTTTACCAGAAGGTCTGGTATGCTGTACTGGCATTATCATTTGAGTCTAGTACAGTCTTATTTCTTCATTAATTTCTTCTGTGATTATTCAAGAGTATGTTCATTTCTGTACATTTGCATAATTTATGGGTTTTCTTTTGTTGTTGACTTCTAATTTCATTGCACTGTGATCTGATAACCTGCATGGTAAAATTTAAGTGCTTTTGCATTTACTTAAGCATGCTTTATTAGCTAATACGTGATCTACTTTGAAGAAAGTAAGTACCGTGTGCTGTTTTTGTTGGATGAACCCTCTGTAGCTATCTGTTGAGCGCATTTCTTCTGAAGTTTGATTCAACTCTGACATTTCATTGTCACTTTTTGGTTAGTTGATCTATTTATGATAGTGGGGTATTGAGATTCCTCACTAATTTTACTGATGTTTATCTGATCTTTTTTTGCATTAATGTTTGTTTAATGAAGTTGGGAACACTTTGGTTTGGTGCATATATGTGTGTAATTGTAATCTCTTCCCCTTGAATAGTTCTCTTAACTAATATGTAATATCCTTCTTTTGTCCTTTTGATCAGCTTTGTTTCTCTTGATCAGTTTTGGCTCTATCTTGTGTGAGAATAGAATAGCTACTCCTGCTTGTTTTCAGGTTCCCATTACATGGTATATTTTTTCCATTCTTTGAATTTTAGTCTGTGAGTTTCTTTTTGGGTTAGGTACGTGTTTTCTATACCATTGGATTTTGTTTCTTGATCCATTTTGCTAATCTGTGTCTTAATTGGCAAATGGAATCCATTTAATAGTTACAATTGGTAAGTGTTGACTTATTCCTGTCATTGTATTACTTATTGCCGTTTTGCTTTCTTTCCCTTCTATTTAATTGCTAGCATAACCTGGTACATTAATTTTGTTGGACGTGTTGACATTGTTAACTTTATTGTCTCTTTGGGGTATATCTGAAATTTTGGGGGGGTATTGGTTTGGTGATCATGAATTTCTTTAGGTGTTCTTAATTTTGGAAATACCTTATTTCTCCATCAATTTTGAAAAGTAATCTTTCAGGACATATTATTCTACCTTGGAAGTTTGGTTCTGGGTTTTTTTGGAGGGCGTCTTGAAACACTTCCTTCCAAGCTCTCCTTCCTTTTATGTTTCATGTTGAAGAGTTGTTGTAGTTCTGAATGGTTTTCCTTTATAGGTGATTCATTGCTTTAACAGTTTTCAAGATTTTGTTCTTGTGTTGAATTTCTGCTGTTTTAATTATTATGTGGTGTGGAGTGGTATTTTCTTTTTTTATGTCTGGAAAGTTATCTGTTATTACTTCTATAAACTGTTTTTTTATACCCTTTGTGCTTCCAGTTACTCTTCTTACATTAGTATTCTTTATCTAGCAGTTGTTGGATCCATTTCTCATGTTCTTTTGTTGTTTTTAAGCTATCTTTCACTAATCGATTAGTAACCAAGAAGACAGTAACCTGTCTTCTAGTTAGAACACTCTGTCCTCACATTGGTCACCTCTACTGTCCATACTTTAAATTGTATTTTTAATGTCTTGGATATCTGTTTGGAATTTTTTAGGGACTCCCATACTTTTTCCTGTACTGTGTCTTCATGGTTTGCATCTCTTTCTTTCAGATTCACTAGATTTTTATTAGTTTCTTCTCTGTACTCCCTGATCATTTCTTTCATTGGGTCATTATCTGTTTAGTTATATTTTTAGGTTCACCAAGCACCTTATTGAGCTATTTTGTTACCTCCATTGATACTTTCAGACATTTCTGCTTTGTGCTTTATGCTTTCCTCCCTCTTGATGCCCTTTGGGTTGGCTTTGGGGGAATCGGAAGTTTTTGGAGGCATTTTGTTGCACAAAGTGAATGAATAGACAATCTGTGTATGGCATACTACTGAATAAGTAGGCAACAGTCTTACCAGATGTGTTGTTACTTTATGACATCAACCACAATCTTTCAAGCTTCTAGTAACAGTTATGTTACTGTGTACTATTCAGTCACAAAATGTGTGTTATATGTTTGGGGTTTTTTGTGTCTCTGGGTACTAATGTTACCAATTTTTGTATCAGTCAGCATGGTCCAATTTATGTTATAGTATAATAACCCTAATTCTCAGAGACTTAAATTTTCTTTGTCATGAACTGTGTGTCCATTGTGGGTTAGCTGAAGGTTCTTTTTTTTCCTTTTCTTTTCACACTTAGACCCAGGGTGATAAAGTAGTCTTTAGCTGAAGCTTTGTTGATTGCTGTGGATGTATGTAGGAGTCTTAAGATGAATTTTCAAGACAGGCAGCTGCTTATTTTTTTTTTAGCCTTTGTTGATGTCCTCATTTAAGTAGATATTGAAATCTTTAATGACATCAGTAGGTGTAACTTGAATTTTTGATACAAAATCACTCAACTTTTATTTACAGTGTAAATGCTATTTTGGATGGTAAGTATATTATTTCTGTGTATTGGACAAGGAGCCTAAGGTCCAAAAAGGGAAAATGAATTGATAATGGCCCCATGGCAGTAAAACTGAACTAGAACTCAGGGATCCCATCTTAAAACTTGTCTGAATTGGAGAAAAATAAATGTGCTGTTTGTTTACTTTTTTTGGGGGGGCAGTCTTTTCAACAGGTCACGTGTAAGAGGTGTCTCATACTCCTTGTTCTCAGTGGCTGGAACACAATGGATCACGGAGGGGCTCTAGACACCGAAGATGAGCTGGGACCTCTAGCCCATCTTGCTCCAAGTCCTCAAAGTGAAGCTGTTGCTCATGAATTCCAGGAGCTCTCCTTGCAGTCCAGTCAGCATTTACCCTCTCTGAATGAAAGGAAGAATGGTGAGTTGTGCAGCATGTGCATTGGGCGCTGTCATTGAAAGAATCACCTCTTGATAAGTGCAGTTGATTCCTGATTTTTTTGTCAGTTATATTCAGCAGTCTGTTATGAGGGATACCCTTATACAGTCACTAAAGGTTTGAGTAGCAGACACAATTTCACTTTCTATCCAGTTCTAATTATTTCCCCAGTAAATGTTTTTGGTGTTAACCCTGCCTTAAGAAAGCTACTTTAGATGCGTCCATTTTCACACATGCAAATTGCATGCTGGAATGATCTTCCAGTGAAGGCCACTCCTTGTGCTGAAGCTTGGGAAAGCAATTATGGTTGTGCATACATTCTCCTTCCCTTGCCCTGTCACCCTTATGTGATACTTTCCTTCAGAATTGGCACAGTATAACTATTTCAATGATCACTAAGTCAAGAACTTATGTGAGTACTTTTTATTTTATTAGGCATAGGGTTTGACCAAATTCTCAGTCTTTGTATACAAAATGAATATTTTTATTCATTCTTGCCCTGTTTCACAAATACTCATTTATCACAACATTCCAGAGTCTCCAGAAAATACGGTACTATCAATTTTTATCAAAATCAGTAAAGATAGATAACAATCATTTTAATACTTAAAATATAAATATAATGTAATGTTAAAATTTATGAACAGAATATACATATTTTTAAAAGCAGAATTGAGAATTGCAAGAGGATTTACTGTACTTTCCATAGTTCTCATGAGTCTTAAACCTTTACAAGTGTATTTTTAGATTTTTCATGTTTAAAAGCCAGAAGAAATAAAACTTTCCCTTCATAGTGCTTCACATACCTTGTTGTTTACTTTCAGAGGTTTTGTATAGTCTTCATTATTTAGAAAAATGGGTAGAAGACGTATACTACTATTTTTAGTACTTTAGTGAAGGCCCCGAGTGTGCATGTGCTCTCCCTTCCAATAAGATTTGATTTGTTTTGTATCTGAATTTTGTTGTCAGGAGCAACTCTTGACCGTTTTGATTGATTCAAAATAACATTTTGGCTAAGTTATTGCTAGGGTCATTGGGAGGCTGTCATTGACTAGTGATGGTTATCAGGTTTATACAGTGCATGTGGGCCAGGGATAGTACTGTAAGTTCCGAACTTACGAACATTCAAGTTTTGAACTTACAGATATGAATACCTTGAATTTTTTTTTTAGTGTTTTACCTTATATATTTGTGTAAAAAGCATATAAAACTCATTTTGTTGAACTTACGAACAAATCTGGCTTAAAAACATTCTCTCAGAATGGGTTTCGTTGATAAATAAGGGACTTAGTGTATCATGTCAAATTATTGCCCTAAAAAAATGTTATACTGGTATAAATCGGGCTGTAAAACTGCTCACAAAACTGGTCATCTGTAACAGAAGGTAAAGTTTATGTTTCATGGTATACTTGATATAGTTTCCATGTTCTCTTACAGAAATTAATATAGATGTCTGAATGTAAAGCAAGCCAAAATATAGGGTAGTTTCTCATTATAAATTCTTGAGGAGATAGTGAAATGCTAAAAGTTTAATCTATTAATTTAGTCACATTTTATGAAAAAAATGCCATAATATAGAAAGATTGTTTTATCTAGTCTCAGTTCATAAAACCATCCTGCCCAAACTTTGAATATGTTCAGTGTTTTTTATCAACAGATATACCATGTATCATCTCTGTACCTCTAATTTCTAAAACATGTATGGATTCCTGTCTCTTTTGTTTGAATTCCAGAAGATTTTTTATACATGCACAACCTGACCCTGAAAATTTCATGTCGGAATCCTAAATACCATTCACAAAACAGCAGGACCTTTTTTTGAGATTGTCTTGTATATTTATAATCTCTACAACATAATCATGTATGTTTGAATTGTCATTGATTGTAACATTTGGGTATAATTTCTCTTTTAGAATTTAACCTTTTAAAATTTTTTTTTTTTTTTACTTTTATAGATAACATACTCCCAAAGTTTAAAATACTATAGGTATATAATGAAAAGTAGGTCATCCTCCCAGGCGTTCCTTTGCCTGCCTAATTACTTTCCTAGAATTAGCTACTGTGACTAGTATCCTTTCTGACAGAGTAACAGTACTTAACAGCTTTTAAAAGCAGTTTTTAAAAGGCCTCTTTGTAACAACATGCAACAGTTTTAAGGTTATAACTGGAATTAATGTATTGATTTTTTTTCCTTTTTTTCTGATTCTCATTAGGACATTTCTATAAATCTAAAACTAGCTTTGAATGAGTTTAGTTTTTAAGCCAATGTTTCTTTTACAGTATTAAGCAAATGAAAAAGCATCTTGTAGTGAGATAGGATATAAGGACTCAAATACAAGATAATTCCCTCTTCTAATAAATTCCTTCAGTAAGTTAGAAATCTTACCTTATATTCAGGCATATACACACTCTAATTTTGGGCTCATGATAACTTAGCTTAATTTGCATATACATTCTAAGTATAAACGTAATCTTTCTACAGCTATCAGAAATGGAAGTTTTTAGGAAGATACTAATCAAAGGATGCAACATTTCCATTAAGACAGTAGAAATATTTGAAGAGAACTATTATACAACTTGGTGTTTGTTATTTATTATAATGTATTGGAGTCTTGAAAACTGATAAATGTAGAGCCAGGGATTTAGCTCAGAGGTGCCCCTGCCAGCCTTGCAAGCGCAAGGTCCTGAGTTCAGTCCCCAGTACCCCCCCCAAAATCACTAAGTGTAGATTTTAAATATCCATACCATAAAATAATAGATAAATAATGTTAAGTAATTCATGTTATTAGCTCAATTTAGCCATTCTATAGAGTATGTATATTTCAGAACATCATGTTGTATAGGACAAATATGTACATTTATTTGCCAGTTAAACATAAATAATGAAAATGTTTTTAAAATCTTAGATTTTTTTATCTTAGATTTTTGACAGTCATATGAGCAGAGCATATTCATACCAAGTACTATGTATGAGAAAAGACTTAGCTTTCTTATTTTACTCATATTTTTAAATGTGTATTCATTTGTTAGATCTTAATATCATATTTAATATCAAAATATATGTAATTCCCTCAAAATTTAATTCAGATATTTTGTTGTGTTGTTATTCCTCAACATTTGAGTTTTTTATTAGAACTATGTTCTTCTATATTGAGGGAAAAATGGAGGTATTTCAATTTGTGATTAGTGTATATAAAGATTATGTCATAAAAATAAATAAAGATTATGTCATCCAGTAGTTTATAAATAAGCTTTATAAGGAAAATGAAGTTGATATTTATGTAATAATTCCAGCATCTTCTCTTATTTTTAAGTAAATATTTATGTTAGTTAAGATAGTGAAGTGGCAAGATAGTCCTACTACTGGGATAAACATGGAAGACATTTAATAAAGATAATGTGAGTTTTCCTTAGTGCCTGAATGTGACCAAAATAATTCTATAACTAGAAGTACCTCAAAAGTAAGGTAGTCACTTAGGCAATTAACTTTTCCCAAGTGAGCCCCTCATAAAGGAAGGTGGTCATACAGAAACACACAAATACTGCACCTTTACTGAAGTGTTATACACACAGGGATTTTGAGGTTTGTTCTGATGTTTTATATATAGAGTAGATAATCTTTATATTTCAATATCAACATTTCTTCAGCTGGCCTGCACTGTGAATAAAAATGAAATCAGTTGAAGGAGCAGGTCATTTGTGTTTGAATAGAAAAAGCTCAAGTGCTATAAGTTGAATACATCTTTATAAAATCAGAGAAGACAAAGTAGGATGAGACAGCATCTGAGAAAGAGCAACTCCTTGCCTGTGCCTGCATTCTGAGGTGACCCTACTCTGAGGTACCCTCCTTCATGAGGTTGTTGACAAGACTAGTAAGCTGTCAGACGGAACAACTCCAGAGGGTGCTGTGGTAAATTGAAGCTTGTGAGTCATTGCCATTCATTATAGAGTAAGCAGAGAAATTAATATGGATTCTGTTTTTGGAAGCTGTTTGGAATTTTGATACTTTTTGGTATGTCTCTGTTTCTAGGTGTTTTTAAGGTGTCAACCACCTTAACACGGTTACAGATTGACCATAAGCCAGCTGTTGGTAGTATCAAGTAGCAGTAATATCAGGACTTGCTATCTTCTTTTATATTAAAATGCTTTTTGAAATTGTTTTTGAAATAATGTGTTTTAGGCCTCAGTAAAGAAGAGAGATTTGTTCTTTTTTAAACTTTGGTGTTACTAGTTTCTACATTTGTTAGTGGTTTGAACTTAACGGTTTCATCTTGAAAATTATTTCTAAGATTTTTTTCACCCATTTATCACAAGAAACAATTTTAGGCTATCTTCTATTCCTGTGATCACTTACTAGAGACAGTACAGTTTATTTGAGTTTGTTGAGCACATGGAAATATGAAGTGGACTTTGTTTTGGATGCATTACATGTATTAATATATTTGCAGACTGATCAGATGAACTTTGCCCGGCTGTAGAACCCAACCACCCAGAAAACTGCTTCCTTGTCATACCCCTTACAAATATGTTTGCAGCTAATCTTTTCCCTACTCCTCATTAACCTGTTAAGCTTACTGTCTTTCCAGATGTTTGGAAATTCACTTAGGTGATGAGCATTTGGTTTAGGCAACACTGAATTCCTTAGATTGTACATGAACTGTTATAGTTATAGTTATAGTTGGATGGAGATTGGTGAAAGAAACAGGAAATTTCTGTCTTTCTCTGGATTTGATAGCCAGACAGCAAATACTCATAATGTCATGAATTAGAAGTAAATAAATGTGTAGTAAATAGGCAACACAAAACTATGGGATTTTTACTTTCCTTTTCTATAACTAGAAATAATAGAAATGAATAATTTTCTATAAAATTGTCTCACATTGGCTTTGCTGTTAACGTTTAGGAACTGGAGTATTAATGTAATTCTCAAAGCCATTTTTACACATTTTGATAATTTCTTGCTTTCACGAGTTAGAACCAGAAACAAAATATGTATATAATTCTATATTCTTTGAATATAGTATTTGTTACTCATTTAAAAAGCATTTTTTAAATTAGGCTTCAGAACTTACACTGAACACAGCTATAAAGTTCAAAAGCGAGTTATAAACCTCCTAACAACTCTAAACTAGATTCTCATATGCATATTGTTTGTGGCAGTTATCTTAAATTCTTTAAAGTAAAGAAGAAGCCTTATAAATACTTGGAAGATACTCTCTTTCATAATGGCCTTTATAAAGTTTCCTGTTAAGTAACATGTTTTGTTCACAATTTATATAAGCCCCTATAACCCATGCACCTTCTCTGTTTTTCTACTCTGAGTGTCTTACTTAGTTTTGTTGATACTGAGAATTTAGTTGCTTCGGTGTATTGCTGCATACACCCCAGTGATATGCATGTGTCTATGGGGCACTGTTGAGGGAATTTCTTTCTCTCTTTCGTAGCTGGCAGAGTCTGGAATGAGATGGCAGCGTAACAGGGTCAGACAGTAACATGAGTGTGTTTTAGTTGTCTCTTGGGAGTAGGTTGGATAAAGCCTACAATTTCAAAGGTATATCTATCATCTGCAAGACCATAGCCCCCAGCTATAGCCCTGCTGAAGCCTTACCTTGAATGTCTTCAAATTATATCTTTAGAATTGTAGAAGTAGTCCCTGGGGAATAGTAAAACATATTTATTTAAAAAAATATTTAGAAAATAATAGCATTTTAAACTATCAGTGAGAACATGTCATCTTAAAGTTATAAAAATGCTAGGGGCTGGGGATTTAGCTCAGCGGTTTGGTAGCCTGCCTTGCAAGCGCAAGGACCCAAGTTCAATCCCCGGTA
>NW_022900946.1:10956450-11004707 GCF_012274545.1 Fukomys damarensis | reverse complement strand
ATATGCTTACCTAAAATTTTTACGACACTTTTCTAGAGTTACTAGAATAATAGAAGTATATGATCTCTTATAAAGAATATTTGAGATAATTTTCTTAAAGTTATAGTCCATCATATGATTTTTAATGGACATCAGTCAGGTCATTGACTAAACAAATTTATTAAGGAGCAGTCTTTGCCATCTGTGCAAAATCAATTATAAAAGATAGCACGGTCAGTTATATGTAAAAGATTAGTTAATAAATATTACTAAACCATTTCTATCTACTTAGACCTCTCAGCTGCTTAAACTTATATAGTTTATGCTCAGTCCTTTTCTGGACTGAGAGAGTAATATTAAATTGGGAGCTTATTTAACTTGTGTCTGTCATAATTTTACTGCAGAGACCTCTTTTAGCTAAAAGGAAAATAAAGGGAAGAAGAAAAACTAGACACTGAATACTCATTCTCTATTATACTTGTAAGAGAGCCTGTTAAATATGGAGAGTATACCAGAAAAAAGTGATCTGTGATTATTTTTATTTTATTGTTATTTGGCTCATACAATACCATTGTGACAGAAAGCAGTAAGACAAATATGTTAAAATAACAAATGTAATGAAATTTTCTCTCTGGATTTGTAATTAGTAATTACTGATACTAATGAGCAAAAATATATCCACTGTTTTTCTGGCTCCTTTAACTTAATCTGTACTGTTGGCGTTCTTGCCCTCACCTGCTGCCCTCACTATTATTAACAGGAAGTATAGTCTTTGGGGAGTCAGGACTCCAGCCTCCTCTGCTGACTCAGTCTGTGAGTGTGGGTAAGTCTGAGAAGCTCTCTGTATCATAGTATGCCCATTGCAATATCTGTACAGTAGCTTCCAGCCCATGTGTCTTTCTGTGGCTGCTCTTCCACATTATGTCATGTGTTCTTATCTCTCATTATCACTTTTGCCTTGTGCTTCCACTGGGCAGCAGAAACAACAACAGCAAAAAAATGGATGATAACTTCCATCTTAATTAATTGATGGAAATTCCCACAGATTAGTCATGTTGCTGTTTTATGTGTATCACTCACAACAGTATCACTAAGCCATACATGCCAACTCTCTAATTTGTCACTTTCCTCTGTCTTTAAAAGGAAAGGGGAATTGACTTAATGCTATTTTTAAAATATTATGTCTATTTTTAAAAATATATCTTTATTTGTGATTTTCGAGGGTTGGCATATATGTACTAGAATTTTTATAGTAGTGTCAGCCTATCAGTTAAAAGATAATATTTTAGGGGTTTTTTTAACCCAAATTTTTTATATATTTTCCTGGTCATTTATGATACTATTTGTTTTAAGAAGATGCTAATATATGTTTTCACCAAATTAAAATTTTTGTATGTGACTTCTATATTTAATAAAAGCATAACAAGAAAAGCAGTAAATCTGATTTACCACTTACCTTTGGTTCTTAGAGGCTAAGTTTAAGAACTGACAGGGCCCAGGGTTTTAGGTCGGTGGTTCTGCTGTCTGCCTCGCAAATACAAGGATTCGAGTTCGATCCCTGGTACTCCTCGCCCCCCCCAAAAAAAGGACTGACAAGTGTTAGGATGGTCAGTACTCAGTAGACTTAGGATTGATTGCTGTAGAAAGCCCTCTCTTACAGAAGACTTGATCCAGTGTAGCAGTTAAGAAGAATCACTGTCAAGTGATTATATAAAAGAAAAACTGTGTCACTCAGAATATTCAGCTCTCTCAGCATATTAAAGAATTAGTATAACAAAGATGGGGAAAAATTTGAAAATTGTTGTTAACAAATATTTGTTGAATGATCACTATGTCTGTTAAAATAATTTCTAGATATTAAGCCTCTAGTATAGTGTAAGCAGTTCAAATTGTAATGTAGTCTCATAAAATTCTTGAACACATGGGTTGTTTTTGTTTTGTTTTATTTATTTGGTACTGGGAAATTGAACTCAGGACCGTGCACTTGCAAGGCAGGCGGTGGAACTACTGAGCTAAATCCCCAACCCTGAACACATGGTTTTAAAGAGTAATTCCCTCAACTATTCATAGCAAATTAATTTAGATATGATTCATATAGATGACTGATAGGAAGAGCCTCGTTTTAAAGAAAGAGGGCTGTGAATTCAGACATCAGTAGTGGCTGCTCCATTGCAGAGATGTGCAGCATTAGGCCACTTAATGCCTGTGTCTCATTTATGAATAGAAAGAATGTTTGTTATACCTCATAGGCCATTGGGAGTATTGAGTGAACTAAGACATTAAGGCAACACACACCTGGCACATCTTAGGCACTCAGCATATGGTACTTTCATTGCATGTTTGCAATGTGAAGGAGGCAGCATGCGCAGTAGTACCAAGTCTGAAGCCACCTTTTAATTTAGATTCTGGTTACAATTTAGTATGCATTATATACTGCCTACACAAATATGCATCTTTTCTTTGCCTCAGTTTCCTTACCTGCAAATTGGGGATCGCATTAGTACCTGCTGCGTAAGGTTGTTATGACAATTAAGTAAGTAAATCTCAGCCAAGTGTTTAGAATAGTGTGGGCATGTAGTTAGTATTTGAATTATTTGTTCTTAGTATTATATTTTGAGAATGCACTATTTCAGTTCATACCACATGAGTACAATTCTTCACGTTTTGCCCATGAAGTTGTACATCTTAGTGTTTCTTTCAATAAGTCAGTAAATTTTACTCCATTTTCTGCAAATATTTCTTTCTGAAGACGTCAAAATGACTTGTAGCTACTAATGTCTTGCTGTGTACCTTCATAACATTTGAAGAGTAGCTTATATGATGAGCTTCAAGAGGGCAATGTAGTAGGCATGGGTTTCCCATGAAGTTCGTCTCTCATGGGTACTGCCAGTTCCCACAATCCTAGCATTCCCTGGGCATCAGTCAGTGTCTACAAGGAAAGATTTTCAAATAGTAAAGCATGTGAAAAGACAAACAGGCCCAAACTCAGAGCTCTCTAGGGACTCTGACCTCCAAAACAGACTCCGTTCTGACATTTTCACAGGCTTCTTGAAGGAATTCCAACAGGGTCATTCCATTTGGTAAACTCCTAAACAGACCCTCTGTCATCAGGGACTGATTTATAGGTTTTCTCCCTCTTATGTCCTTGTTCTGAGGAGATTAAGATAGTAGATCTAGCTGCTAAGACTTTTAATGCTTTTGATATATATGTTAAGTACTATATAGGAGACTTTGGGTATTTTGAAGTACTAAAACAGTTACTTGTAATGTTTGAAGAGATTTTGTGTTCTCAGTTGTCTTCTACATTCTTTTTTATTTTGATTCCAGGAAATGTGTGTCACAATCCCATTTCTACATTAATTGTTTTTCATTATTAAGAAAATGGTTTAATGAAAAATTAAATTCAAAAATCATCTTTGAAAACTAGTATATCATAAATATACCTATACTTGTCATTGTTTCACAGTGACCATCAGAGTGTGTGAGAGCAAAAACCATTCCAGTGACTTAGAATATCCTTCTGAAAAGATATTTGTGAGGTGATGGCAGCTGTTTTAGATGATGCTTTAAGTCACTAAATAAGATAGATCTGAAAATTATTTTTCAGTTAATCTGTTCCCTTAAAAACATTTTGTGGATTATTGATAGCAGTAAAAACAAATGAGAAGGAAAGACCCCACGAGAGTTGGAGCCTGAACAATTTAAGGAAATGAGCAGTTACGATTTATTTGGCTTACAGTTGGCCTTAACTGCTAACAGCCTTATGGTTGTCCCATTGGAAGCCTGAGTGGCATGCATGAAATTCCAGAGGTGAACAATATTCCACATTGGAAAGGTCAGGGTATTTTTTGAGATTTGGTATGGATAGTTTCATTGCTTGCAAGTTTCTTTTCATTGAGTTCATCTTTTAGACGAATGAACACACTTCTAATAGCTTTTACACAACTAAAATTTCTTATAATTTGGTATGTGTTTTTGTGTTAGGAATGTCATGTCTTAAATGAATTTTATTGGCTATAGCATTGTAAATGCTACATTGCTGAGTGTATGGATTTTGGGATTGTACTTCTTTAAAGCATGTTGGGGTTTGGTTTGGAAGACAATAATTATTTTTGGATCACCCTCAAGGCCTTCCTTAAATTTCACTAGAAAAGTGATACTATAGGATAGCACTCCTACTAGGGATGATGCCAGTTAGGGCCAATCCCCTTTGAAATCTCTGCTAAACGCCCTGCTGAATGCACCAGGGAAAAGACTGTTCCCTACGGCTGTTTGGAGCTCAAACATTTCCCCAACCTGGCGCAGTACACTCTGGGAATAATTTAGCTTGTGGTTCCCAGCCATTTCTTCTTCACCCTTGTGTTACTCTCTGGTACATATACCCTAGTACTTGGCAAAGACTGAAGGTCACCGTCAGGCAGATTTCTAGAACTCCTTTTTACTATAGGTCTTCCTTTTCAGAAATCTGCCCTGGAACTTCTGCTTACTTTACCCTGCCCAAGTGCATAGCTCTGTCTCTTCAGTTCAGCAAGGCTACCTATTGGCTCTTTTTTTACTTTTTCCTTCTTCTACCTACAGTCTGGAAGTTGCCTCTAGGCAGAAGCCAGGGTGGTTATAGGTCTCATCTCATTGTTTCCCTTCTTTTAGGGCTGCAGCCCTGTATTACATGTTTCCCAATACATGAAAATAATTGTTTCTTGTAATTTATCTAGTGTTGCTGGTTTCTTACAGCAGGAAGTCCTGTGCTTGTTATTCTGCCATTACCAAAAAATGGGTTTTTCCGTTGAGATGTTTAACCCAAGCCTGTGCCTTTCTACTGCTTCCTGTCTGGATGCACATAACTCAGCTTTGTGTAGCAATGTCACTTCATTTTTGAATCCTCCCTCGCAGTACTTCCTGGGCACACCAAGTTGTTCTGTTTTTTGATCAGCATATCTATAAAACCAAATTGTTGGTTAAAGATTGAGGCAGGTAATCCTCTAGTTTTGTAGTTGACACAGAATGGTCAGCAAGATGGTCATAAAAAACCCTGCTAGAGCCTTTGAGCACTTGGAGCCAACGACATATTATTCAGTTGATTTGAGAGTGCATCCTTTTTTTTTTTAAGCATTGAGGAAAGGTTTCTGTTTGGCAGAATCCATTCTTAATTACTAAAAAACTCATTGTTTTCTCGTTAAATTTTGAAAAAAATTTTTAAAAGTTCTCTTTGCCACAGTATTTGAATCAACTTGGCAAAAGATTTAACCATTCAGAGAGATAACTAAGGACTGTTGGGTTTTTTTGATTTTGTTTTTTTTCTCACATGGTATTAAATGGGAATTTTCTTGTCAGGAATACCTATTAAGGTAAAAACAAGGAACCAGTCATGGTGGTCACATGCCTGTAATCCCAGCACTCTGGGAGGCTCAGGCAGGAGGATCACAAATTCAAGCCCAATTGGGCAATTTAGCAATTCAGTGAGACTCTGTTTCGAAACGAAAAATAAAAAAGGGCTGGAGATACAACTCATTGCAGAGGACCTGGATGGTTCATTACATACCCTTCCATCAGCCCCACTGCCTCCAAGAAAAAGAAAGGCTATACATAGAAGTCCTAGAATGGAATACATCAAATTATTTTCATCATTTTACATACATATGCATCACTTCATCTTCCTTCTCTTCTATACTGTGTGTTTTTCATGATGTACATATAATAATTTATATCAGTGAAGGAAAAATCTTTTTTATAAAAAATACATGTTTTATAATAAGGAATATCAGATTTGATCACTCATGAGTGTATATGCTTAGGGAGCTGTTTAAACAGCAGCAATTCAGATCTTCACAATTCATCAAAAAATTTTATTCTTTTGAGGTGCACAATCTTAAAGAAAAATTTATGTTGATATAGTTTTGAATGAGATGTTAGAAATAAAATTGGATATCACTAATATTATCTGATGACACCACTCAAACCCTGCATCAGCATAATCATTGAAACAACTTGATCAGACTCTGTATAATTTGGCCTCCACAAAGTCAACCTTTTTTTGTGTGTGTGGTACGAGGGACTAAACTCAGACCTTGCGTTTGCCAGGCAGGCTCAGCACCACTGAAGTCTATCCCCAGCCCCTTCATCATTCTTGCTTTACCTTTGGGCCCAGTGATTTAAATTACCTCCCTAGTTCATGGTCCAGCCCTCATTTGCCATGCACCGGTCTCACAATGTGAAAAGCTGCAGTTTGGAGTTTGGAGGCAAAGAACAGGTCAGTGTCTAGTAGAAGACTTTGAAATGAAGTATCTGGGTCAAAACTGGGCCCAGAGATGGAGAAGAACCAACCTACAATAGATGGGTGGCACCATCAAGGAGCTATTGGGCTTGGTTCTCATTCATTTGGTTCAGGTAGCCTGCTGAAAGTACAGAAGAAGCTACATGAAGATGATATAACCTAAAAGATGAGAGGTAAAAAGATTATGTTTTTGAAAATTAGAATCAATCTATATTCATATAATGTGGTAAGTAGTTTAATTGTAGTAATGCAGAATTTTTTTCAAAAGAAATTTTGTTTTCAAGCTGTAAGGTGCTCTTCTCCCACTTTTGCTTTTTTAAGGATTACAGTCAGATTAATAACTAGCACATATTTTGACCTTCTTTGTTACCTGTGTCATCTCACAAAAATAAGCTATTGTTTTCCTCATTCCTTTTGATAATACAATCAATTAATGCATATTTTTTTTAGCTCTGCTACAAACAAGATGTGTTAGTTTTTCCTGCTTCTGCATATTACCACATTTTTCCTCCTACCACACAGCAAGCCTAGAACTAATTGGTAAATAGCTAATTGGTAAAAAGCATTAAATTATGCTAGTAGGGAGAGGCTTTCATCCCCTCTGTGACTAGGCAAATGCATTTACTCATGAGGTAAGTTTTAATTGTTTCTGTTTTACAAGACCTATAAACTGAGGGACAGAGAGGTTAAATAATTTAAGAATGGACCAGCTAATAAGGAATGAGCTTGTAAAACCATGGTTGGCTCTAAAGCTACCTCCAAAGATTTTTAAGAATTCAATTACAATAGGAAAGATTGATTTTATTTAAAAGAAAATTACAATAAAGTCACTTTGAGATTATTGCTTTTAACTTTTACATAAAATAATTATAAAAGGTATGAATAATCATACTTCTCTGCAAGATTTAACTTGCATAGAATTGTTCTACTGTAAAAGCCTCTTAAGGATAAAAGTCTGGAGTCAACCATATACTTCATCAAACCTGTCAGGATTGCCTTCTCTTTCATTTTAACCAAAATATATTTTACTGCTGTATAAAATGTATGTGTGTGGACATTCATACAAAGGAAAGCCATTGCCACCTTCAGTATTCTCTTCTCATGTGATATTCTATTTTACATCATTCCCAGAAAATGTTGCTAAGAAAAAATTTTTGATATTAGATTGCTTTTATTTTTATTATTCTATATTGCAGTTCACTAAACATTTTATCATAAATCTTTATCATTCTGATTATTTCCTTTTTTATTTTTATGGTAATTTAGAACACAGAATTATAGTTTTTTGTGTCTGTTCATTCCAGCCTAGTAGTTTTGAAGGCACTCAGCTAAAGAATGATTTTTATCATTCCTCTAGTAAATGGCCAAATAATCATTTTCTTTTTAATACTTTAAGCAAATATATTTTCACATTTTCCAAGAAAATGGAGAGCCTAAAATAGATACCCTCTTGTGGCAGTTTAGTTCATAATAAAGTAACTGACATTTAAAGACTACAGTGTCTGCTTTTCCTAGTTCTCTAAATTCAGTTTTACCTATTGTATGATAAAATACAAGTGAGCGTTTTTCTATTCTGATTTCCTATAGTAGGGTAACAGACTTCTCACATGTTCTTTTTAACTCCTGGAGTTTAGAGCAATTTGTTAACTTTAAGAATTTTAAGAACTAAGCCTAGCATAGTGCTAAATTCCTATAAGCCCTGCAGTCTGGGAGGGTGAGGTAGTAGAATTCTAAGTTCGAGCCCAGCCTGGACAACTTAGTGACTAAGTAAGGCCTTGTCTCAAAATTAAAAATGAAAATTATAAAAGGGCTGGAAATATAATTCAGTGGGAAGAGCTTTTATTCAATCCCAAATCCTGCAAAAAAAAAAAAAAAGTACAGTCATGCTCAAATATGTCAACATGTGTCTTCTAATAAATACACTCTTCAGTATACTACAATATAGTTATCACCCTCAAAAGATTAACATTAGTATAGTAGTCGTTAATATCTAGCCCGTATCCCATGTTGTATTTCCTCACTTTCCCTAAGTAATATGCCTTACAGTTTCTTTTTAATTTACAATCTAATCAAGCATCACTTAGTGCATCTAGCCATCATTTGCCTTTAGTAATAACAAGGTAGTATTACTCCTTTAGTAATTCTCCCACTTTTTGTCAGCTTTTCCTAACTTTTGAAGCATCTAAGCCAGTAATTTTACAGAATGACTCCAATTTGGATTTGTCTGATTGGGCCATTATGATCAGCTCAGGTTAAACATTTTGGGTAATACTGCATAGGTGGAATATCTACAGTGAATTGTATCAGGAGGTACATGATAATTTGATGTGTTGCTGGTGACATTAAGTTTGATTATTTGTTCAGACAGTGACGCACCCTTCTTGTTTCTTCTATGAAAATCTACTTCTTTGTATGAGTAACATGAACGTTGCAGCATAAAATCATAAGTATTCTGTTTCTTAGCCACCTTTCCCCCATGATTTGAGTGACAATTTATGCCTAGATAAATTATTATAAAATTGTGATTTTTCTAATCCTGATATTCCTTCTTATTTACTGGAATTCTTTTAGAACAGCCTTTTCTTTCTTTCAGTACTGGGGATTGAACTCAGGACCTTGCACTTGCAAGGCAGGCAGCAGAACCACTGAGCTAAATTCCCAGCCCTAGAACAGCCTTTTCTAAGGGAAGAATAACTATGGATTCATAGATTCTTTATTTTTTTTAATTGGAAAAGTATAATCTGTTATTGTCAACATTTATGATGTGTAGATTGTCCCAAATTTGAACAAAGACCCCTTTCAAGGTTTTTTTTGTAACCTATCCCTTTTCACTTTTGGCACATTTTTTCATTTTTGTTGGTGCCGGGGATGGAACTCAGGTCCTTGAGCTTGTTAGGCAGGCGGCAGAACCACTGAGCTAAATCCCTGGCCCTAGCATAATGTATTTTAAGGTCACTTTGAATTCCATTAGCCCTTTCTCTAAGAATCTCCAGTTCCTTTTAGGGAAGAATAGAACCAAGACCTGAGTACTAGATATATTCCTCATTTGTTGATGATACTTTCTCTAGCTAGCCCTTTTCAGTAAATAGAGCTAAGAAATGTGAAATGTCATGAGTTCAGGCTAAGGGTAGTCATGCAGTCTTGAAGAAGGTAAACAAAATGAGAGTATTTAAGGCCAAGGATTTAGCTCAGTGGTGCCGCCATCTGCCTCGCAAACACAAGGTCCCTGGCACCAAAAAAAAATAGAGTATTTACTTTATCAGGTATGAAGACCTATTATAACACTATAGTACTTTAGACAAACAGTCTGACCAGTGGAATGGAACTAGAGAAATAAAAAATGGACAATAAATGACCTTAATCATTACTAAGTAACATGTTTAGTGGGGGAAAGGACGGCCTTATGAATAAATGGTTCTAGATTATTTAAATATCTAGCCAAAAGAAGTTTATATGCAACTCATACACACAGAAAAATCAACTGTGAAAATTGAAGCAGTGCTGAATTTTTTTGGAGGAAATGTCTGCATGACCTTGGAGTAGGCCAAAATTTCTTAAATAAGACACAAGTGACATCCATTAAAGAGAAAAAACCAGATGTATTTAAGAACTCTTGTGCACTAAGGAACACTGAGGGAAATTTAGTGACCCACAGAGTGAGAAGAGAGAAAGCCCAGTGCATATATTTCACAAAAGACTGCTCCATAATAAAGGACTCTGTCATCAGTGGGTAGGAGCTTTGAGAGATACTTCACAAAAGAAGATATCCAGGTGATAAACATATATGTGAATAAGGTGTACTCATTAGTCATCAGAGTAGTGCAGTTGAAAACCATAGTGAAATATTGCCATAAACCCTAAGGAAATTGAGAACACCAAGTGTGTCAAGGTTATGGAGCAGTTAGTAAATATGTAAATATAGTGGCATAACTATTTTTTTCTTTTTATTGAGTTTATTGGTACAATATAGGTATACAATACAGTTACATTCATTACTGGGATCCTGTACCTTCACATGACAGGTCTTGGTTCTCATTTTTTCCCCTTGTCCCTGCCCTCCCTTCACCCCCTCTCCCCTCCCCATTTACAAACGTTTTATTTCCATATTTTCATTTTCTCATATTTTTTTATTTTCCCTTATTCCCTTTCGCCTACCCTTCCCACTTTCCCTACACTTTTAGCCCTTTTCTTCCTATTTCACACTATTTTATCCCATTAGGATCTTGTGTACTGTTGTAGTTTTTCACAGCAGAGAAACTGTTCGGTATTTACACATGTGTGACTTATTTATTTCACTTAGGAGTATATCCTCAAAATGCATCCATTTTCCTATGAATGACTCTAATTTCTCATTCTTTATGGCTGAGTAGTATTCCATTTTATAGAAAAACCACATCTTCTTTATTCAGTTTCCAACAGATGGGCAAATGGGCAGTTTCCAAGTTTTAGCTATTACAAACTGTGCCGCTATAAACATTGGTGCGCATATATCACTGCGGTGTGATTCTTTTAATTCTTTTGGAAAGATACCCAGCAGAGGAATACCTGGGTCAAACAGAACCTCTACTCCCATCTCTTTGAGGTATCTCCATATTGATTTCCATAGTGGTTGCACCAGTCTGCACTCCCACCAACAATGGAGAAGGGTTCCTTTCTCCCTGCAACCCTGCCAACATTTGTTATTGTGTGATTTCTTGATAGCAGCCATTCTTTGTGGGGTGAGGTGGAATCTCAGTGTTGTTTTCATCTGCATCTCTCGAATGACCAGTGATGTGGAACATTTTTTCATATATTTACTTGCTGCTTTTACTTCTTTGTCTGAGAAATGTCTGTTCATTTCAGATGACCATTTTTGAATTGGGTCTTTATATTTGGGGGCGCTGATTGTTTTTGAGTTCTGTATATAGTCTAGATAATAGTCCGTTGTCTGAGGAGCAGCTGGTAAAAATTTTTTCCCACATTGTAGATTGTCTCTTAGTTCTGCTGATGGTTTCTTTTGCAGTGCAGAAGCTTTTTAATGAGATCCTAGTTGGTGATTGTTTCTGCTAGTTCCCTTGCTACTGAGGATTTGTTCATAAAGTCTTTTCCTATGTCAGTGTCTTCAAGAGTTCTGCCTAAATTTATCTTCCAGCAAGGTTAGTGTTTCTGTTTTAATATTTAGATCTTTAATCCCCTTGGATTTTAATTTAGTGCATGGTGAAAGATAAGGGTCCAGTTTTAATCTTTGGCAGGTTGAGATCCAATTTTTCCAACACCATTTATTGAAGAGGCTATCTTTCCTCCAGTGGTGATGGTCAGCTCCTTTGTCAAAGATGATGTAGCTGAGTACATCTGGAGTTGTTTTTGTGTCTTCCAGTCTGTTCCACTGATCCTCAGGTCTGTTTCTTTGCCAGCACCATGCTGTTATTATCACAGTGGCTTTGTAGTATAGTTTCAGATGGGGAATTGTTATACCCGCTGCCATGTGTCTGTTGCCTAGTATGGCTTTTGCTATTCTAGGTCTCTTATGGCTCCAAATGAATTTTTGGATTCTTCTTTCTAGTTCTGTGAAGTATAGTGCTGGGATTTCAGTTGGCATTGCATTGAATCTGTATAGCAGTTTTGGTAGTATGGCCATTTTCACTATGTTGATTCTTCCTACACAGGAGCAGGGGACATCTTTCCATTTTCTTATATCTTTCTCGATCTCTTTTTTCAGAGTGCTGTAGTTTTCAGTGTAGAGGTCTTTTGCTTCTTTTATTAGATTGACTCCCAGATACTTCATTTTTTGCGGTGCTATTGTGAAAGGAATTGTTTCCCTAATTTCTTTCTCAGTGAGTCTGTTATTTGTGTACAAGAAGGCTATTGATTTTTGGGTGTTGACCTTGTAGCCTGCTACTCTGCTAAAAGTGTCAATTAAGTCAAGAAGTCTTTTGGTGGAGTTTTTTGGGTCTTCAGTGTAGAGTATCATATCATCAGCAAATAATGACAGTTTAACTTCTTCCTTACCTATCTTTATTGCTTTCTTTCTCTTGTCTAATTGCTGTGGCTAATGTTTCCAGAGCTATATTGAAGAGGAGTGGTATAGCGCGCATCCTTGTCTTGTTCCTGATTTTAACTTGAAAGTGTTCAGTTTTGGACCATTTAATATGATATTGGCTATTGGTTTTTCATAGATGGTCTTTATTAAGTTGAGATATAGACCATCTATTCCAATTTTTTGCAGGGTTTTTATAATAAGTGGTTGTTGAATTTTGTCAAATGCTTTTTCTGCATCTATCGAGAGGATCATGTGGTTTTTGTCCTTGACTTTGTTAATATGGTGTATTACATTTATTGATTTACATATGTTGAACCATCCTTGCATCTTTGGAATAAATCCACCTTGGTCAGGATGTATGATCTTCTTGATGATCCTCTGTATTCTGTTTGCTACTATCGTATTAAGGATTTTTGCATCTATATTCATTAAAGAGATTGGCCTGTAGTTCTCTTTTTTTTAGTTGCATCTTGCCCTGGTTTGGGAATCAAAGTGATACTTGCTTCCAGGAATGAATTTGGAAGTATTACTTCCCTTTCAATTTCATTGAAAAATCTGAAGAGTAATGGCAGTAGTTCTTCTCTAAATGTCTTGTAAAATTAAGGACCTGGGCTTTTCTTTGTTGGTCCATTTTTAATTACATTTTCAATTTCACTGATTGTAATTGGGATGTTTAAAATGTTTTTAATCTTCTTCGTTCAACTTCGGTAATTCATAAGTATCTAGAAGTCTGTCCATTTCTTCTGTGTTTTCCATTTTATTAGAGTACAGGTTCTAAAAGTAGGTATTAATGATCCTCTGGATTTCTGTGCGATCTGTTGTGACTTCGCCTCTTTCATTCCTGATTGCATGGATCTGAGCCTTTTCTTTCCTTTTTTTGGTAAGGTTTTCTAAGGGTTTATCAATTTTATTTATTCTTTCAAAAAAACAACTCTTCGATTCATTTATTTTTTGTATCATTTTCTTAGTTTCCATTGCATTGATTTCTGCTGTAATCTTTATAATTTCCTCTCTTGTTCGAGCTTTGGGTTTTTCTTGCTCTTGTTTTTCTAGGCGTCTAAGAGTCATCATTAGGTTGTTTATTTGAGCTTACTCTGTTTTCCTAATGTGGGCATTCAGTGCTATGAATTTTCCACTTAGAACTGCTTTCATTGTGTCCCATAGATTCCTGTATGTTATATTGGCATTTTCGTTTATTTGTAAAAACTGTCTGATTTCTTCTTTAATTTCTTCTGTGATCCATTGATTGTTCAGGAGAGTGTTGTTCAATTTCCATGTGTTTGTGAAGTTCCTACAGTTTCTTATGCTGTTGATCTCCAGCTTTATTGCACTGTGATCTGATAATGTACAGGGAATAACTTCAATTCTTTTACATTTATTCAAACTTGTTCTGTGAGCTAGTATGTGATCTCTCTTGGAGAATGACCCATGTGCAGCTGAAAAGAATGTATATTCTGATTTTGTGGGGTGGAACACTCTATAGACGTCTAAGAAGTCCATGCGTTCAAAAGCTTGGTTCAGTTCTAGTATTTCCTTGTTGATTTTTTGCCTAGATGATCTGTCTATTGTGATAGTGGGGTATTTAGATCCCCCACTACAATTGTATTAGTGCTTATTTGGTTTTTCATGTTGTTTAATATTTGTTTTATATAGTTGGGGGCATTTATATTTGGTGCATATATGTTTATGATTGTCATTTCTTCCTCTTGAATTGTGCCCTTTACAGGGATGTAGTGGCCTTCTTTGTCTCTCTTAATCAGTTTTGGTTTGAAATTTACTTTGTCTGCGAATAAGATTGCTACCCCTGCATTTTTCTGGGCTCCTGTCACATGGAGAATTGTTTTCTACTGTCACTTTCAGTCTATGGGCTTCTTTTTGCACTAGGTGTTTCTTGTATACAACATATTGTTGGATTTTGCTTCTTAATCCATTCTGCCAATCTATCTCTCTTAATTGGTGAATTGAGGCCATTGACATCGATGGTTATAACTGATATGTACTGACTTATTATTGTCATTTTATTGTCCTTTTGTTGACTCTTTTTAATTTTTTGCCCTCTCCTTTCAGTTTATTGCCTTGGCTATTTCATTTGCTCTGTTGGGCCTCATGGTGTTGTGATCTTCATTGTCTTTTTCTAGGATATTGTTTAAAATTCCTTGTAGTGCTGGTTTAGTATTCATGAAGTTTCTCAAGTGTTCTTTGTCATGGAAGTATCTTATTTATCCATCCATTTTGAAAGAGAGTTTTGCGGGATACATCAGTCTTGGTTGGAGGTTGTTTTCTTTTAGGACTTGAAATACCTCACTCCAGGCTCTCCTTGACCTGAGGGTTTGTGTTGAAAAGTCTGCTGTGATTCTGCTGGGCTTTCCTTTGCATGTGATTTGTTTCTTTTCTCTTACTGCTTGTAGTATTTTGTTCTTCTGTTGAGTTTCTGGGATCTTGATTATTATATGTCTAGGTGTAGATTTTTTTTTTTTTTTATTGTGGGTAGTGGGAGTCCTATAATGCCTCACTTATCTGTATGTCAAATTCTTCCCCTCTGTTTGGGAATGTTTTCTGTCATTAATTCTGTGAATAGCTTTTTTAAGTCATTTGCATTTTCTCCTGCTACTTCTTGGATTCCTATCAGTCTTATGTTGTTACTCTTTGCATCATCTGGGAGTTGTTGGATCAATTTCTCATGATCCCTTACTGTTCTTAAGAGACCTCTCTTTTCACTGTAACTGTCTGTGATCCTATCTTCTATATCTGAGATTCTGTCTTTGCAATCTTTTATTCTGTTGCATACACTTTCAATAGAGTTTTTAATCTCCTGGATATCTGTTTGAATCTGTTTAATGGATTCCATTTCTTTCCTATGTTGGATGTTCATTGTTTCCATTTCTTTCTTATGTTGGGTCTTCGTGGTTTCTGTTATGTTCCTGAGCTCATCTATTTTTTTGTCAGTTTGTGTTCTAGAGTCTCGAATCATAACTTTCATTTTGCTCGCCATCTCTATGGTTATCTGGGAAATTGTTTCTGCTTTGAATTTTTCTAGAGCTTTATCTGTTTTGTTACTTACTGTGCTGTGAGTTCTGAGTGTCCTGGTGGTTCACTATCAGACTTTTCATCCTCCTTTGTCCTCCTGTTTGCCATTGGTGAACTGTAAGTCTGTCTTTGTGGCTTGCTTAAGTGTTTTCTCATCTTTATTTTTGCTGTTGGGTTGTTCTTGATTCAATCTCTGGGTCATTAAATCTTCCTGATATCATTGCATCCCAGCCTTTGATTCTCTAATGACTCATAGACATTCTCATTTTCATAATAGAGAAAACAACTCATCAAATCAATCCCTATCCTTTATCCCAATCGATATAGTCAGGAACACAATAGGATCAATCACCACCCTTTATAGCCAGCCATGCCTCTCAGGAGTTTGTCCAAGGACTGGCACAATCAGAGGATCTGGGGGGCGGTACTCAGCGGTGCCCCCTGGTTACCCTCCTGGCCCTGGGTCAGGAGCAATGGCCCCCATAGCGAAAGGCGTGGACCCGTAGACCAGCCAGGCTGGTGGAGGGAGATCTGAAGTCCCAGCCAGCCACTTTTCCAAAACTCACCCTCTTTGTGCTGGGTCTGGAGCAATTGATATAACTAGTTTTAAACAGTGTTAAGTATAATTCTACCCTGAGTATCATAATCTACTGCAAAATTTGTAGTCAATAGAAATGCATATATGGAATGTGTTCATCAAAAGATGCTGTTTTAATATGAATTATATGAAATAGCCATTTTTTGTAGAGACTTGCAGCAATTACATATGGCCGAGTCTACTGCACTGTTCATAGCAGCACGGTTTGTTACAGTGAAAGTCTAGAAGTTACTGAAATACCTATCTACAGTAGGATAGGTAAGTAAACTGTGATATCAGTCACCCTGTAACATTAAGGATGAAGTACAGCTACGTGCAAGATTGTGCATAACTGTCACCCAGATAACAGAAAAGGCAGCCTGTCACCAAAAGTATATATGATTCCATATACAGAAAATACAAAAATGGGTAAAACTACTGTATGGTGTTAGAAATCTGGATAGTGGTTACCCTTGGAGAAGTGACTAGAAGGGAAGGAAAGGAAGGAGTTCTAGGGCACAGGAAAGGTTGGGTTTCCTACTGCTAGTTGTGTGGTATGTTCTCTGTAAAACTTCAGTGAATTGTACACTGAACCGTATTTGTACTTTTTTGTGTATGTATTACACTGAAATAAACTAAAACTCCTAAGTGTAATTTCACTTTAACATTGTATTTTTTCTTCTCTTTTCCCTAGTTCTTAGTCGTATATTTTTTGTCCTACATTTACAAACCTCAGTTTCCCAAAACATGTATTTATTCATTTGTCCAATCCTACAATATGCAAAATAATTTTAGAATTACAGTATACAAGGGCTGGAGATTTAGCTCAGAGGTTCCAGCACCTGCTTCATAAGCACAAGGTCCTGAGTTCAATCCCCATACCAAAAAAAAAAAAAAATTACAGTATGCATACTACTACTACGAACAAATCCAGGGCAAGGAATTTAGCTCAGTGGCACTGTGCCTGCCTCTGGAGTGCAAGGTCCTGAGTTCAATTTCCAGTACTGCAAAAAAAAGAACAAATCCAGTAAGTTCCAGATTTCTGGGTGGGTTGGTTGGTTGAATTTTGAGACAGAGTCTTGCTGAGCTACCCTGGCTGGCAGTTGTTATTAGGCAACTAATAACAACTCCTGCCTCAGACTACCAGAGTGCTAGGATTACGACCGACCATGTGCCACCCCACTTGATCTGAGTTCAGGGTTTGTTTGCAGTTCTTTTTGTCCTCAGACTGTATTCCATGGGGGCAGGGATATGTATGTATGTATATTTATTTATTTCAAGACAGCTTTCAAAAGTGTTTTGGATTGATTTCTTTCAGCCTGTTTTTCTGTCTGCCTTCCTGCCTGCGTGCCTTCTCTTTTTTGAAATAAGTAACAGATTTCACTGTATACTGTGTTTTATATTTTTATCTTTTGGATAGATTTCTTGGGACCCAGTTGGAAACAAGTCAGCTTTGACCATTTCAAAAGACTTGTTAGGACAAGTGGTTCAATTTCTTTAGGGAAATAGGGTGGACCCTTGGCTTATGACCTCAATTCATTCACAAGGGCTGGTTGTAGAAGGCTCAGGCTTCTCTGCACAGCTTTCAAAGTGTTTCTCATGGTTACAGGCAGACCTCAGTATCCTTAGGGAGACAATGGCCCAAGATTTCTTAATTAACCCCACATAGGAAAGGATGCTGTAATGTTTCTTCCAGAACTCTTTAAGAGAGAACTCTGTACATGAGACCATCTGGAAGCATAAGCAGCCAGCATTCAAGTCATAACTCAAGACTTTGTAAGTTAAAACTAAAATTCCTGTTGTAACACAAGTTGTTTGTATGTCAGGCTTATCGTATGTCTAAGCACAAGCTGTATTTTATTGAGTATTCAGTGTATCCAGAGATGATGTATATTGAGATCAAGTCCACATAAAAGTCGTTTTCCCAAATAGTTTATAGATTGCACTTTAAAAAACCTTTATTCTTCTTTTCTTGTAGTTATTTTCACTAAAAAAGCAGCTATCAAGAGGAATAGAAAGGGACCATGTTTATTGATGACTTCACGTGGGCTAGCACTGCACTTGGTGCTTTCCCTAACCTTATCCTATTTAACTTTCCCAGTTCTTGTAAGTTTGATCAAAGTTGACTTTTCATGTTTTGAAAATACGGAACTAAAAGAAACTGAAGATTCAAGAGATTTGGAAACTTACCCAGAGTTACATGGCTGGAAGTGACAGATTGGGTTTTGTGTGAACCTATATCTTCTTTACTCCAAAGCAAATGCTCAACTAGAAGCATTTTCCTTATTTAGAATAAAATCATTTTTGTTGAAGTTTAGGGTTGATTCTGTGTGAGAAAGGAGAAAAGAAAAGGACTAAAAACAACAACAAAAAAGTGTTCAGGTTGGAGATGTTAGCACTTCTTTCCACATCAAAAAAAAAGTGAGACATTTAGTTGCTGCTCCAATTCCTGGAAACAGTTTCCATAATGAATCTTTTGTCCCATTGCAGTGGTGCTGTGGTGGTGGTGATATTAGTATTAGTGAGTTTAGGTCATTTAATTTCTTGATGTACTGCTCCAGAGTATCTGCACTGCCAGTAATAGGGGTAAATTATGTGGTCGATATGAGAATTATCTGAGAAGCCATGGAAATAACTTCTGATCCAGTCTTTCCTCATCTTTGCTACCTTGGAGAGTTGCTGTGGGCTGCTAATTTTTTGGTGCTCCTCAGTGGAGTTGATTACAGCTTCTAAGAGATCTTTGTAAGGCCAGTGATTGGGGATGCTACTTCTGTCCACAATGCTTCCATGACTCCAGTTTGCTTTTAGGTAGAACCCAGACACCCTCTAGTGTGAAAGTCTCATTGTGTCCTGAACCTTGCCCGGCTCTCTATGGAGCCTGCATTCCAGCCTTGCTCAGCTGTTGAGTTCTCTCCACTCATTGTTCACTCTTGGGGATCTGTATTTGTGTACATGTTTTTCTCTGCATGTTCTCACTGTCCTTGCCTGTGCAGCCTTCTCATGCCAGCAACCTTGTTTGTGAGGCACCACCCTCCAGCAACCCTGTTTTTCCCACTTTTCATCCAACTAGATGATTTGGAGTAGAGTTAATTTGTCATTCTGAGCCATAAAATGGTTAAACTTTGCCTTCTGTGTCAAGTCTGAAATTGTGATTAGTGTTATTTATGTATCTTTTAAGTTCTAGTAACACTTTTGTCATTAAAAAATATCTAGCATTCCGTGTTTTCGGAAAGTAGCTTATAATTTAACCTTCTTAATGTTTTACTTGAAATGGCATATTTTCTGCACTTAGACCATGTTTGTTTCTTCTTTCTCATCGTTGAAAGTAAAAAGCAAAACGTAATGACTTTGAAGAAAGAAATTAGGGTAATATTTGCTTTCTTGCCAAAATAGAACAGCTACTTCCAAGTGTGTATGTCAGACTTATCATTTTGAAATTACCAGAATAGGAAAACATATTACTTTGTGATTATAGAAATTAGAGGATACTGGGGGTATGTCAGACTTACCATTTTGAAATTACAAGAATAGGAAAACATATTACTTTGTAATTATAGAAATTAGAGGATACTGGATGTGGTGTTGCCAACATTTTATTTTGAAAAAAAATTTGGTCGTACAGAAAAGTTGAGTTGTACAATTAATATAATAAACACTTAGAGTTTACTAAACTACTTACCTAGCCCTTTCTTATTTTTTGAAACAGGTCTTGCTAAGTTGCCCTGGCTTGCTAGAACTTGTAATCCTCCTGCCTCAGCCTCCCAGAGTGCTGGAATTACAAGCGTATACCACCATACTTACCTAGAATTGCTTGTTTTTTAGTTATGAGATTGTTTTTAATATGTGTCTTGATGATAATCCCTTGTCAGATTTGTATTTTGCATACATCTTCCCCCAGTCTATAGGTTTCCAATTCATTCTTGTTAAAAGTTTCTTTAGAGGAACAAAAGTTTTCATTTGTGATGAAGTCTAATTTATTATATTTTTTGTGATTATTGCTTTCTGTGTCCTAAAAAATTTTGCCTACCCCTCCAAAGAAAGCATTATTTCTGTTCTGCTAAAGGCTTTGTAGCTTTTTAAAATATTAATGCATATTATCTACTCTAGGTAATTTGTCTCTGGTGTGGTGTATATCTTTTTATTTCCATATGGGTATCCATTAGTTTGAGTGTCAGTTTAAAAGATTTTCCTTTCCCTGCGGGATTGCTTTCTCACTTTTATCTAAAAGCTAGTGGTTATTTAAGTGTGTTATCAGTGTCTAGACTCTTTAATCTGTTGCACTGACATATTTGTCAGTCCTCGTGATAGTGCTACACTAATTCTCATCAGTTATTGGTAGAGGTCTTGTACATAAATTTTGATAGTGTTGTCAGTGAAAAAAAATTTTTTTTTGGTACTGGGGATCGAACTTGAATGAAATTGTTTTAAAATTTTTTATTTTAGACATTCTTCATTATATGACCTAATCATTTTTTTCTACTCTACTTAGCTAGTGATTTTGTAAACTTCTGATACCACTTTCTTACTTGAGAATCATTGGTACAAAAAGTCATATATTGTTCTGTGAAGCATAATGCTTTGAAAGATGTTTCAGTCTGCATCAATTGAAAGAAGGATTTACTTATGCCAAAATGGCAGGGAAACCCCAGAGCGAGTTTATTTGTGCCTGTTTGTTATAGTCATATTACAGAAAGTGTATATGAATATGTATATTTTAAAGAAAACAGCAGTCAGCAACTGATATATGTTCTTGTTATTAGTGGTGGTAGATGTCAGGAGCTCATTTTGGGAGTGGTGTACAGGGTCCCATTATGTAGTTCAAGCCTAGCTTTTAGCCTTGAACACACTGGACTCAAATTTGCACCTCCCTCTTCCCTCAGACTCTCAAGTGCTGAGAATATAAATGAATACCACCACACCTGGCTCATGGAGCTTCATTTTTTACCTAACTGGTTATGTGACTGTTGTTTGATGATTTTACACATATTTGTTAAGTGTTAGACTCAGTGATCTGTTCTTTCAAGGGACAGTTCAACTTATTCCATAATCATTCATAAGTGCCACTAGTATTGTATTTGCTCAAGACACTAACCAAATGAGAAACCAAAAAAAGTTGGTTTAATTTTCTCCACATTTTTAAACAAATTCTTACCTGTTAAAAGAAAGGGTTTTTATAGAATTGCTGAACAGTACCCTCAGGCAGGAGGATGTCAAACCTGTCTCAAAATAAAAATAATAAAAGTGTATATATAGTTTAGTCCAAAGGTGTACAGCATTAAATTACCAGTACTGAAAATCCATTCAGTTGAATTTGGTTAGTGTATACATATAATCCCAAGACTCTGAGAAGCTTAGACAGGAGGGATTACAAGTTCTGGTCTAACCAGGACAACTTGGTTGCTTAGTGAGACCCTGTCTCAAAAAATTTTTAAATCCCTAGTGTACCTCAGTGTGAAGGTCTCGGGTTTAATGCCTAAAACAATAATCATGCTGCTAATGACTGAGTGGTGATTTTCTGATTCTGTCATTCCTTGCATGTATTAGGTAACGTTCTACCTTACATATAAACTTTCCTTTTTCCATCTTTTATTTATTAATTTAATCAGTATGGAATCATGGACAGTATGGGTATAATCTATTACTATTACTTCTTTTGATGCTTCAGTTGTCTTTGAGTTGGCCAGTGGCAAATTCTTCAGACTGGCATCTGTGTCCCTATAATAAGTCCAAATTTTTTTAAGCACCTGTTTGTTTACTGGCACAAGATGTTCTGGGTTCAACTTGTGCTTTTCCTTCCCCAATCGTGAAATCAGTCATTTCTTCAAAAAAGTCTGGTTATTTGTAGGAAAATGAATGCACCTTCAGACCATAATGTTAAATGAAATGAATTGAGACTCACAGGCATAAATATGACGTGGTTTCTCTTATATAAGAAACCCAAAGTAAAAAAATAAAGAATAAAATAAAAGATAATAGGAATTATAGGAGATAAATCATTCTCAAAGGGGAAAGGGATCAAGAGGAGAGAGGGCTAGGGAGGGAGGAGTTTAGAAAAGGAATTGGGCTGTGTTATGTACACATACTAACTCCACATAAGGAGTCTAAACTTGCGTACTACGAACATGTATTCAAAAAAAGAAGGAGCTCAAAAGGTGGTTAGAGTGGAGAGAGAGAGGAAAGAGAAAGGGAATGAAAACAGGATTTAAAAAGTCTTAGTGTTTATAGACCAAGATCTGGGAACTAAATGTGTTCATTGCTACTTGCTACTGTGTTCATTGATTTTTGATCCTCTCAGTAGGTTAAAAATATATATACATGTGTGCACACATATCTGTTTCTGTCTCTATCACTATATGTATTAAAAATCAGAACTGGACATGTTAGTGCCAATAATCCTGGCATTGTGAGGGAGTGAGACAGGAGGATTGCAAGTTCAAGCCCAGCCTGAGCAATTGAGCTACTTAGCATAACCTTACCTTAACATTAAATTAAATAAATAAAACAAAACAGAAAGGTTGGGGATGTGACCCAATGTGAAGGCCTTGGGGTCAGTCTTCAGTACAGTGGCAGTGGCTGAAGTGGGGAGAATAGTTGTGATTTCTCCAGTTTCATTCCAGCCTCCCAAGGTTCATGCTGGCTTTCACCTTTTCCTATTTGCAACGCCATTCACTAGCCTCTGCTTTTGTGAAAATAAATCTATACTTTAAACTTACAAATGTTATGGTGTATAAATTCTATCCCAGTAAAGCTGTTTTTAAAATACTTGCTATAACTTGAGTTTTGTATTCATTTACATTGTTTTTTTAACCCTTATCTAAAAGTATATATATCCCAAATCTCATATTCAAAAATTCCTAACACTAGTTCTATCATCTGTTCATCCATGTTATTTGAAATATAGATGAGTTCATTATTGTTTTTATGTATTTGCTAATTTTATACATTTATTTTTGCATCCTGTACAGTAGTGTATAAAAATGTGTTTTCCCTGCAGCCTCACCAACAGAATGTATTATCAGACATTTTTACCATTTACTACTTTAGTATAATTTTAATTAAATTTCTGTATAAGTAACATTTAACATCTTTCATATGTTTAACTGCCATTTCAAAAAAAATTTTTTTCTGTTGGGGAGTAAATTATCTGTTCATTTTTCCCACCACATTTTTAAACTTTTTAGTTGTTTTGTTTTTGAGACAGGATCTCATTATGTTCAGGCTGGCTTTGAACACACAGTGACCCTCCTGCCTCAGCTTTGAGAGTGCTGAGATTACAAGTGAGCATTACCATACACAGCTCAACTTTTCAGTTTTTAAAAAGTTGTTTGTATACTGGGGATACTAAACATTTGATATGCTTTGGGGTATTTGGGGGGGGTCATAGTTTGAAAACTTTTCCAGGTTGTAGAAAAATCTCATCATTATTTGTTTAAAGTATGAATATGATTTGAGCGTATCTGTGTATGTGTGTACATTTAGATCCCCTATCCTCTTACGTTATTTTTGTCTCATAAGCTCTTTTCTCCCATAGTATGTCTTTGCTTTGTGTGTTTTCCTAGCTCAACTTGGATGTTTATATTTTTTTTCATATGAACTTCAGTATCTACACTTGTAAATTAACTTGGAGAAAACTGACATTTTTACAGTGATGTGTTATCCTGTCCACAAACAGGGACTTCCTGTTTATTCAGTCCTGCTTTTGTCTTTTACAGGAGTTTTACACATTTCTTGTTGTTAGTTTACTTCTAAGGATTTTTTATCTTTTTGCTATTATTAAGGAAGTGTTCTCTGTGAATATGTTTTTTAAAAGAAACTGCTGATTATTTGTGTATTTGAAGGCTATTCATTTCTGAATGTGATTGAATTTATTCTAAGTTTTTGTAGATTTCTTAAACCTGTACATTTATGTTTTTCTTCTAATTTGGGGCATTATTTTTGCAAATATGTTTTCTACCCCATTTTCTCTGCTATCTTTCTAGGACTCCAGTTATAAATAAAATATATCTTTTGATACCATCACATACACCACAGAGGGTCTATCCTTTTGTGAAAAACACTTTTCTCTTTGTCTCATAATTTATTTTCATTCTTTCATTGTTACAGATATAATGGTTTATAAGTCTGAATTTTTCTCTGATTATCACTTAAATATATGCTATAGATTCTAGCATACAAAAATATTAATGTTTCTTTTTTTAGAAATTCTTTCAATTCAGTTTGTAGCTTTTTTTCTAAGAAGTAATAGGAGATGATTTCCAGATACACAGTCTTTTATTAACTTGTATTCTATCACATTGAGATCAAGGTATTTGTAATAATTTTTATTTATAGAATTTACCAAAATTTACTTTATGACTTAATATGTGACTTTTTTTTAGTATTGTATGTATATTTGAGAAGACGTATTCTGTATCATCCAGGTGTAAAGTTCAATATATATTGATAACATCTTTTTCTTGATTGTGTATTTGAACTTTTATATATTCTCATTTTTTTGCCTACTTTATCTGTCTTATACAAAGAGTGGCAGATTGAAGTCTCCTGTTTGGCATTTCCTTTAGACCTCCTGTCCATTTAGTTTTCTAACCATAGATATTGTACTGTTCTGTGACTAGTCATAACTGCGTGTCATAATCTCCATTATAATTATGGATTTGAGCAGAAAAATGCGTCTTTTGTCACTATTCTTATACTTGAATTGAGTATCTTCTGTATTCAGGATCACTATCCCTTGGGCATACTGATCTGTAACACATCAGTGATGAAATAGCACAGTGTTGTCCTCATAGTTACCTGAGTTACACCATGCACATGCATTTTAGAGATCATTCTTCAGTTCTCACAAATGGGATTTATTTTAAACGATGAATAACTTTGTTGATTTGATTGTGGAGGGATTATTTTTGTTTTTTAGATCATTACAGCATTTTTGCTGCTCAGGTTTTTTCCTGGTTTAGACCCTCAGGTAAAGAAAGTTTTGTAAATAGTGGACTGTTTCAGGATTGTTTACTTGAAATTTTAGAAAAGGCAAGCTAATTTATAGTAGTAGAAAGTAGATCCGTGATTATGTGGGGCTGGATATGACAGGTATTGCAGAGGGGTGCGAGAAGCCTTCTGGAATGATGAGAAGGTCCTGTGGCTCCAGTGTGAGCATGGTTTCACAGTGTCCGCCTCCATCAACATTCACCGGTTTTTATACTTTAAATGGATGTGCCTTATCTTTGAATTATACCTCGATAAAATTGAGATATCTCTCTGACATAATCAGAAATAAATAAATAAAACAAGTTTTAGTTGTTAAGAAGGAAAATGGTTATCAAGAAGCTGAATGTAAGACTTTATTTAATTAAAATGAAACGACCATATGAAAATTATTAAAACATTAGATTTCATAGGAATAAAAAGATGAGTGAAATGCAGTTCTATCTCTTCAAGATTGTAAAACTTACCAAGATGGAGAAAAGACTGTCAGTAATATGCAAACCATACAGGTAAGTGTTGAGAGAAGGCTTATAGGAATAATGAAAAGCATCAGACCCTTCTCATCCCTGGCTTTTAGAGAGAATTAAACTCTACAAATATGTTGTGAGTGACTGGTTTTCAGTTCTCCCAAGGATGACGTAGCACATACCATTTTAAATACTTACGAGATAAGTTAATTTATTATGTATTGCAGGTGTGTTTGGGCATTAGAGCGTAATTCTCTCACTAGAACCCATGGAGAAAAGCTAGTAGATTGAAGCCATACTCCCTAGATTAAATCTTTGTTCTATTTCTTAAAAACTGTATAACTTGGACAAGTTTTGCAACTTCTTGGTACCTCACTATAATGCTGACATAGTAGCAGATGCAGTTATGTATTGAGTGGAATAAACTGTGTTCATATGAGTGAAATACTTAACACCATGCATAAATGAGGTGTCGTAGTAAATAGTACCATGGAAACTTTGACAACTAACATTGTCATCTTCATCGTCCTCGTTCACAGACTGTGCACAGGTATTATAAAGGTTGTAGGGGGAAAAGACCTGTCCTTTTGGGGCAAAGTGAGGCATCCTAGAAAGCCTCTGAAATAGATACTTGCACTAGTTCTTAAAGATCGTTGAGTACAGTTAACTATGTGCAGAAATCAGAAATAGGGAATTCTAGACAGGAAAAAAAATGCTTAAGCAAAAACAAAGACAACTCAGTGTATATGGGAATACTAAACAATTTGGTATAGCTGAAATTTGAGGAACATGCTGCTACTTAAGAAGGTAGAAGATAAAGCACTGAGGATTTTGAATGCTAAGCAAGAAATGTGGGCAGAATTTAGTGGATAGGGGAGGGACAGAGAAGTTTGGGTCAGTTGAATGACATTTGTTTATTCATCGAGTGGGCTGTAGTTGAATAGTGATAGTGTCCTAGGCATTGGGACTAAAGGATGAATAAGACAGCATGCAGTGGTTTTTAAGTGCTTTCATTGATTGGAACTGGACCAGCTTGACGTCTAGAATAGCCCATTATTCGGTTTCTTTTGGGTTTTTTGTTTTGTTTGTTTTACTTTGTATTTCCTATGAAGTTAAAAAAAAAAAAAAACCTATCTTACAAGATTGCTGATTCAGTCCTAAAAATAGCGTGTCTTCATTTTCTTTCCTCATTACTGAGACACAATACCCAATAGTCACAAGTTAAAGGAGGAAAGGTTTATTTTAGCTCACAGTTTGTACAGGTTTCAGTTCATAGTCCTCTGGCTCCAAAGTATTGCATCATGGCAGAGGGGCAGCACAGAGGAAAAACAGTTCATGGCATGGCAGGCAAAAGGCAGCAAAGCATCAAGCCTGCCTTTCCCTTTTATCCTGTTCAGGCTACCAGACTTTTGTGTATTGCCACCCACACCTAGGGTGAGCCTTCTATTTTCAGTAAATCCATTCAGCCATCCAGAACTGTGCTAATTCTAATCAGTAGGCTAATTTAGTATCACACACCCTTAATCCCAACATCACACACTGTAGATCCAACCTTCCAAAAAGCCCCATCTGTGAGCACATCAGGTTTTGACGGACATCTAGACACAAGGCATAACATAGTATGTATAACCTATAAATGAAAGCTAGATTCCAGAAAACTCATTTGGAAACTACTGCTTAGAGAGTATAATGAGCATGACCCAGAGTGGATGGGGGGCAAGTGTGCCTTTGTGGGTATTTAGAATTGATACTTGAGCCCAGGCGTAAGATGAGATTACAGGAAGAGCCAGGGATTTAGCTCAGTGGCACTGTGCCTGCCTGGCAAGTGCAAGGTCCTGAGTTCAACCCCTGCTACTGGGGCAGGGGGTGGGGGATAACATTAGAGGAGAAAGTACAGAAAGAAGGAGTCAAAATCTTAAACTATTAAAAAGAGGTTGGGGAAACAAAAGATCCCATTGAAAAGGTATAACTTACTGATAACACTTTTCGTAAGTAGGTAAGAGGGCCTATAATCCTAAACAAAAGATCTAAATTCCCCTGGCAAGAAAATTGATTTCTTCTTCCTTAAAGATAGGGTTAGTGTTTGGGAGTAGGAAGGAGGAGTAGAGTTTATATCTGAGGATGACAACATTGTTAGTAAATAAATCTAGGGTCCCCAGTTATTTACTGAGGAAGGTATGAGAGGGGCAGTATATTGTGGTCTTGAGAATAATGAAAATGCTTTCGAATGGTGGTGATGCTAATTTAATTTAAAGTAAACTTGTAAAAGTTAAAGGATATATTTTGGTGCCTATATGGAGGCATAGTGTGACTTTGTATTTCAGTTGGATAGTCATCTTGGCTCCTTAATTTCTCAATTCTTTTTTTAAACCTGCACCTTTCTTATGACACCCAAGAGGTTAAAATAGAACAGGCAGTCAGATTAGGTTAGAAAGGCAAATGTTTAATTTCCACCTCAAGATAACATTGTGGAAGCCAAGCCTAAGATTAAATGGATCCCCTCTCTCCAACTGAGTTACACAGTGAGGTAGTATTTTCCCAATTTAAGCAATGTGCCTATTTCAGGAGCACTTTAACACAACTACTAAGCAGAAATTCTTCGCCTGTTAATTGCTGAGATTGTGAAACATGATCAATATTAACTTACTGTGACATGATGCATTTTTGCGTAAATATGATTGCTGCTTGATGCCTGTTAGTGGTGCTTCGTTCTCCATCATAGGCTCAGAAGACTGTGTGGCCAAGTGGTATAATACACATTTCTCCCCTGCCTTTTCTCATGTAGATGATTCTGGACTCTGCACCAGTTGGTCTTCTGTAGGCTTAACTGTGTCATCATGGTAATGTCCAGCTATCTTTGTTTTCCTTATTCTGTGGCTGCACTTGACTATTAAGTAGCTTTCCATATGATTGAGGAGTTACCTGTGTTTTTTTCTAGGTTGACAAAATGAAAATATGGCAGTTGTAGTTAAATTTTTCATAAAGAATTCATGAATACTCTAGAGTATGTCTTTGTCATCTTGAGATCTATGTTCTAGAGTTCTGCCCATTTCTCAAACCCTTACAGTTGACAATTTGGCCATGAGTAGTCGTGGAGGACAGACAAGGCACTGTGGCAACATATAAAGACGTATAAGACAATAAAGATTTTAGGATGATAGAAATATTTTATTCTAAGCTTACAGAAAGCCAAAGAAGAGGGTGCAACTAGTGTGTGATCTAGTACTTCGGGTAGATGTCAGAGCACTGGATTAAACTGAAGGTGAATAGAAAGTAGTACTATTCAAATAGTAGCCCCCACACTGATACCAATGCAAGTCTTCTGTAAATAGTCTACTGTCAGGTAAATTGAGAAATTGAGTGTTTAGAGGCATCTGTGGCAGTGTGACACTGATAAGACACTCAAATGCATGATGTGTAGTCTCCTTCTTGAACTGAGTGTAGATCAGTCTGGATATTGTCAAATTGATTTGCCCTGCTAGTCCTGTGCAATAGGACCATATATTGGTCCACAGCAGACTGTGAGTTTAAAAATATTTCTCTTAACCAGTTACAGAAGCACTAATATAATGAACATTCTAATAAGAATGAAAAAATGGAAAAGAGAACGGTAAGAGAAATTTTAGAAGCTTTAGACCATATTCCTTGGCGAAGAAAGACTTTGTCTCTTACCCTTACATGATCCCCAGTACACAGAACACTTCTAGTGAGTTTACATTGACCTTTACTGAGTTGTTTTGAACAATAATGAGGTCGTAGATGGTATTTGCATCAGTAAAGGTGACAAAATAGCATTAAAATTAAGTCTTTCAAATTTGGATTTCTTAGTCTTAATAATTCTCACTTTTCCTCCTTCTTTTCCCAGTACTAAGGATCGAACCCAGAGCCTCATGTATGTTAGGCAAGGGTTCATCCAGTGAGGAACATCCACAAATTTTTCTTCTGTTTAAACAGGGTCTTGCTAGATTACCTAGGCTGGGATTGAATTTAAGCTCTTTCTGTCCCGGCCTGCCAAGTAGCTGGTATTACAGGAATGTACCATCACACCTGACTGTCATACTTCTTAAACCAGTTTTTCCATTTCACTATTTCAATTCAGTCAGAAAGTATATTAGGGCTTTCTCCAGGTGTAACAAATTCAAATGTTATCTAATAAATGAGATCAGAAGTACTGTAGTAGGAAGATGCCAGATGGCATTAAGTATCAAAACAAAAAACAAAAAAGATTATCTGCATCTGGCTATGTGCATGCAGCCTTAGGGAGTGTGGCTGGAAAATGCACAAAGTGTATGGTGTTACGTCATCTGACGGTTATGTACATGGTGTTGCCAGAGAAACATCAAACCTAGAAAAATAGCTATGAAAGAATACGTACAAGACAAATCTTCTAGAAATGAATCTTCACACCATATGGAAACAGCCCATTATGTCTGTGATGAGTGTTTTATGTGGTTTTTTCCTAATTTTTATAATCATAAAAGATAGCTGTTGTTGTTAATTGCATTTCCATAGATAAAGCACCCAAGGCACAAAAACCTTACTTTTCCAAGATCCCACAACAAAAACATATTTGTCTCTAAAGTCATGTGCCTTCTACAAAACCATCCTGCCTCTAAACTTCATCAGGCTCTCTGTAATGTTATCTTCTCACTAAAATTAAATAACCGGGTTTGGTTTGGTTTTTGATACCAGGGATCAAACTCGGGCCCTTGAGCTTGTAGGGGAGGCAGCCGAACCACTGAGCCAAAGCCCCAGCCCAATAACCAGTTTTTTTTAATAAATGCCTTTGAAAATCACATGTAGATTAGTCAAACTGAAAAACAATATGGAAATCACATTTGCTCTTAGTGAAGAGTGTTGGAGTTAGAAGATAGGATTAAAGATTTGTGATTACCAGCAGAAACAACTTGAAAATGTATCCATTCGTATTTGAACATTTAAAAAACATGGAACATAAATAGCAGTGTGTGTCACCCATGCCTCAGCTACTGAAAACAAAAAGATGCTCAGGATTCTCAAAAGTATGCTAAATTTACTAGTGATCTATAAAATCATTATAGATGGTGAACCTTGTTATTTTTTTCTCGTAGGTTTCCTACATTCAAGTTACTTATTATCTTGCTATTTTTATCTCAAAATAAAAAGTATTGCTTTTGCTCTTGTAGAGTAAACCTCAATGGGAGTAGAAATTAGTTCTTGGGGGATGAGTGAAAGAATCTTTTTTTATCCGTGTATAAGAGACAGATATACATACCATAAATGTGCAGTATTAAAATTTATAAAAAGTGATTTAGGAAAGAAATTACAGAAACAGTCAAATCATAATAACATAAAAGGTTGAAAAGTACTATTTTAGGTGGTTTTCTTGTTTTACAACTACTAACCTTAACATCTCACTGACTATAACAATGATATACCATCCAATCTACTGAGATTTGGTCCTCTTAGCTTTCGCTCATCTGGGCCAGGGATTTAGCTCAGTGGTGCCACCCTTGCCTAGCAAATGCAAGGTCCTGAGTTCAGACCCCAAAACCAAAAAACAAAACAAAACAAAACTTTTTGCTCATCTATTGTGTCTTTGCCAAATCTTGAAAGCTGTAGTCATTTCATTCTTATATTCTGTGTCTTATTGCAGAATTGAGACCTGGAGATATAATATACAATATAAGGAAAGTTCTTTGTTGTAAATCTCCCAGCCAGTTGTCTATAAAGAAAAAAGAGCCAGGCAGAGTGCTGCACACTGGTAATCCCAGCTATTTAGGAAACTAAGGCAGGAGGATCCCAAGTTTAAGCACATGCTGGGCAGCTTGGTAAGAGCCTGTCTCTGAATAAATTAAAAAGTGCTGAAGAGAGCTGGGGATTTAGCTCAGTGTGGTTCTACTGCCTGCCTTGCAAGCCCAGAGACTCGAGTTCAATCCCCAGTACAAAAAAAAAAAAATTGCTGAAGATAGAGCTTAGTGGGAAAGCAATAGCCTGTGCGTGAGGCCCTGTGTTCAATCCCTAGTACCACCAAAAAGACAGTGGGGGTGGTAGGACTTTTTAGAAGCTGGTAACATGCACTGTATCATCTCATAGTAAGAGTCTGAGCAGGGACATGGCACCCTTCAGTCATGTGAGTCAGATACTTCCACCTAGTGATACCACTGGAATGTGAAGACCCAACTAAGGATAGACTGCAAACTATATTCCTCAACCCCTATCCCCATCCCTTGTGACTTCCTGTCCTCTCCCTCTGAGCAGTGCTTAATCAGAAAACTATTAATGGTAAAATTCCAGCCCCCCCCCCAGAAGCCCCACCTTAGCTGCAGTTCACATCTTGAGAGGACAGAGAAGGCATAAGAAGTGGAGCTGCTTATGCCTGCTGCATCTGGGTTCCCAGGGGGGAGATATCATCAGTACAAACACAGAGCAGATCCTCAGGCTGGTTTGTCCTGGAGAATATGCTGTAATATTGAAACCACTGATGATTTCCTTCAAAACCACATTATCTTAGAAATATCAGAAATATTATTCCTCCTCTAGAAATGGTGTTTTCATTGGGGCTAGTTTGTTAATCTGTTTACATCAGATGCACTACATGTACTCAGTTCATATTTTTAAATGGTAAAGGACATTATATGTGTGTGTTGTGTGATATATATCACATACACACGCACACATATGTTTGTGTGAGACATGTTCTCCCTACGTTGCCTAACTGATCTCAAACTCACAATCATCTTGCCTTAGTTTCCCAGGTATCTGGGATTATGGTTATGTGCCACCAGTCCCAGTATTTTTTTTTTTTTAAGTAATAAAAATGAAGGTCTTTAGCTGGGTGTGGTGGCTCACACCTGTAATTACAGCACTTTTGGAGTTTGAGGCATTTAATTAACTATTGAGATTTACCATACCCGTGTCATAATGATCTGAAGGTATAATATTTCACAGCTGTGTTTATAAAATTAAAAAGAAAAATAAGGATCAAAAAATATATTTTTGGGCTGGGGATTTAGTTCAGTGGTTTGGTGGCCTGCCTTACAAGTGCAAAGACCCGTGTTCAATCCCCGGTACCAAAAAATATATATATTTTTTTTTCTCCTAAAAATATGATACCCTTAAAAACAAACTTTAGGTTTACTTTCCACTGAAATTTTCTCCTTTTGTGCATTTAGCTCGTGTAGATTTTGAGTATTTCATTCCTACAGCAAGTAGCTACTGAGGACTTGTGACAGTGAGCAATGTAGAAAGAGAAAAGGAAAGTCCTCTCTGAGCTTCTCTGTCAGAATGCTATGGGAGAAGCATCCTTCAGTGCTTCACAGCCTCTTTACATTTGCTACTTTTGAATGTTTCGCATTCCCAGGTTCTATCATATGGAAGTACAGCATCATCACAGGGAGAATCTTTTTATCGTAGGTTGGTGAGCATACAGTGGCTCCGCCAAGTTTTTGTGCACGTCCCCTGAGCCTTGCTTGTTTGTGTTTTAATTCCCTGAAGCGTTTCTCGGATTGTTCCTACTCTAAGCTAGTTTTTCTCACGCTTATTAAATATCTGTGCTTGGAGTGGTGGGAAACTTGACTTGACTTTCGGTAGTCTCTTTCAGAGTCAGAGTTCTTTTGCATGTGTATACACACACATACTGAGGAAGCAAATTTTCATATCAAAAGTGACTTTGCTCACATACCATTCCAAGGTAAATGTCACTCATGACAATGGAGCCAAATGACAATGAAGATAATGCAGCACATGTAGAAAGGAGCCAGGGCAAAATACTGGAAATCAATTTATGTGACAGGTGAGAGGTAATGCAAGTCTCCTTCCCCCTCCCTAGTTCAGTCCAGAGAATATTGTATGGAGCTGAGCAAGGGAAAACGTTACAGGGAAGTGCCAGCAAAAAGCAGACAGGGCAAGGAGTATAAAGAGTTGCAGAGGTGGTGATAGGCTCACAGGGCAGAGATATGGAAGGGAAGTTGCTCCCTACGAGAAAACAGTGCTATAAATAAAGAAAAGAGAAAATAAGAATGAGGCATTATGTTAGAAATGGAAGCATTGGTAAGGTGTGGTTTTCAATGTATAAAAATAAATACAGATATGTAATACATATAGATGTATTTTACGTACTTAATGTAGAAACTAAATTCACAGATGTATCTACCAACTATTTCTACAGAGAAGCCTAGGAGTAGTGACTGCCTAATATCAGTGAGCACACCTAGCATTCATTTGTTTTCTTTTTCTTTTTCTGTTACTGGGATGGAACTCAGGACCTTGTGCTTGCCAGGCAGGCACAGCAATACTGAGCTACATCCCCGGTCCACACCTAGCTTCAAACCTAGGCTTCTGAATGGTGCAGGAGAGAAGTACAAGCTGAGCCTGAAACATCTTGTGCCAGAAAGTAAGAAACTACTCTAGAATGATAAGGTCATGATAGCTAGAAACTGGCAGTCCCCACTAGCCAAATCTGGGATAATTTGAGCATTAAAATAAATAATGATAGCAACATGTATAACCCACTGAATAAAACAGGAAACCACGAGTACATGCTGATGTAATTAGGTAACATAAAATAAGCGTATTTTTTTCTGACAGTTGCATGTGCAATTAATATAGATGCCAAAATGCATCTTCTAAATATACTCGTGAAGACACATTAGACAAACCCAAATTGAGAAGAATTCTATAAAATTACTGGCCTGTAATCTTCAAAAAACTAAAGAACCATTCCACATGGACAAAACCTGAAGAGTATTGTGATTCTGGCTTGGATCTTTTTGCTATAAAGTGTGTTTGGGTGACAGTGATAGTAGGTGGAACTAACAGTTTGTGGGTCAGATGGCAGTGACGCATTATTGTTAATTTCTTGATACTGATACTGTGGTTCCATAGGAGAATATGCTTATTAGTAGGACTCACACACCAGAGTCCCTAAAGAAGATCATGTCAGAATCTCCTCACAGAAGGTTCAGTGTAAAAACACTGAATTTGAAGCTATTCCAAATTTTTTGAGAAATAGTAAATAAATGTTCTTTTAGGCACATTCACCACTAGACAGATTATTTCCTTTCAGAACTTTTGATATAAACCTATAGCAGAACAGTGTATTTCCTTATTGGGCTTTACCTACTTTACAGCTAAAAAATTACAGATGTGAAATCAATAAGCTTCAGTGAATCCTTAAAGGGCAACATTTTTAAAAACACACATAATGTACACTTACTAAATGTAGACACAGAGAGGATAAAGAATTTTAAAGTGGCTAATGTAGTTGTGAATTATTTAGGTCTTTACACTTGTAGCCTAAAATTTCTGAATATTTTTCAGGATTTTAAAACATCCTGAAAAGAGGATGTTGAGAGTCTGTAGTTTTGTCTGTTATTTTTGCACAGTAATTAAGAATGTGGGCTGTGAAGCAAATCTGTCTGCTTTGGAATCCTGGGCATCTCTTATAAAATATGCTGCCTCTTACAAAGTATTTGATTTTCCTAGGCCTCAGTTTTTCCATCTGTAAGTTGGGATAGTAATATTGACCTCACATGTCTGTCAACAGAATAAATGAAATAATATATTAAAAACACTTAGACCATGGCACGTAGCAAGCATTAAATAAAGTTGGCTGCTGTCATTATTTCATGAAGTTAAAATAATTTTTGTAACATCATTCTTTTGTGTTGGCCTTCTTTGCTCTCACCAGAAGAACTTCTAGACGGCCATAAAAGTTATGGCTTCTGCTCTTAAATCTGTCCAAAGATCAAGTTAAAACTTGGAAGTGGGGCACATTCTGAGAGACGGCAGGCAGTGCCCTACAGTGCAGTAGAAAGACTTGAGATTTGGAGAACTAAGATTTGAATTGTAAGCCTGCCATTTAAAAGTTTTGTGACATTGGTCTTGGTCTATAAAATGACTATAATGTATAAATAATCATAGAGGTCATGAAGACTGTTGAGAATTAAGTGAGATAATATTTGCAGATCATCTTATTAAATGACTAATAAAAAGATTGTCCTAAAAAATGATGGGTTTTTTATTACTCCTTCAAAGTGCATGAGTAGTTTATTTAGGAGAATACATTTTCGGATCAGATGGTAGTGGATTGCTCGTGGGCATGTTTGAGGAGTGTGACAACCTTCCCATTGCTCACGCAGAGGTTTTAGGTTACCACGGATGAGCTTCAGAAGGAATTTGACAAGAAGCATGTCATGTGTTGTGTAATGCCATTCTTAAGAGGCACAGAAGACAGCAATCTTTCTCCAGTAGTGTGGGTTTAGTGCACACAAGCCTGGGAGCCAGGAATAAAGGACAGAATGCTTTGTCCACTTGCCCCTGTGTGTGAGCAGTGAAAAACACACTGGCATTCTTGCAAGGCTGTAAAGATGCTGGGCCTTTCTTTAATGCACAGGAGAGTCATATCAGGTACCTAATTAAAGTGTATTTGTTAATTTTCTTTTAAAGAGAAAACGTACTTCTTTTAGAGAACATTTGGTTTTCATCCCTGATTAGTGGCACTTGGTCATTGATCTAAAATGTCTTTAAAATTCTGTGCATGATCAACCATTTTCCTAGTACTTTCTTCTGCTTTAATTCATTCAGTTGGTTATGCCATACATTGAAAATCCTCATGCTGTGCTGAATGTTGTTTAAAATGTGAGCAGAACAGACCTGGCATCCTATAGGATTTATGATCTGCTATTCTTAGAATTTCTGATGGGCTTTATGGGAGATCTGTAAATGAGCATACCTTGAACCATTTAAAACAACAGATTACTTTGACTTTAGATATATATTTCATGTATATAAAAACAAACTTGTCTGCCTGTTTCCCTGAAATTTCCATACCGAGATTTTTCTTAAAGCAACCCTTCTCATCTGCAGTGAACAGAAGCCAGTGACGTGCAGAAGGGGTGCCTGTCATTGATAGCTCCTCCTGTGGAATGAAACTTGGTCTGGTCAGTTGTTGAAATACATCTCTATGTCATTACTTTTAATACACAGGAAAAGATTTTTTTTTTCCTTTAAAAAAAAAAGAAAATCATGGCGACGTTAACTCTCCCAGCCAACTAGTGGTGTAAAGAAAAACTGCTGCTTGGGTCTGAATCACCGAAGGGAGAAAACTGCAGTTAAGAGTACATTTCCCTGTTATAGAAAGCATTGGCTTTGCCCAGAGAGCACTGTATGCAGCACACTGTGCTCCAGAAGGAACTTTGGTAGTGAAATGACTCTCTTCTCCCAGTTATGCAGGTGTCACGTTTATTCAGTATGGTGCCCTTGCTAAGATAAGACCGCTTCCTTCAGATGCCCCTGCCTGCCGTTTGTTTAGCTGGAGAATTTAATGAGCAATGAATGTGCTGGTCTGGCCAATATAAGTATTTCCGCCGCCTGCGGCTGTTTATGGAGTGTTCGGGAAAGACCACGGGCAGCAGTTTGTCGTCTTAGGTATCAGCAGTGTCTTTTAACAACTAGATAATTTATTTTTAACTGTTTGACTCAGTGTTTGTCAGATGATTCCGACCATCAAACTGCAGATTGAAGCACCCAGCGTGGGGGAAGCTAGAATGGCAAGGGGAAGGGGGCTGGCTGGGAAAAGGGGTGGGACTTTAGAATCGTGCCTCCCAGACTCTGCCTCCCGATGTAGGCGTTAAGGGCTTCAGCAGTACGAATGTGCTTGCTTGCGGGTTAAGCAGGGTACTAAAGGCTAATGGCTGCCTTCAGCTACTTAAAGACATAGATGCCTGGCGCTTGGGATCTTATGAGGAGCGACCGGGAAGCTGGGAAGAGATTATTAAGAGCACCACTCTCCGCCGTCCTGGTCCTGCAAACCGAGCCTTTCTCCTGCTGGCTGCTGCCTGTCTCCAGAAGCCTCTCACCATGATCGATAGCTCTAAGAAGCAGCAACAGGGCTTCCCAGAGATTTTAACTACTGGGGATTTTGAACCTTTTAAAGAAAAGGAATGCCTTGAAGGGAGCAACCAGAAAAGTCTCAAGGAAGGTCAGTTTGTTTGTGGACAGGGGCAGGACAGCCAACTTCCTATTCCCGATGAGTGTGTCTGTCTGCTTACTCCCCTGTGTCTGCTCTCTGTTCGCCCATAGCCCTTACACGTTCCCAAGTTCTGTGCAATGGAAGCTTAATGCTGTTATTAAAGACTCATCAGCTGATTTTGCAATTGATACTGTAAGGGCACTTAGGAGACCACTCCTAATTTCAGTGAAATTTTTCCAGATTCATTTTTTGCATTTCCTCATTTTCTCCACTTTTCACAGCCTCCCCATGGCTTTTTGGGGGAGGCTGTTTCTTTTTCTATAGTAAAATACTGCTGCTTTTAGGTTTATAAACATAATTCTGGGAAGATTAATTTTTCCTGATTAACATGTTAATGATTTTTATTGTTGAAAGCCAGGAAGAGAGCTCTTCCATAATACTAAAATGATGGGTTAGTTGGCTGTTAGATGAATTGCGTAGTTTTTGTTTTTAAAAAGCACATTGCATAGTTTTTGGGGCTTGTTTTGGTGGGTTTTTGTTTGTTTTGGGGGTTGGGTGGCGGTTTGTTTTTGTAACAAAGCTAGCAAATAAGCTTGTAAATATCGTTAGTTATTACTGTAGTGACCACTGTACGGTACCTCACTGACTGATTTAATAAAATGGCCAAAGGTTTTTGACATTGGTGTCCCCTGTCCTGGCATCTGAAGTGTGGCAAGCCCAGTGCACAGCATGCTTTATTGTAGCAGCCATGGCTTAAGAAATTCAGAGTCTGAAGAGAATGAGATTTTCATAAATTTGAGACGTGAGGGCCACCCCTCCTAATGTCTGTTTAATTTGAAAATTGGTTTCCTAATCCTGTTGTGGAGACATGGGCCCTTACAATAACCCTTTTTCCTTTTCCCTGCTTTCGGCTCTGTCAGCCACCCCCTCAGCTCCCCTCCACCTCTTGCTAGTTTTTCAGTGTCAGTATCACTTTGAGCTTCTTCTGAAAGGATATGCCTTGTATTTTTCTCTCAGACATTTAGAATGAGAGTGTGATGATAGATTGTTACAGATTTAAAAGATAAGAAGAAATAATATTTGGATTTGCAAAAGTTGCAATACTTTTGGATATGGATAGAAAAAACACCTCTGATGAAACAGATGACACACAGTGAAGTACAAACAGCCGTTACTGAGAACTGAAAAATGGATTTTTGCTTGTGTACAGCAGACTCTTATGAAAACTACAGATTCTTTTTTTTTTTTCCTCATGAATTTAGTACCTTTTAGGTATACAAGCTACAGATTCTTATAAAAATCTGTGCCAGTTGAGTTTTTAGGAAACTCACTGAAGGAAGTTTGAATTGGTTTCAATAATTTTTTTAAAGTTTAAAAATTATGTAGAATTTAAACATTAAGCACCTATTAATATAAATACCATAAATTTAAAACCGTTCTTGTGCTGCTTGAAAAAACAGGAAAGCAGAAGACTGAATAGGAGAAATAAAAAGATGCCACTATAGCCCAGTGTGACTAAGGAGCATAGAGAGCAAGAATTAAAAATGTAAAGACAGGCATAGGGATATAGCTCAGTCATACAGCATGTATCTAGCATGTGTGAGGCCCTGGGTTTGATCTCCAGCACTATACGTATGTACATACATACATTCATAGGCACGCAAGTGCATGCAGACACGATAGAATAATCGACAGCAAAGTAGAGTTGAGATGGTTACATAATGTTAGATTCTCTCCCTCACAATTCTGAGACTTATGCAGATGTAGTCCAAAGAGCAAAAAATGTCCAAAGAGCAAAAAAGAGTATAGACTGTGGAGTAAAATCACTTGAGGTTTACATCCATTTACTAGTATTGCGGCCCTGTTCAGGTTTACTACTGTGACCCTTAATTTTCTTATTTGTACAAAGGGAATAAACAGTACTTCCTTTCAGATGTTTGGTGTAATGCCAGTTTTTCAACATTATTATTTCTGTTTTAAAGCCTTCATTATTTTTTCCTTCTATTAAAATTCAAAATCTGATATATAATTACAATGTAGAGAAATAGTCTACATTACTGTCATGTAAATGAATAGGTATAAAGAGGTAGGGGAGGGACTTTCAATATTTCAGACCACTCCATGGAAATGATTGAATGGTGATATGTACGTGTCTTGCCATAGTTGCACTGAACTCCAACCTAATTTATGTCTTAATAGATTATTTCTAGTCTTTTTGTGCATGGATAGAATCAAAGGCAAAGTAACGCAGGTATATAACAACAGTGACTTGCTGCCTGAGATCTGGATTTAATTAGAATAGAAAAATGAGAGAAATTTTGTAGAAAACTACTTTTCTTTTACAGTCATATGTCAGTATCTTGGTTCGCTATGAAAAATTAAACTCCTAAAACTCAGTGTGTCACAGTTCTTGCTGTGGGTGCACAGCAATGGCCTGCTTGGCAGGTTGGCAGACTATAACATCAGGACAAGACTCTGGGGGCTTTCACCTGCTCTTAGGTATTGGGTCATACATCAGTTGTAGTAATCCATGAAAACTGTGTGATACACAGCAACTGTTCCATGCCTTTGATTGGCTTATGTCTCAGAAATGCCCTGGAGTCTCATTAAATCCTGTGCTATTTTGTCAAGAGGCAAATGTATGAATGACTATTAATAATGTCCAGTAGTTTGTGCCTCATATCTTACAGGATGCATGTTTAAAATATTATATTTCACACTGATAGTCTGATTTTCTACTCATTTTTGGCAAGGTTTTATTTTGTTTAAGAAGCAAACTCAAATTTTTTTAATGTACAAATAATATGTTTCTGTGTAATAAAAGAAGAATACATTTTGGTTCACTTAATTCTAATCACTTAAGCACCAGGTTGGTGTCTCCGGTGCTGATTTTTATCTTTTATAAGGGATTGAACACCTGTTCTGTTTGCTCTCTTGCTTACTTATATTGAGATTTTTTTTTTGATTGCTGTAATTGTTAGCAGCAGTAGTTGACTGAAATTATTATGTGTCCAGGGGTGGGGAGCAGACTTTGTAGTTAAATAATCATTTATGTAATATCTTATAAGAAAATTTAGCAATATGTTTCAAATTTTTCAAAGAGAAAAATATTGTGGGTTGGTTGGTTTGTAGTGCTGGAGACAGAACTCAGAGCCTCATGCGAGGACTCTACCCTTCCATAAAGCCATATCCCCAACCCAAGGGAAAAATTTTGAGTGCTGACCACCTATGAATAGGTGGCATCATGTACCAGGCAGTTGTTTGCAAAATCACATAGCAGTTTTGTTAATGCTTATATAAACTTTTTGATAAATCCCAGCCAGTGTGTGTAGTTGGGAAATTTAGCTTCTTTCTGGTTTAGGTAAGAATAGTAATGTCATAAACTCCCCTGAACAAATTCAAATAAGAGTGCTCCTTAGACTAATTTCTTCTGTAGGAGAAGGAATAGAGTATGTTATCTTTAACTTACCTACAAAAGGCTTCAAACATTTTCTAATTATGCTCAAGTTGCATGAGATCTAAATTTAATTTCTAGATCTACAACCGAGAACGATATTGCAAACCTCTATGACTTGACAATGGAAGAATTGATAATTATGAATTTTTAGGAAAAAGCAAATAAGTTTAGCAAATAAATTGATGTTCAATATAAAAATCTCCCTAATACTGATAACAAAGTACTCCAGAAATAAAACTGGGCTGTGTATTAATTAATTTGGCTTAAAAATGCTCTAATAAACAACCACTACATGCAGCATTTTAACCATTGCAAGTGCATGTCTTGTTCAGAACACTTAGTCTACATTGGGTTAGTGTCTTGGGCTGCTGTCCTCTAAGAAATGTCTCAGATCTCAGCTCCTTGCATTGTGTGGCTCAAGTATGGTATTGGGGGGTGAGGAGTACAGATTTGGGGACCACATTCTCAGTTCTTTCACACTGGTTAAGAATAGCTGAAAATGAAGTATGTGAAAATTCGTGTTAGATGGCCTAGGAATTGGGGGAATAAAGTAATATAACTATAGATTTAATTAAGAATAAAGTGAACATATGTCTGAGATATTTTGAGTAATCCAACCTGGGAACATTAGATTAAATAAGTAACTTTGCCAAAACTTTTAAATGAACAACTTTTAAATGATGGAAACAAACTCATATATATAACTCCATTTGTGCTGTTCATGGGCCACATGTGGCTGTTTAAATTTGCATCCTCGAAGCCTCGTAAAACCTATTCCTGTGTCCTTAAAAAAAAACTCATTTGATCTTATACAATGAAAATAATTTGCTATTAACCCAAATTTCTTAGAAATTAAGTCATTTGGCCAATTTTTATAACTCAGTTCCAAAGTTCCAAATCTCACAGAAACATTACTGTTATGCAACAAATATTTGAAGAATATTATAGTTCCTCTGCCTTCTTAGAATATACAGTAATAATTTGAACTGTTAGTTTCAAAAATAGCTTATAACTCAATTATGAATTGGATCACCCAAAAATGTCATGGGTTGGTGCCTACAAGGCACTAACTACTGAGATGAGTAAGACTGCTTTACTAGATCACTAGATGAAATTGTTACTTAGTATTTAATTTTTCTCATCTGCCACTTTAGACTCTTTCCTTTTCTGAAACACTGCTCTTAATCATCTTTAGAGTAAATATACAAAATACAATGAAGGAATTCTGATGCTTTCTGTTGATTCAGTCAAACTTTACTTAATCATATTGGGATTCCCAACCTGAGCAATTTAGCAACTTAGCAAAACTCTCAAAATAAAAAACAAAAAAGGACTGGGGATGCAGCTCAGTACAAAGGCCCTGGGGTTCAGTTGCAAACAAACAAATAAATAACCAATCAAACAACCAGGCAAATTGGCAATTTAGATAGTGTTAAAATGCCTTCTATATAACTAAAGCACATGAATTTTGCAAAGTCTGTTTTCACGCCTCTGGGAATTTTTACTTCTTTGTCTTCTGCCAACATTTTACTAGTTGAAAGTATTATACAAATGATTCACCACCAAATTATTGTTTCTAAAAAGTAATTTAAAAAGATGTAACATATAGTCCTTACACTCAGATGACACATGGGTATGAAGAAAAAGTAAAATATACCCCTTCCCAAACCATGATTTGGTACTTTTACTTGTCAAATGAGTACATGCTACTCTTGAGATGAAAGTTCTGTTATGTAGTTTGCCTCTTTGGGAGATAATTTTATTTTGCAGAAAGTTGAGTGTTTTCCACATAAGACCATGTTGAATGTTGTAAACATCATGACCACTCTACTCAAGAAGCATGTAGACTAATGAGAAAGAGACTAATGATAAAATGGAAATTAATACAAACACACATGTACACAGCAACAGAAGAGCACTACTGTATACATGCTTTGGTCCAAATGAACAAGCAGTACAGACTAAGGGCCCAACCTCTCTTTGAAGATGTGAAGAGCGGTGGGCTAGGGAATACTTCATCTCTCAGAAATATGACATCTTGCCACAGCACTGCCAGGCCCCCTTTACTCAAATAGGGTCTTCACGGGAGTCTTGGCTCAGCAGAGATCGAGCTGCTGCGCTGATTTTTCTCCTACTTCCACAGTCCCTCCATTCCATCGCTCTCCACTGGTACCAAGAGTGATCATCTTGAAATGGTCTTGTCCACTGTCCTTGGGAAACATCTGAAACTTGTGGGTTGGAGGCCCTGCCCTAGTCTCAAAGAACTTCTCTACTCTCTCCCTCCAGACCTGCTTTGGCAGAACATCCCACCATCACCCCACCTCCCTCCTCACCTTCCCAAGCAGCTGCTGCTCAGCCTTGCATCCCACTGTGGGTGCAACTTCTCTCTGAGGCCTTTCTGTACCACCTTCCCCACATATGCACTTAAATCCTTTTAGTCCTTCTTTGTATTCATCATGATCAGTCTGTTAAATATTCATTTCCCCTCCAGAATGCAGGGCTTCTGAGGGAAGGGCTGAGCATCTTTTTGTCTCCGTGTTTGGAGGTTAATAGCCCAGTGCCTGTGCTTTTTCCTCAGTAAATTCTTTTTCAGAAAAGAAGATGGTCTCCTGGCTGGACCATCAGGAACATGATTATCCAGGTTCCATCACTGAAGGAAGAAAAGTACATCGAAATTACCTCCTACCCCTGTTAAAGTTTGTCTCCATTATTGGAGAGGCATTGACTGCTGTTATTTTCATATCAATCTCACTGCATAATGTGATTAGACCATCATGACACAATTCTACTTTCACTAAAAGCTTTCAGAGAAACCTAGATAAATTTGGAGCATTGGGTTTTCAATTATTTCTTAATGACAGCTTTATCAGGGCTTTTGTAAGCGGTCTTATGAATGATAGAGAGGATAAGCCTAGAATTTCTTCATCTCTCCAGTTCTCTTAGTCAGCTGGCCGCCATAACAAAATACCAGTCTGCATGGCTAAAACAACAGAGATTCCTAGAAAATCCAGTGAGGTTTTGCTTCTGGTAAGGGCGCTCTTCTTGACTTGTAGCTTTGCTGTGTGCTCACATGGCATTTTCTTATTTGAGTGCACAGAGGGAGGGAATAGGGAGAGAGAGTTTTCTGATGTCTTTTTATGAACAGTCATCCTATTGGATGAGGATCCCACCCAGATGACCTTCTTCATCTTTATCTCCAAAAGGCCCCATCTCCAAATACAATCATATTGGTAGCTAAGTCTTAACATGAATTTCAGAGGGACAGTTTGATGTATAATGCCAGTGAATTCTTATTGACATGTATAAATTTTTCTATTGGAATTGTAATATACAGGTTTCTTATATTGTAGGGTCAATGAGATAAAAAAGCATTGCTGAAATTATTTTATGCTATGGTCAAGCAAGATCTGATAGAACATTGTATTGAGAAATATTTCTGTTTATGTACTAAATTTTATTTTTAAGAAAAATTACCTATAGAAATTGCTTAATTTTTCTAATTCTGGTTGTGCTTTTCCCTAATTGTGTGGTGTTGGATGAATCCTTAATTTTGCTCTAAAAATAAGTATTGGTACCCATCTGGTGGGGTTAGACAGTGATAAATATGTAAAGCTCCCAGGCTGGTACCTGAAACGCACACAATAAGGCCTCCAAAATCTTACAGCTCTGATCTCCTTTCCAGTATGGGGGCAAAGTTAGATCACTTTCTTGGCTGCTGAAGCAGATGGACACCATTGTGGTGAGCAGCTTTCCAACTGAGGACCACTGCTAAAGAGGTTTTAACAGTCTAGTCTCTGCCTGTTAGCAAGACTGCATTCTCTTCTCATCTAGAAAATGATAAGAAGCTGTGAGTTCTGTCTTGCATGTTCATCAGCTAGAATTGTACTTTTTCTTGTTTATTTTCATTAAATTAGTAAAGCCAATAGATTGTCTTAGAGTTTCAACACTCACAGCATCTGAGCATCAGAATCTCTCTACATGTATTACTATTATAAAATACACCATTGCAATACCTGACAGCAGCTGTTGTGTGTGGCAAGGAATAATGTGGTGACCCTCCAGGCTGTGCATGGCTGCTTGATACAGCATCACCTGGATCATCATGTATAGTTGCTATGACACTAGGATAACACAAACTGTGACGGTTTTCAGTTGTCTTTATGTTTTGGTGCACAAATTTGTGTGTGTGTGTGTGTGTGTATACATACATATACACCACTTCTGAACCCACAAAGTGGAAAGAAAAACCAGGATACTGAACCTGGGTCAGATGACTTCAGTAAAACATCACATAGTTACTATTTTGGGAGTGGTGGTGGAGGTAAACAATATCCCTTTGTTCTATTGTTTATTCAGAGAGCCCCACCTTTAGAATTTACATTAAGAAAATACAGAATCTTTCAAACTATATGCACTTTGCCATTACACAGGAATTAGGAAACAAAGCTTTAACTCAGAGCATTTCTCCTTAGTGCTCTGTACTGTAATAGATAGTGGTGGAATGTAAAGTTTTTATTTCCCCCAAAATAAGAAAAATAAACATTGTCTTCTTTTGGAATTATATAGATAGGAAAACATATAGATAGAAGTTTTGACATAGATCCTCCTGGTTCTTCAGGTTAAAAAAATTGTTTGAAAAAAATTTAAAAATTTTTTAAAAAGAAAAAAAAAAAGGCCAGGGATTTAGCTCAGTGGTTCTGCTGCTTGCCTTGCAAGCGCATGGTCCCGAGTTCAATCCCCGGTACCAAAAAAATAAATAAATAAAATAAAATAAATTGTTTGAAAGAAGTCAAATTTTATTTTAATCTCAAAGGATTGCTGTGACTGGGCAGTTAAGTGGGTAATTTTGTTTTTGTAGTGTCTGTTATCCTATTGCATTTACATCGATGCCACAATGTATTTTTAATCCATAAATGTCTTTCTGTGTGTGTACCACAAGCTAATGTTTCCTGTGCTGTTCTATACCCGGCCTCTGCCTTAACATCACAGTGTCATACCATAAGGAAGATACTTTAAATTCATTCCAACTTTGAAAAGGAAAAGGGAATTTATGTGAAGGTATGATCAATTTAAAGAAACATGCCCCATTTTTAGCAGTCTGTTTCCATGGCAACCGAAGCAGCAGCCAACCACAGAGTTACAAAGCCTCCTGTAAATTTCCAAGGCCAAGTGTTAAAAACATTGTCTTCCTGGCCTCATGCTACAGATTAATACAGGAAACCTGCAGTGTGGTAATTTACAATAATGATATTTCTGTTAGCATTTGAATTTTGACTTCTGTTTTACTCTTTTAATTTCTAAAGGAGGATAATGATGTGTTCTGGAATGTGAGACCCCTTTACAGGCAAAATACAGCAATTTAGATTTGCAGCGTCCCCACTCTGAGCCTTAATAAGGATACAGTAGATGATCTAGCTCGTATTTCCTACTTAGTCTGAGGACGTTTTTCAAACAGCAGTTGGCACAATTTTTTTAGTTAGCTTGATATTGTTACTTCTTTTTTAAATCAGAAAATAGTCATAAAAATTCCTGATGCAAATGCTATTTGTGCTCTGGATTTACGTGCACATTGTGTAACTCTGCTTTTGTTCCAGACAGGAAATGGTAGTAGAAGTTTGCTTAATCAGTGCAGATAGCACAACTCTCACACACCACCATTTTATTTTACATTCCTTTTTTTTAATTACATCAAGAAACTTATTTTATAATGGGAAAATTAGACCCTTGCAAAATAACAAAAGAAAAATCTGTGATCTTTCATTGCTATTTTTAGTGTCTGTGAGAGTAGTTAAGTACTTTGTCTCTTAAATGCAGCATGGATTTTACATAAAGCATAAGTGAAAATGAAATCTACTGTTTTCATGGTCTTCTTTACTTGTTTGCTCATAGTCTGTCTAATTTAGTCTTCTTTTATCCTTCAGAGCAACATAATTAAATTTTGTCTTCTATTCCTACCACCAACACCAATTCAAAAATAACCTCAGCCTCCAGATTCACGCAGTGAAGTGAAGCAGTATTGGTTTGCCCAGGGAAAATAATTTTGGTAATTTATTCTTTGTTGTAGTTGTTGTTTGTTTTGGTTTTGAGACAGTGTCTCATTGTGTAGCCCAGGCTGCCCTTGAACTCACAGTGATCCTCCTGCCTCAGCTTTCTAAGTGCTGGAATTATAGGCGAGGCCATACTACCACACCCAGCAATTTGGTAATTTATTCTTTTATGTGGTGTTATACTCCTTTTTCTTAGAAGACTGTAACTCATATATACTCTAACTATTCCATGTGAAATGAAGTAAAGCATGTTTTTGAGCATCTCTGTATATGGTAAACGTTGTTAAAGATGCTAGACTTGTAAGGAAGAGATCTATTTCTAGGGAAATAAAACCCATGTAGAATTCAGTGTGATGGAAAATGTCTAGCTGTTACTGTAGTTATGAAATAATTAAAGATCAAGTCACCATTAATGATTAATAGAATTGTGTTCATGAGACAGAGCCAGTTATGGGTGGGTAGAAAATTGAAAGTTAGTTTATTATTTTATTTATTTATTTATTTTTGGTGCCGGGGATCAAACTTGGGTCCTTGCGCTTGCAAGGCAGGCCGCAGAACCACTGAGCTAAGTCTCCAGCCCTGGAAGTTTATTATTGAGAAATTAGTCTTAAAGTCTGTTACACTAACCATTATTTTTCTTCAATTTATTGGGGTGAAATTCACATAAGATTAACCATTTTAAAGTGACCAATTCAGTGGCATTTTGTAAATTCACAGTGTTGTACAGCAACAACCTTCTTGTGCCAAAACATTTTATCACCCCAAATGAAACCCCACAGCCATTAAGCAGTTGTTCCCATGTACCCTAACCCCCAGTTCAGGGCAGCCACCAGTCTGCACTCTTATTGCAATTTGCATATTCTTGTTATTTCATATAAATGGAATCATACAATATGTGGCCTTTTGTGTCTGGCTTTTACTTAGCACAATGTTTTCCAGGTTTATCCATTTAGTAGGTATCAATACTAACTCCTTTGTACATCTGAATAATACTCTGTTGTGTGCCTACTCCACAATTTTTCCATTCATCTGTGGAAGACATTTGGGCTGTGTCTATCAGTTGGCCCCTGCGGAATGTGTTGGCTTTGAACATGTATGTACATGTACTTGTTTGAGTACCTGTTTTCAGTTCTTTGCATTTCTCCTAGGAATGGATTTGCTGGATTATAATTGTCCTTTAAAATTTTATATGATGAGCTTTGGAAAGATCTACTAAATGTTCTAATTTTTTATCTCAAGGTCTCTTTCTTTGATAAAAATGAGCCAATGAATGACTGACTGGCTGGTTCCTTACTGACGTCTCTTCCCCAGGCTGTTGCCTTTTCATTTGGATCATTTACATAATATATTACAATGTTTCTCTTAGTCAGCTCTCAGTATTTCACATCTGCTTTACTGGCCTCAAAACTAAAACTAACTTTCCCTTCCCGTCTTACTTGCTTTTTTTTTTGTTTTTTTGTGGGTTTTTTTTTTTTTTG
>NW_022900946.1:10889421-10955871 GCF_012274545.1 Fukomys damarensis | reverse complement strand
TTTGTTTTTTTGTGGGTTTTTTTTTTTTTGGTCTTCTGAAACAGGGTCTCACTATGTAGTTGAGCCTGATCCACAGCGATCCTCCTGCTTCAGTTTCCTGAGTGCTGGGATTACAGGCGTGCACCACCACCCCCAGCTCAATCCCCTGTCTTACTTTTAACAGATGACCTTTCTTTCCTTCTTTGAAAAAATAAAAGCCATCATTAAGGAACTCTCTAGGTGTCCCTGACCAAAGCTGTGGGACTTCTGCAGCAATGTGCAGTCCTCAGGGCCTTCCTGTGAGGATACAGCGTCTCCATAAAAGGTATCTTTGGGTTGCTGAATCCCCTCCCCGTAGCCCTCCAGAAACCTACTGTCTTACTGTTCTCTTGTCTCTCATTCGTACTCATTCTCATTCCTTCTCTCTCTTGTTCTCGCTCTGGTATGAACTTGCTAAAGAATCTTCCACTTCACATTGGACATCCTTAAGCTTCCCTTCACTTTTTCCACTGCCGCTTCAAGGACAGCATCTTAGAAGCATGATTCCATTACCTGCACTCACACACCTGTCTATCCTTCACTTCCTGTCCTCTCCAGTCTGACTTCACCCATAACTCACAAAAGCAGTTCCTTCTTATACTAACGCCAGCAGCAAGGGTTTTTTGAAAAAAGTTAAAATTTATTAATAAATTTAACATCACACAATAATTCAACTAGTTTTTTTATTGTACATAGTGACATCTTCACCAAACTGAGTGTTCAAGGGTTGAACTGATTCACGTCCGGCACAACCCAGGCAAAGACTCAGACCCCCTCTATCTACACCCTGCAGAGCAGTAGCAGCCAGGGGATCACAGTCAACACGCGTTGTCCAGAGCTCTGGCTTAGAAATCAACAGCACAACTTTAATAGCCATCCACACATTTGAACCATGTCATTTTAAAATACAATAATAAAATTAAGTTAAAATTCATCAGTATTTCATAGATATCCTTTAGTGATTGACAAATCCATAGGTGGCTTGACTTTTCATTGTAGTTGAAGACACCTACATTTTAGACGATAACTGTAGATTGGGACAGCAGAGGAGCTTCGCCTGACAGGCAAAGTTAGACTGTAACAAGCGAGGATGTGTTCCCTTTCCTTTTTCTTTTCCAGGAGGATCTGGGCCATTTTCACTTATTCATATCCCATCTGGTTCAAAAATGATAACTGGGCCCTGTTCTCAGCCCAAGCTTGAAAATGTACAAAAATTGGGTGCCATTAAGTTGTGAGTCTTTCCATTTTTCTCTTTTGATCCTTATATCTTACTTAATAGTGTTACAAGGCCATTCCCACTATCATACTGAATCCAGGTTTAATGTCTGTGGTTGTTTTTATGTCAGGGCAGAAATAAGTGAGCTTTCAGATTCAACTGCACTCTTGGAAAGTAGTCTGACAGCTTTTATGCCATTCTAGTCTCTGTCATGAAAGAAATATCCTGTATAAAAAGCAAAAACAGGCTTTTAGACCAATGCCAGCTCAGCCAGGGAAGCACACTTATAAAACATTTACAAGACAAACTCAAGATGAAGTTTGCTAGGAGGGCACAAACACCAAAAATGTTGTCCCTGAGGTTTTATTTGATTGGCTCATTAATTCATTTTGGTTTGATGTTGACCAATTAGAATTTTTAAAAAATTTTGGTGGCTAAAGCAGTATTTGACCCAGTTGGTGAACCTCTTTTCAACACACACTTTTACAGACACCCTTCTGGCTCCTCTGCCTCTTCTGCAGCATCTTTCTTTATTGTATTTTCCTTCCATATCTGACACATAAATGGTCTTTCTTTGATTTAATATTATATTATATTATATTAGTACGTGATTGTAGAACATAATGATTACATTCATCGTGGGGATTTGGTACATGTCCATAACACATCTTAAGTCTTTTTATTCATCCTTCCCCTCTCTTCCTATCTGATACCTTTTTTATGTGTATGTGTACTTTTACCAAATGAGAAGTTTTTAAATGAAACATGGCTTTTTAAATTGAGGCATGAACAGTACAGATAGTGGTCTGTTTTAGCATCCAGGCTCAGAAGGAAACTCTGTTCAGAGTGTGACTTTTCCCCCTTTGAATACAAATAAATTATTCATAGCAAATAATTATATACCCTGAATCCGTATGGAATTTTTTTAATCATCATAGTTTCATTGCATTTTCAGGGGGTGGTTATCTTCACTAAATACCTAAAGTAATAGGAGAATAACAGTAATTACAGCCACCACCATTTTAAACATTTAATTTAACTCTTTTTGGATAAACTTGAATTATTTGTAGGAAAATGGATGCACCTTGAGACCGTAGTGTCAAGTGAAATAAATGAGACACAGAAGCTTAAATATGGCATGGTTTCTCTTATATGAGAAAGCTAAAATATAACGAAAGAGCAAAATAAAAATATGTAATAGGAAAAAGGGAGGTCAGTGTTTTGTTTTGCAAAAGGGAACGTAACCAAGAGATGGGAGATGAGGGAGGAGATGAGAAGGATTAAAAGAGAATTAAGATGTGTTATGTACATATACCGTCACCCCACGATGAGGAATGTACTGTAAACATGTATTAGTTTAAAAATAACCGAAAAAAAATATGTTGTTGGAGAAAAACTAAAAGTACTTCCTCAGTCCTTTTTACTTTCAACCTATTTTTTTTCAAATGTGATGTATCCTTAAATAATAAAACAATCAGAGCTGACCACTGAATTACTGCCTGATATACAAAAACAAGGACCAAACGGAGGCCAATGTATTCACTTTGTACCCAAGCTCAAAAGATTACCTGAGGATGTTGGCCCTTCTAAACTGTCTTGTTTTTATAGAATCAGGCCCCTTACTTAATTCTATTTAAACAATACATAAAATATTGCCAGACTCCCAACAACTTTATTCTCATAATGAATCAAACATCTGTTTGAAAAAACAAAAAACTGAAACCAGAATCTGTTTATTGCCTAGCAGTGATTTCAGAGTCAATACAAAGTCGTTCTAACATATTCTGCAACTTTCCATCTAAACTTTTGCCTCTGGATCACTCCTCTGGCTCACCGAGCCTTTACTTGACTGCTGAGGTTCCCCCCCCCATAAAAAAATGAGGCTGTGGGGCCTGCAAGACTACAGTTCAAATCTTCCTACGTCTCTGCAATTTAATTCTGCAATTTATCCTGTCCATTTATATTTATATAATATACAATTGGTCCTCTCTCTTCCTCACATCACAGTCCTCGTACTCCATTATTGAACTCTAGCTAATCATAGAGTATTTCCAAGACTGTGGCTGCTTGCCATTCTGTTTCCCAGAAAGTGTCCTTTCTTCTTTGTTTTTGTAATATATAGTCCTCAGATGTCCCCTAGCAAACTCCCTGGCCAAAGCTCTGCTTTGTTTTGGCTTGCTAAACTGCTGCCTGCTCTCTCTTATTACTATGCTGCATAATGTGTCTATTCCTATTGAGTAGAAAACACTACTTCATATTGAGGACACATTTCAGGCACTGTACTAATAGAAATAAAAAAGAATACACTTAGCATCTTGATTCAAAAAGCAGCTAAAAGTTTTTAATTGGGTTGTAAGTATTACATCGTAGAAATTATTGTATTTTAAGATGTTTTGAAACGTATTTTAAGATGTTGGAAACAGCTTAAAATTTTGTCACTTTAAACCATCTAAGGAGCAGGGAAAAATAACTACAAAAAGATATTTTCTGATATTTAGAATATTTTTACGATATTAATACCATTTCCAATTTATCTTTAGATGCACTATCTTTCTGGAATAATGATTAAAGTCAAATTTTTGCTTATATAAAAATAGAACAAGTTCACACTTCTGACATGTTTTGATCTATTGTAACAAAAATAAGCACTAAGTAAAATTTTCAAAATTGTGAGCATTTTTCTTCCTGTTGACATGTAAGCCATTACTGTTAGCCCTAACAAATAATAAAACATATCACCTTGGAAAAATTAAGCAACTGATTAAATTTTTTCTCTAAATGAAATGATCATCTGTTATCTCACATAGCTATTATAATTTCAAGAGAAGATAGCTTTTATACAAAGAAATTAGTCTCATTATATAACAGACCTAATATGGATCACATAGAGACATTTTTCCATGTAGGAATTTAAACTTAAGGAATTAACTAGAAATAAGGAATACTAAACTTTATACACAAAAATTCCAGCACAGTTTTATTTATAGTTACAAAAATCGGAAACAAATTCAGTGGTAAATGGGGAATATTTAGTCAACTGTGGCATAACCACCCAAGAGAATGTTTTGTGTAGTCACTGAAATAATGTTTATCATTGTATATAGTATGTAAGAGAATCAAAAATTATGCTTAAAGATGAAATGTACCAGTATGGTCACAGCAGTTGTGTCTGTGGGTGATATTGTCAGCAGTTTTGTTTTTCAGTTTCTCCTTCATTTGACTACTTACTTTGTGTATTGAGCATATATCACTGTTACAGTGTGTGTGAGGTTTTTTTTTTTTTATTTAAAAATGCCTCAAATTGGGACTAGCTAAGAAAGATATCAAACTCTGAAACACAGATAGGTTTAAACCCTCTTTTCCATCCAGTGATGGGTGTCCTTTGCATGCCCCTTGTGAGTTTTATACTCTGGAAGTACACACATGTTTTAGAACTCAGGTTGGGGAAAATGCTTTACATGGAGAATACAACTCTACCTGTATAAGAAGTACTTTTCTATCTACCCTTTCCTCTTGTTTGTTGTTGTTTTAACAATAAAATAGGTTTAAACTCTTGTTTTAAACTTTAAACTTAAGGACCTCTTGGGACCATGTGTTGTTTGGTTTTAGCTTCTAGATTTTTTAAAAGATAAAGATATTCTTTGGAAGTGTTCAAACGTGAGCAGTTATACCTTTAATTTTTATGTCACTTCATTAGTTGCATCTGTTGGTTGCTGTAAAATATAGACATTCAGTGACTGAGTGTTCTGGGCCATTTTTCTCCTGTGATTTGTAGCTTTACGTGTATTTTTTTCTTGCATGAAGTTATTTCCAAAATGTCCACAGAAGATACTGAATGTCAGTAGACTTACCAGTAGCTTCGAGGCTATGGCATCACTGGCCCAGTAAGTCCAGTAGCATAGTCATCCACTCAGCAAGGCACAGGGAGAAAAGGCTCTCAGGTGCAGTTTTCATACATGAGGCCACTGCCAGGGAGACTGGCTTCTCAGGCAGCTGTTGTGCCATCACCACCTGAGGACAGAGAGCTGGACCAGTATCTAGTCTATGGTTTGTGGCTGCAGAAATGAAATCTTGTCAGCACATACAGTGCATACATCAAGTTTTCCAGCCAACATCCCAGCACAGTTGGTGCTTTTAAGAACGATAGCCGCACCAGTAACGTTCGGTAGTGAGTCTTCTCAACCTCCATAGGATGGAGGCACCATAGGGTATGTAGCAGCTGCAGAGGGGGAGGGAAGGTGATAGGAGGTCTACTTCAGTAAACATCTTGAGCCCAATCTATTATTGTCTCTGATCATTAGAAGAGTTGAGGCCTCCATTTTTAGGGCCCTTTATCTATTTCACAGTAGTGGACAAGTGCTAGCAAATTCTCCCCAACTCCCATCTTTCCGTGTTACAAGACCTTTAAGCTATATCTATCATTCAGGCTGTAATCTTCCTGTGTTGGATGTTCTGCCTGTAAGACACAGCTGTCTGTGGTCATTTATTATAACTTTTTTTGTAAAATGAGGAAATTTATATTTTCTAAAATTATAAGCCTGTGCCTTTTGACCGATACCTTTTAAACTAGTAGTTCTCAGAATAGCCTTTGTCAAGTTTTGAGCGATAGGCTATATTTGATATAAACAAATACTATAATTTGGTTTGGTTTGGTTTTTGGAGACAGGATCTCACTATGTAAAGTTCAGGCTGGCCTTGCTCTCACTGTGCAGACCAGGCTGGCCTCGAACTCCCAGCATTGCTCCTGCCTCACTCTTCCAAATACTAGGGTTACATGTTATATCACTACACCTGATTGTTTTGCCTTAAAATGGGTTCTTGCTGTGTTGCTCAGGCTGGCTTCACCCTCAAGTAGGTGGGATTATGAGCATGACCATGCACCACCATGCCTAGCTTATAATTACATTTTAAAATTGACCGCAAGTGGCAATGTGTTCTCTGTGTGTGTTATTCTGTGCTCCCCCCCACTTTCCATCTCTCCTCTTCTCTCCCCTTCCCCTTCTCATCTTGGGGATTGAACTGGGATCTCATACATGCTAGGCAAGTGCATGTACCCGAGTCTTGTTAGGACATTGTACCTCACAATCAGTATAATGTGTTCATTACTGTTTATTTAGTGTGGATGAAAAGGGAAAAGGGTGGGTCGCCAAAAGACCAACCACATGGCCAGGTACTTGCAAGTTTGCCTTCCTCTACTCATGTTCCTCTCAGTCTTTAAAACCTGATCTTCCACTCACTGGTGCTGCTGCTGTTTGCCACAGGTTTGCATTCCATACAACATCCTGTACAGTCACCTACGGACAATGTATTATGCTATACACAATTTGATGTGCCTGGAAACTGCTAGCCACAACTGTTTTTTTTTAAATAATACATGCAGTGTGATGTTCTTTTTGCTTGGGAAGTTGTATGGGCAATTTTGAGAGCATTAATTGGGAAGATTCAAATAGAATGGCATAACTAGGGTTGTTTATCCACATAGAAAATGCAAATGGTTTTTTTTTTAACAGTCAGTGATTAGTGTCTATGACATTATGATCAAAGAGGAAATGTAAACTGTGTCTTTGTCTCTGGTTGCTAGCGTGGAGCTCCTAAAACTCAATTTCCTGGGTAACAAATGTAATAGGAGCATCTTTTGTTATATTTTATCTTAGTTCCTGACATGAGAGCTTCTAAGATTCTTGGAATCTCCAGAGTAACAAGAATGTTTTGGGTATGCTAAAAGATGCCAGGTAGTTGGAGGTCCCTAGATGTCTTCAGAGTGGAGGCAAGGTCAAAAAAGGATGGTATGACTAGGGAGGTCATGTGAATTCTGTGCCCCTTCCCCTACCTTGCCCTGTGCATCTCTTCCATTTTGTTGTTGTTGAATTATAATTCTTGAACCTTTGGAGTCTCTTATGAGAAACCCCCCAAATTTGTAACATGAGGGGCCTAGACGGTTGTCTGAAGTGGGGGCAGTCTTCTGAGTCTGACCCTAACCACATGTACTTAGTGACACAGTTGGAAAGTGGGTTGATAGAAGTTAGAGTGAGGTATGTTCTCACGGTAGCAGATACGTCTCACACCAGCATAAGTGATTTCTAGTCATTATGTGTGACCACCTTAAGTGTCATCAAGCATAAACTTCAGCATTCATAGAACAATGTTAGAGAAGGCAGGCACACACACGGTTGTTGTCACACCCATAAGTCTGTTCCTTATTTTTGCTCTTGGTAAAGTACAGGGAACATACTATTCTCAATAAACTATTTGTAATCTAGGAGAAGATCTTTGTTAGCACACAGCTAACTGAAAACCTCACATTTTCAAGTCAGAAACATGCATATGTTCTTTTTAAACTTGTTTAACTTTTTTGTTTTGGCAGTAGAATCTTATATCAATTACTTCAGTTCTAAATGAGATAACAGGGAAGATTTGTGATCCTGTGGCCCCAAAACAAACAAAAGCCAGAAATCACATTTCTGTATTTGGTAAAGGATGACATTCACATCTAGTGAAGATAAGAAAATATTTGTAAAAGCCATTTTCAGTTTAGGCTCTTTTTAAAATGTATCTCAGTTAGAGCTCTGCTCTACAGTCAGCATGAGGCCACACATAGCAGGGCGGTCAGGGCCATGGTTCCTGCACCATCCTGGTCTACTGCAAGCAGAAAACCTGGCCACATGGATTGTACTCTGAGATGGCCTTGGTTCCCCCATAACCTCCCCTAGGAAATTCAGTCTTCTCTCCCTGCCGCTTATAAACACAGATAGGCTTTGGGGAATGTTTGTTTGTTTGTTTGTTTGTTTGTTTTTTAATGTCATCAATCCTTAATCATCCTAACTTGATTTCCCTCCATGGGTTTGAAACAAATGAAAGTGGAATCTTAAAATTGAATGTAAGACTAACCAGGAAAAAAAAAATTTTTAACATCACTTCATGTATTCTCCTTTTTAAAAATAGGCTCATTTTCCATACAAAAATATACAGATGCTATAAAAGGAATGTGCTTAAGAGTTCGAGAAAAGAAGTTCTGATTAGATTTGGCAAACTGAATGTCCATGTCTCATTACCTAATGTATTATCTTGTTCTCTACCAGCTCTAACAATTTACTTTCTTTTTTTTTAAATAATAAGTTGTCCGATTTCTGGCTTTCTATGAGCTTTTAGAATAAAATGTATAATGTTTATACATAGATTGCTAAATTTAAATTCTCAATTTAGAAATTTCCCTTTGGATCATCACTGATATTTTATATTCCTGATTTTTATGAATTTATGCTTCATTAAAGCTGCTTAAAACTTACTCCTGATGGAAACTAGGTGTGATGGCACACACCTATAATAGCACTGTGAGAGGCTGAGGCAGAAAGAGTCCAAGTTCAAGCCCACCTTGGGCAATTTAGACTTTGTCTGAAAAATAAAAATGGGGCCGGGCGTGGTGGCTCATGCCTGTAATCCCAGCACTTGGGAGGCTGAGACAGGAGGATCATTATGAGTTCGAGACCAGCCTGGACTACATAGTGAGTTCCAGGTCAGTCTCAAATACATAGTGAGACCCTGTCTCAAAAAACCATAAATGAATGAATGAATGAATGAATGGGCTGGGGATATAGCTCCAAGCAAAGGCCCTGGGTTTATTCCCCAGTATTGGCTAGGGATAGAGTAAATGCTTCCAAACAAGTTAGTCTTTCCTTAAAATAAATTTTTGCTGTCAGCCATTTGAAACAACAAAACATATCGGAAGAACATCAAGGAACCTCACATTTTCTTTTCTACGAGAGAGATTTGTTTCTGTTTATTTGCTGAATACTGTGTGAATTCATTTAAATAGAAAGTATTTAGCTTTAGTCATCAAATTACAGTTAAGTAAACAAAAGACTACACACAGTAAATTTTAGAGTTTACAACAGGCAGAATCACAAAGTAATTTTCTTTTTGAAGTTGGATAGTAGTACTAGGTAATATCCTTGTTTGATTATGAAATGATGTTTAATAAGGCTTAACAGTATCCCCTGTAGAACTGGTACAAGTTGTATTTATCATATTTTGATTATTGATGTACATTTGGCCATTTTGAATAATGCTGCTCTGAATGTGGATGGACAAGTTTTATGTGTTCATATTTGTTTGTTTGTTTTTCTTGAAATTCCACGTAGGAGTGGAAATACTGGGTGATGTGGTAATTCTGTATATGTAATTCCACTGGTGATTATTTTCTTTCCACAGTGCTCCAGCTAAGGCTGCAACAAAGGAGGACAAGAGAACAACTAGTGGACCAGGGCATCATGCCACGTAAGACTGCCACATCACTGTCATCTCTGGTGTGCCGTAGCAAGATGGACATGTCCAAGGAGACTGTCTGCCTCACGCACCCTTTCATTCAGCACACTTACCAGCTGAACTATCAGTGATGCTTGCATCCGCAATGTCAGTCTAAGAGAAACATGTTAAATACACTGTAAAACCTAGGGGCATGCAGTTTAAAAGGTGGATTTGAATTTTATATTGTACGAAGCCTTAAGACACCAAAAGTTCTTACCCAAAGTTTAGTATTTGTTTTAGTTTTTAAACAGTTGAAGTAAGCACACTAATGGAACTGAGATTAGACTTGCAAAAGTAACATGATAAAATTCACAACCTTGTTCTACTTAAATTTACTTAGTTCACATTAATTTATCTTTGGTGCTATATTGTGGTTTATATAATTAAATGTATTTCAGTTGTAAGACTGGTAACCATTCTATTTATAATTAATGAAATATTTCTGGTCCAAGTACAGATATTTCCTAAATAGCCCTAGGATTCATTCCTTTCAAGAAATTTTTTATTTGATTAAATTTTAGAATTTTTTTTACCTTTAATCACCAGTTCTGCAAGTTTTTTATATTTTACAGGAAAAGAATGTGGACTGTAGGAGTATTTAGCTGGGTTTTATCTAAAAATTAATTTTCTAAGCGTTACTTTGCTTTAAACTATTTGAAAGAAATGTCAAAATGAATTTATGCTTCCCAGTCTTATAAAATCATTAGCAGCCATCCTATAAATCATTGAATAGTTTATGATAAGGAATGCTTTTTCTCTGCAGTACCTTTTTTTCCCAGTGAAACTTTTTTCTGGATAGCTATTAATTGAGTGCCTAAATATTTTAACTCTAGTGTTGCAGTACTTAAAAACAGCTTTGGGCCAGGGGTTTTAGCTCAGTGGTGCCACCACCTGCCTTTTAAGGGCAAAGTCCTGAGTTCAGTCTCGGGTACCAAAAAAAAAAAGCAGCTTTAATATTCTGCCGCATTTCCCTACCATATTGATTTCTGGGAACCAATCAAACAAACACAAAGTTTGATATTTAATACAGCACTGTTTTGAGCTGGTCTCTACCCAAATCTTGCTGGACTGGGCTCCTGAGGGTCTTTACGGTACTTCAAGTATCAGGGCTGAAAATAACTTTACAGGTTGATTGGTCAAGTCTTGTCAGCCCAAGGAATCTTAGTCCTACACAATACCCCATCTACTCACCTGCCCATGGTTTCACTTGCAGGTTATTATCAGGCAGTGTGAGACATATACAAAACAGATTCTGCAGTGATAATTGATAGAAATTCTGTAGTAGGTCATGTTTTGGTCAACCCTGTTTACCCTCTTGCTGAGATTCCAGAATATTTACTACTTTGGCAGTTTTAGAGTCACTGTGTCTTTAGAGTGAATTACATTGTATGCTAGAAAGAACAAGAACCTCTCAAATACAGAATCCTGGATTTAAACCCTATTTTGACCACAGTCTAACTATATGACCTCAGAATTCACTCACTATCATTGAGCCAATCATCTATCCTAGGGCTAACTCTTAACTTTGCAAGGCTGTTGTAAAGACCAACAGCAGTAAACTGTGCTCGAACATTGTGGGTTCTAAATAAATGGTACCTCAGATCTTTTAGACATGAAGTGCTACATATCTTCATTTTCAAGTGTAGGTTATTTTTTGAATATTTAGGCTTTTTCCAGTATCTTACGTGGCCATTAAGAGAAAGTACCTGTCAAGGAATTAGACATTTCCCTGGGCAATGGAAATTTGTTCTTCTAGTAGGGGAGAGAAATAGTCTGATCCTGGGTTTGCATTGTCGTTATATATTCAGTTCCTATTTTAAATGTTCACTTGTTTTATTTGTGAAATACATAATTTTAATTCTGTTGTAACATTTAAGATTTCAAGTTTTGCACATTTGCTAAAGAAATGGAAATGGAGATATGCACTAAGAATTATCAATATAATACACTGTACACTGGGCTGAAGTATGTACTCCTTTATTTATACTGTGGAAACTATTTATGTTCCCCTCACAGCTCTGAAGAGCCCAGCGGCATTCCATGAACAGATAAAAAGCTTGGAACGAGCCAGAGTAAGAATTTTGCTTTAAAATACACTGCTTCTCTGCTTTATTCTAAAGTACCTATGGACAAGTAGCAGTCTTATTCCCAAACACATTAATAGAGATAATATAATGTGTCTTCCAGACACTCAGTGTAGAGAACATATATTCTGAGGCAGTTTTATTTTAAAGGTTTATAGAAAACAGATGACATTTGAATTTTGTTCTTTTTAAAACCAGTTATTAGTTTTGTAATTAAAGGACAAATCACACTTCTTTACTTTCTTTCTCTCAGGACATAATAGTTTGTAGAGACAAAGTGGGGGTGATTTTGCCATTTGTTACCCTGAAGAGGGACAGCCACATGATGTGCTAACACCAGATCCTTAGGAGATTCCCCTGCTTGGTCTGTGTTACCTCTGCATTTGACTAAGGGGAGGAGATGGGACTGAGTCAGAGAACATTGCTATGGTCAACTCCACTTTGTTCTTTGAGATGGCTCCCTTGTAGTTGCACGCCACAGTGGAGCTTATTCTTTTTTCTTCTGAAAGTGCCCTTATGCACATTTGTTCTCTTTTGTCTTCTTTTTGGGGAGGATAATTTCTATCATGCAAGATGAAAATTTCCCCAGAATAGCCAGATGTAGTGGTACATTCCTGTAATCTCAGAACTTGGGAGGAGGCTAAGGCAGGAGGATTGCCATAGTTTAAGGCCAGGCTGGGCTACATAGTGAGTTCAGGACCAGTCTGACCTACACATAGTGAGACCAAACCTGTCTCAACAAACAAACAAAATTTCCCAGAATGCAGTAATGATCTCTTAGAGTCTTAACAACATTTGTTATCTAAGTAGCTTTTTGACCTGAAGTATCATTTTAGATATTTAAATGATGAAATTCTATATTCATATGTCATCTTCAAAATCATGAGCTTTTCTTTTTTCTTTTGCCAGGTTTTAAAATAAAAGTCTATACAGAGCTTACTTATACCCACATATACTTTCATGTTCCCATAAGTTGTAATTTCTAGTCTTCCTCTCATACACTACAAAAGGGAAATAGTTTATTTAAACGGAGTACCATGAAGAAAATCTCAAACCACAATAATCACAAATAACTATGGTAAGAATTTTTTTTTTTTTTTAAGACTGAAAACTTCTTGAAACACAAGATCCGGAGTCGACCAGATCGTTCTGAACTTGTAAGGATGCACATTTTAGAAGGTAAAGGTTTTATTTCTACTTATGTGGGTGCATTTTCTGAAGAAAAGAAGTGAAGGTTCTACCACTTCTGTTTATTCGTATTTTAATAACTTTTTATCCCACAGACTGACATCCTCCAAATTGGATAGCAACATAAAGACGAAAAATTAAAATACTTGTGTTAGATATATCTCAAAAGGTTTAGTTCTCCAAATAACCAGTTGATGGGCTAGCTTTTCCCCACCAGCTAGCACCACGGATACCTCTCCCATACAGTTCTGGAAAGACATTTTTGGTCCAGAGCAACTACGTTAACAGTGAGGGACACACGTCCTATTCATTAAATCATGAGGATGTAGTAAACACAGTTCTAACCATAGATTTTCAACTACTTGGACCTCATTTATGTCTGCACAGCAGAAAAGACCACACCCAGCATCATCTTTGTTGCCACCTGCCTACCAAAGACCAGCCTGATCTGATCATTTTGGCATATACCCTTACCAAAATTATCTCAGTGACGTCAAGTCATTTAGGAGGCTGGGAGGAGCAGTTCCCAGGCTCAGGCCTGGATGTTTTTCTCTCTAAAAACAGAGTTCTCGAATGCTAGTGCCTCCATTATAAACTCCCTAGTCACATTTCCTTTCTTTGTTTTTCTTCTCTAATTTATTGAGTAAGACTAGGAGCCTGGTCTTGTGATAGCCCTGTGTTAATCCTTGAAAAGATTCAGGGAGATTTGGAAAATTCTTTAACATTTAGAGTCAGCTGTCAGGTAGAAGGATGATCTCCTCTCTCTGGGCCTAATGCTAGAATTTGGATTAGAATTAATATTACAGTGAGGCTGATCTTACAGAATATTAGACTGTAGTTTAACATGAAGAATATCATCCTAAAGGCCAAATATATCCTAATATGAAATCTAGGAGGTGACAAAGTTACTGTTACTAGAGGTGTTCATCCATTGGCCAGCATGCTGGACACCATGGCCCCAGACAGATGGCTGCCTGCCTCCTGGAGCTTGTGTTCTAGTGGCAGATAGAGATAACAAGCATGTAAAACCAGTGAATTACAGAATTGAGAAGCTCTCTAGGGGAATAAACAAGCTGGTGTAATAGAGAAAAGGCATAGGCTGACACCACAATAGGGTGTTGTATAAAGAAGTTTCAAGTACCAAGTTTGTTTTTCTGTGACCCAAGTAAGGTCTTCTCTGACTTGAAGAATCTATGATCGTGTGCCCATCTTCCTCACTCCAGGGGCAGACAATAAGAGGTATGTGCCTTTCTCCACTTTGGTTGTGTTCTCAGGTGTCCGCTGGACTAGAAAAGTTTTTCAGAGCTCCAATAGTAGGATAGAGCAGCTGCCAGCTATCAGGGATAAGTGACTCTTGCAAGAAGTAGTTCACTGCTCAGTAACACAGTAAATGGTTCCCTCTGTACCAAAACTAGGGATGTTTATGTAATAACAGTGCTAGCTATTTTAACTTACCATCCAACAGGCTGTGTTAATACAGTTAAAATCAAGCAAATACTTTTAGCTATCAAAAGGAATTATATTTGCTTTTATTTTTTTTAAATGAGTACCCAGCATTTGAGAGCCTAAAATTATATATGAATGAACTGTAATATTTTTAGGATATCTGTTCTCTAGTTGGAAATTTTGAAATAATGTGTATCATCCCAATTTGATAGGCAGGAGTCTAAATTATTTTCTGAGGTTAACAGTCAAAATCCAGCTTCAGCCTCATGGAGATGAGGAGGTATTAATACCAGGAACAGAAACATACCAACATAGCAAGCTATACTTCTTTACTTTGGACGTATTTTCTTTCCAAACGTGCTGCTGTCACTTGGGTGTTGTTAATGGGACAAAAACAGAAAGCTATCCTACCTAGGTCTTAACACAAACACTGGAAAATCAACCTGAGGTGATCCATCTAGTTTAATTCTCCCCACGTATCATCAGATGTGTTTTATCTGACAAGGCTGGAGACACGGTTGTATACAAAAATTATAAAAATGAGATGGGCTCACATTTTAAGTTACAGAAATGTACACTTATTTGCTAGTATTCCAGCCAAGGGGTCAGGCCTTCACTTGAGGGAAGACTTTCATGAATGGCGTTCACATCATTTGTTCTACATAGAGCCCAGCCCTTGTACATCATCAACAGCTTCCATTTATGGTGCGATAAAAATTTACAAGATACTTTGAAAAGTAGTTGGAGTTGAACATCTTAGGTTTTACAAGCTTTTTCCCAAATCTTTTATATTTGTTAATTGCTCAAATTAAATAGTGATTTAATGATTTGCCTTTATTACAGTTTCCCAAAGTGTTTAAGTCTCCTAGGAACAATAGTTTTTTTTTTTTAATTCAGCATTTTTTCATAACATTTAGCTAAACTATATGTTGAAACTAGCACTCACAACGTACATAAACTACCTTGTAGACAGTTGACTTTTGGCAAGTATACAGCTCGTCTGGTAGAGCGAGAAGTTGCATGTATGTGCTGAAGAGTAGCTTACCAAGCATAAGCATGCAGTTGAGCCTTGAGCTCCAACCAGGATATCCTACCTGAAGAATGCACACCATCAGTCAGTCCTGAGATTGCTTAGGGAAGGTTTCATTAAAGACTTTCTATATAACTTAGGAGTCAAGTAACTTTCAGCTGGAATTTGAGGTTGACACCATGTCATTATTTTTAAACAAATATAGATATTATTTATAAATAACAATAAAAAATGTTGAGTTGCCAGAAATACACATAATTGACGGAATAAAGTAAATGAACGAGTTGTGAGATTTACAGTAGTTTCCATTTGTTGTAGCAACTTCATACATTTTTAAATAGATGAGTTGATGCTTCTGTAAGCCATTAATTTCTATGTAATTGAATGTTCCCAATGGACACAAGGTTATGTATTCAGAAATAAACCCATATTATTCATTATGACGACTGACACTGAGGCACACAGGGATCGATCTAAGAATACTATGAATTATAGCTCTTCCCTTCGGGCCCCTGCAAAGCAGCTTATATCCTAAGAAGTCTATGCCTCCCTTTCTAGAAATTGACTGCCCATTGAAGCTACATATAGAATTGTAAACTTCTTAAGTCCTAGGGCACCTGTCTCATTCATCTTGTGTGTCCACAATGTCTAGTAAATGTGATGAATTTGACCCTTCGACTATAAGAGAATGATAACACTTCGCCCATTTTGGGCTTAAGTCATGTTAATTCAGGACTTTAGGCATCCATACTGTACAGACAATAATATCTGGAAATAAATAAAAATGTATCCTGGAGCATTCTTAAGAATTTTCTCTTTTAATAAAGATGTTTGGAACACGTAAATATGTTTAAACTGGTTGGGTTCAATTACTTGGCCTAAAACATCATTATAAAATAGAAATGATAATTCAAGTAGTAGTTAAAGCTATGCTTGCTCTTTTAGAAACATTTGCAGAGCCATCTCTGCAGGCTACACAGATGAAGTTGAAACGAGCTCGACTGGCTGATGATCTGAATGAAAAGATTGCTCAAAGACCGGGTCCTATGGAGCTGGTGGAGAAGAACATCCTCCCTGTGGACTCCAGTGTTAAGGAAGCAATTATAGGCAAGAGTAAAAGTTTACTGTTTTCTAGGAGAAAGGAACTTGGATGTTTTAGATAAAATTTAAATAAAAGGGCAACACCAATCATGGGTATTGTTTTCCAGGTTAATTAGAATTTGATTAACACAGTAATTGTTACTGTTATTATGTATTAGAAGATTAGCATCTGCTACCAATTCACAGATTCCTCTTTTGTGTCTGATGTTTTGATTTCATTATCACATTTTCTAGGTTAAATTACTGTGTTGTGCTGTTTAGTTTAATATTTTTACAAATTTTTCAACTTGATTCTGAAAAGATAGCTTATTCAGCATTAGTTTGAGGGAGGATAACAGATGTTTATAAACATATTCTTTAAGAAGGGTAGAATGTGTCCATCCCATGCTGGTCTCATCATACTTAATTACCAAGGAGTATGTCTTATTTCACCCTCCCTCTTGATGCTGGAAATTGAACCATGGGCCTGTGCATTCTAAGCACATAAACTACATAGAGCTACACCTACAGTCCTCTGTTTCTCTTTGTATTTCTCCCATAAGTTTTACCAGGGAAAAAAAAATCATTTCAAGACTATTACTACTTATTCTGCAAGCACTTTTGAAATATTGTTGTCCTAGTCTATTTTCCATTACTCTTGGGAACTTCCTATTTTGCTTTAGTTTGAAGTCTAAAGCTCAGTCAGTTTGTAGTCCTGAATCCTAAGTCATACAGTTGTCTGTAGTTCCTTTCAGTTTTGCTGATTGCCCCTCAGAGGTAAGATGTGAATTCAGCTAGGCTGTTACTCGAAGTGGGGACTTATGTACAGGTCCCCAGTGATGTGAGGTCTCCACTGCCTCATGTTCTTCAATGCTAGGATTCTGGGTTGGGATCCAAGCAAGGTTCCCCTCGTGTCCATAGCCAATTTGTCTGATTAAGTCTTAATCTAAACTGTTGGGTGAGTTTTCCTCCCTCTTTTTTTTCTTAGTATTTATTTACTCACCACACAAGTTTGTGTTACTCTGAAGCATCTTCCACATTTTGGATTTTACTGATTGCATTTGCATTCCAGGTATTGCTAAATATATTCCTGTCTTCTATACTTCCTGCAACTAGTACTTGGGTCCAAAGCCTTGATATCATCCCCATTTACTCATAGGTTCTGAATGGTCTCTGCTTCCATTGGGAAGTATGCTGTCAATTTTATTTTAATGTAATACGTGTAGATATTAATAAAGAACATGAAAAAGCACTCTTCTTACATCGATGAAAAAATAAAATTTCACAGAATAACTAGAGAACATTACACTGTGATAATAGTAAAACTGTGATATCGTCAAAATCATAAAAGAATGGACAAAATGTTGCTTAATACAAGTTGTAGACAAAAAAGACTGTTTTACAAAAAAATCTTATGGGAAGCAGTGTTTCTCCTTTTCCATATTAAGTTTGGTATCCTAAAGCGAGCGTGAATTAACAGTCACTGCTTTCTCCAGGTGTCGGGAAGGAGGACGATCCCCACACTCAGGGCGATTTCTCATTTGATGAAGACAGTAGTGATGCTTTGTCTCCAGACCAGCCCGCAAGCCAGGAGTCTCAGGGGTCAGTGGCGTCCCCAAGTGAGCCAAAAGTCAGCGAATCACTGTCTCCAGTGACGACAAACACTCCAGCCCAGGTATTGTCTTTTTGGCTGATACCTAAATAGAAAAGATGCCCCTTTTGTATATATTGTATAAACATTTACACCAGAAGATATATCTGAAAGTACTCAAAAGTAGGGTTTTTTTGTACAGTCTTACATATTATTTATGCGGCACATACACATTTTTGTTCTATGCTTATAACTTTTGGAAAATCTTTGCATGTTTGGATGTATTCTTTTATATATCACAAAATTCATCGTTTTTCAATTGTCCAACCATTTGTAAGTGTAGACATTCCTTAAAGACCTGGTCACATTCCTGCAACTAGGTTAAGTGAATTGCTTGCTAAATGAAGAATTGTATATTGTATGTACAATGTTCAAAAGAAAGAAATAGCTAAGGGAAACTCCAACTTTTATTTACATAACTCCTGCTTGTAGTACTGTAATGTGTAACATAAAACTATACAGTACAGTACAATCAGCAAAAATCACAAGTGGTGTTAAGTATAGTTCACATTTTTGTGTAATAGATCTTCAGATAAGAAAATTGGTTTTTTGTTTTGTTTTTTGTTTGGGGGGGGTTGTTGTTGTTTTGTGGAACCAGGGATTGAACTTAGGACCTTGCGCTTGCCAGGCAGGTGCGGTGCCATTGAGCTAACATCCCCAGCCCAGAAACTGAAATTCTGTACCCATTAAACAGCTCCTCCCTTCCTCTCTGTCCTGCTGCTGTCGCACCATCTTTCTACTTTTTGTCTCTATAAACTTGACTACTTAGATACCTCATGAAAATAGAATCATACAGTACTTTTTTATTACAACTCACTTACTTGCTTACTGTGATGTCAAGATTCATTCATGTAGCATATGACAGGATCTCGTTCCTTTTAAAACCAAATAGTATTCCATGAGTGAGTGAGTATATATACATGTGTGTGTGTGTCTCTCTCTAAATACACACACACATATATAGACATCTGTCTAAACATATTGTTTATTCATCTTTTGATGGACAGTTGTATAGCTTCCACCTTTTAGCTATATTGAATAATGGTGCTATGAGAAGGAATATGCAAAAATCTCTTCAAAACGCTTTCATTTCTTTTGGAAATATATTCAAAAGTGAAATCACCAGATCATATGTTTTGGGTTTTGTTTTTTGATTTTGCAGTACTGAGAATTGACCTAGATCCTTGGGCATGCAAGCCAAGTACTGTACTACTGAGCTACATGCCCAGCCCTTATTGTGAAACAATAAAATTACCCAAGCAGTCTTCAAATTTGTACTCCTCCTGCCTCAGCTTCCACAGTAGCTGGGATTACAAGTATGTGCTACTGTGCGTGACCTACTTTTACTTTTTTTTTTTTTTTTGAGGAACTGCCGTACCATTCTCTATAGCAGTTGTATCATTTTACAGTCAAGATGGGTTCACATTTTCTCCACAGTCTTGCCAACAATGGTTATTTTCAATTCTCTCAATGGTAACTATTCTCAGGATAATATCTTATGGGTTTGATTTGCATTCCTCTCATAATTAGTGATGAAGAGCATCTTTTCATGTACTTTTTGGTCATTTGTATGTCATCTTTGAAGAAATTTCTTTTTAAGCCCTTTAGCACATTTAAAAAGTCAGGTTATTATGGCCAAATTACAGAAGTACTTTGTATATTCTGGATAATGACTCTTTGTCAGCTATGATTTAATATTATGTTAAATATTCCACTTACATTGCATAGATCTGAGGTATTCCTCTCATTCCATAGCTTGACTTTTCACTCTTGGGTTGTATTCTCTGTTGCAGTTTTGATATTTGATATGGATGTTTCTCCACCCTAACCCTGTCAAATCATTTTTATCATGTACATTTGGAGAACATATTGTCATTAACTTCTCTGTATTAAATATTCTAGTATAAGGAATCAAAGATTTTTATTCTTTTGATCATATGATTGAAACATATTCTTGTAACTTATCTTAATGTTGGAGAAAAGTAATCCTTAAGATTGTAAATATGTTGTATGGTTTTTTGGCTTTTTGTTTTGGCTTTTGTTTTGGTACCAGGGATCGAATTCGGGCCCTTGCATTTGCCAGGCAGGCGGCAGAACCACTGAGCTAAATCCCTGGCCCCTTTTGTTTTTTAATCAACTACAGAGGTAAACTTTACAATGCCAGTGAAGTCTCTGAAATTCTTGTATCATCCAGAAGTAATAATAGTTTGCATTTTGGCAAATTTGTACTTTATAGACTTTGTCTATGCATCTCACTCAATGGATATAAAATGTATTTATCTACCTAAATAAAACTACTCTCATATTTTCCCATAAGGAAAAGGACCTTAACACATTGCTTCTCTTTAGACATTGAACTCCTAGATGGCCAGGATTTCTCTCCCATTATCTCAGTAACTTCACATGGAATACACAGGTCCAGATGACAGCAAGTACTTGTCACCTTAATGAATGAGAGACTACTTTTGCTTGGTTTAGAATTGCACCCCAAAATATCAGTCTCATCACCTTTAAAATAGTCCCTATAAGCGAAGGTAGTAAAAACATCTTATCTTTAGGTGTTGAGATTCTTAATCTTTAAAATAAAAACTCACTGAGTTTTATAAATTCAGTTCTAGTTCTTGTAGACCATTCTGCGCGCTGGATAGTGAAAGACTAGTGTATGTCTGGGTTTAGATACTTTAATTTTCAAAACTTAAGGACTTATAATCCCAGCACTTGGGAGGCTGAGGCAGGAGGATCGCCATGAGTTCAAGAAAGCCTGGGCTACATAGTAAGACCCTTCCTCAATAAATACACAAAGTTATATCTACATATAATAAATTAAGAAAACAATGACATTCAAGATTTATTTTGCTTTATTCCAAAATGCTTTATGACAAATAGTCTTCTTAATTCTTTTTTCAGAGCAGATAGCTCCCTGAAGATTAGGTTCTACAGAAAATTATCCATATATGAAAAGGCCTCCCCTCTTCCCCAAAAAAGAATTAACCTGTAACATGTAGGTAACAAACTAATTTTTCAAGCACTTCTCTTGAAACCTAAAATGCTAACGACCTCACAATGTTAGGACAAAAAAACCTTTGAAATAGATATTTCTGTGTGGTCTGTGTAAGACTACAACTTTATTCTTGGATTTGTCTATTTTCTGTTCTGATCACAGTACAGATAGAAAGGAATTTATCGAAGTATTAGTGGTACACATATCACAAATTGGAGCTCAACTTATTTTATGCAGAAGGAAATCTTGAACAATACTAAGTAGAAAATCAAGAACAGCCAGCCATATGTGATACCAGATCTCTTCAATCTGGACTTTTTTCTCAGTGATTTGTTAAGCCCTTTAATTAAACACTCCCAATGTTTAATGGTAAGCATGATTCAATGTGATTTTTGTGCATTTTCAAAGCCTAGCAGAACTAAAAGGAACTTTGTTGATTACTGCCTGTTTTCAGGAAGGTAAGTTTAGGAGACTGATAAACTAATTTTTTCCTGTTAGGTCAAGTAATTTTCCAGTGTATGACCTCTTGCCAAATAATACAGAAACCTTAGGTTCACAGCAGCAGCATTCACAATAACCAAAAGGCGAAAGCAACTGAAGTCTCCATTGACGGATGAATGGATAAGCAAAATGATCTATATATGCACAATAGAATTCAGCTTTTAAAAAGGAAATTCTGCAGTGCACTACAACATGAATGAATCTTGAACATTCTAGTGAAACAAGCCATCAGTAAAGCACGAAAACTGTATGATTCTACATATGAGATACAGTAGTTAAAATAATAGAAAATAGAATTACAGTTGCTAGAGGCTGAGAAAGAAGGGAAAGGGGAGCTGTTGTTTCATGGACACAGTTTAATTTGGGAACATGAAGACATCTGGAGCTGACAGTAATGATTTTTGCAAAAAAAATGTGTGTATAGATGCATATATACTACTGTATACTTAATAATTGCAAATTCTCACTATTAATCAGGTAATCAGTTACTATACTGTAGATTTTACTATTCAACAAGTTATCCTAAAAAATGAAATATTTTTTGTAGAAATAAGTGATCCATGCTAGGTGGCACATTTTAACAGAGAAGGAATTTTACATAAAACATCCATCTCTTACCCATAAAGCATGGTTTGGATTCAACTCATTCATCATTCATTTTGTCTGGAGACTTGAATATGGAAACTATATTTGAAGAATAATTAATTTTGAATTTTTATTTGTATGTGGCCTTCTTAAGAACTCTGCTGCATCCTAAATTTAAAGCACACCCACTACTTTAGTTTTAAAAGCTACAATATACAATTTTGTTTTTAAATATCTAGTTTTGTTCCTCAAGATTGCATGAAGAACTTACCAGAGAATAACTAGCCCTTGTCAAGTGGACCGTGGGCTGCAGAAGAAAGGAACCTATGCAGACCCCTGCATTACCAAACTTTAATCAGCTTAGGTATTTGCTCTTTTATTTTTCCTGTTGTAGCAGAACATTTGTGGTACTGGGAATTGAGCCCAGGATCTTTGCAGGGAGCCAAAGGCTAGGCTCAAAGTTAAACCCTTCTACCTCAGCCTCTTAGAGTTCTGGGATTATAGGGGTGCACTGCCACACCCAGCTTGTAGCACAACTTTATTAGAAACTGCTATTAAGTGAAAAGTCAAGTCTATAAGATTGAATTCTCTTCCTTTGAGTCTCGTTTGTTGTTTTAATAAAAATTAAGTAATTCTAGCTAGATGTGACAGTGGATATCTATAATCCCGGCCCTCTGGGAGGCTGAGGCAGGAGGATTGCAAGTTGGAACCAGCTGGGGCAATTTAGCAAGACCCCATCTCAAAAGTAGAGAGGAAAAAAAGTTAAAAGCATTAAGGATACAAATCAGTGCAGAGGTCTTTGGTTCAGCCCCCAGGTTCTATAAAAGAAATAAAGACCTAAACCTGTAGTAGAAACAGTCATCGATTCCAATAAGACAAAGTCAAGTCTGCACCGGCTTCTATTAGAAAATAATTCTCAATTGTTTTGAAATTAAATTTGCATAGTATATAAGGTGAATGCATAACAATTGAAACATATATACATAATATCTTTTTAAAATTTTAACGTATTTCTCAGTTTACTGTGGAATAAAGCAAGCATAGTGGTACCTCCATTCATGAACTTAATTCTTTCCATGTTGCTGGGCACAAACCGAATTGGATGAGAACCAAATCAGTTTCCCATAAGGTCAACATTGAACCTAACCCCACTATGTTTGATTCAGTTCTCATCCAGTTCAGTTTGCAACCATGAAGTTCCTAAACGGGCTGGATACTCTTAACCCTTTTTGGAAAAATACTGTTATTTCAGAATTACTAGTAAGGATTTAGATTACTTTTGTAACTTCAGCCAGTAGGAGCTTAATACCTAAAGGGAGTGTTATTTTTTCATCCTTCCTAAGGCACACTAAAAAGGCTAACAAATTGTAAACAAGAATTTAGATATTTATAATCGGAATTTATCTTCAGATTAGATAAGGTTAATAATCTCTAAATTTCGGTTGCATTACTCTTGCGTTATCCTGGAGTCTGGTTTTCTGGGTAGCAGAGTGACACTGAAGAAGAGTGAGTAAGACCAGAGCATCAGGAATCAAGGCGAGACTCCGGGCATTACAGCTGTTACCACATCCATACTTATGGATGTTTTTTCAGATTATGAACACTTACTGCTTTCTGTCAAATTCATCAATGCTGTCAGTGGGTAAGGCCTGTGCTGGTAAAATAACTTACCCAGGTAGAGTTCAACATGCAAATATTTGTTTCTTCTTTGTATATAGGTTATATAATATAATAGCCAAAGAATGTTTTTTTCCCTCTGTGAAAACTGACCCAGAGATAAGTGTCCTCATATCCCAAAAATATGCAAGGTCAAAGAAGACAACAACATCAGTCATATCCCATGAAGAAGTGACTATCTCTCTCCCAAGGTACAAAGTTTGGTTTGGGTTCGTCGAGGAACCAGACATCTCAGGCCTGTTGGAGGACAGAAATCTGCCCAGAACATGGGAGTTGAGTCTCTTGGATGAATCCTCTCTCATGTCTTGTGTTGGAAATGAAATTGAATGCAGCCATCTTAGTATTCACAAAAACTACTTAAAAGCTGAAATCGGTGGCAAAAAACTCAAGGAGAAAGCTGAGTGGGCATGCACAGTGAGGTGCAGGCTCGGGCACTTACAGGCTTGGCTGGGCTCCAGACCGGGACCTGGCTGTGTGAAGCCACAGGACTGTCCATTCATCAATTAGGCAAATATTTACTCAGTAACTGTATGCGCCAACCTTCATACTTCTTGCTGCTGCAAATAGCCCTCTGAGTTTTCAGGTCATTTATTTTGAGGAGGAAAACATACAGTTTGCTATATTAAAACCTCAATACTTCAAGAGAGCGGATTTTGATTGTTGGTATACTTTAGAAGTTGTTTGAGGAAGTGAAAATGATAAAAAATGACAATTTTCCTTGAAATAAAGCTGATAATGATCAATGCCAAATAATAAAAATACAGAATGACAGCGATACCTATTTCCAATAAGTAGATGCTTTAACGTTAGTTTCTAGTGAGAATTGTTAAAACCTAGTAAAGCTTTCCATGCCTTCCTTTGTTAATCTATGACTCCAAATTGAGATTTGGTCATTGTTGATTTGAGCCTGGGAAGAAAACAGTTTCTCATTTTAAGGGAGGTGGCACTGTCAGTGAAATAAGTCAGTCTTACCAAAATGTAGTCTTCAACTTCTCCTGTTGCACAGAATGGGGGGATGTGGTTAATTGGAAGGGCTATTCAGGTTCGGGGATGGAAGCATAAGTGTCAACACACGCAAGGACTTGTGAGCAGAGGGACCCTTCACCAAGAAGCCCTGCCGTGGGAGCAGGATATGAATAGAAGATGCATCCAGCTCTGTAGCAAATACTAAGTACCATGCTTGACTTAGCTAGGGTTAGTGTGACCTATTTAGCAAAGAAACTTTATAAATGTCATGTATTCTTTTGAGCACTTTTATGAGTCTTAGACTTTTTTCTGCCAAAAGAGCAGTTATGACCATGTTTCTGAGAAAACACTACAGTTGAGTGGGTCCAACCTTATTTAGCTTCAGCTACTCACTGTTACAGGGGCAAAGACTACATTATTGGCTCCACTGAGGTAAACCACGTTATCCCACCATCTGAGTCATAGACACAATAACGTATTTTTCATTTGTTTCCTTTCTAATGAACTTTTTAAAAATGAGGTCATTCCCTTATAATTCTGGTTTTTCTATTTTTACTGTCATTGATTTCACAGACATTTTCCTTTTCTACCTCTTCCACCAGTTTACTTCAGTGTCCCCAGCAGTTCCTGAATTCTTGAAAACTCCTTCAAATGTGGACCAGCTTCCTACAAGGTCCACAGCTCCTGTTCTCCCCACGAACACTGTATCTTCAGCAAAGCCAAGCCCTGCCCTGGTAAAGGTGGGTACCTTGGGCTACAGCATTGTATGACTTGACTTGTGACTGTCTGAACCTGTAGGCGAAGACAGAGGGGTATAAATTGCCCAACCTGGCTCTTAGCCTGAAGCCTTGAAAATTAAATTGTGGAAAACTTGCTGACCCGGTCCTTAACGTTTGAAATTGCCTCCTTCAGCATATGTCATTTCATCCTGTAGTCCCCAAAAGAGGGTACAGAGTTTGGCCTGTATGAAACTGCTGGGCTATGCAGCAAGGCCTCAGGAATCTTCCTGTCGCCAGCGCACTGTTCTGCCATTGGGCCACTGGATGAAATGGAGGAACAGTAAGATGTTGCTTCAGTACCACACCTGTGGTCCGAAAACCTCAAAGACAGCCACCTGGGATGGCAGCACTGTTCTGGGCTTTATACACAGGACCGAGCTCACTGATATTCTAAAACAAATTACATGACATTTTTTAAAGGGTTTCGAGAAACAAATAATGGTTTTTGATTTAGCAGATGTGGCCAAATAAGGCTTGGATTGTTCTCAGATAAGCTTCTAGTTTGTGGCACTGTTCCCTATATTTTACTTGGTTAAAATGATTTAGAATAAATCCCAAGGAAGAAGCAAAGTTCTAAAAGATGGTATTTTGAAGTTCTTAAAACTGTATCTAAAATTTCTCAATGCAATGGGTGTAGAGAGTAAACTGAAAAATAGTGTCTAATGATCACACTTGATTTCAGAGGTGACTTTTACTGAAACTAGCAGAATTCATAGTTTTAGAAGTAAAAAAGGACAGAGATAGCTTCTTACCACTGTTCAGAGATGGAAACAGGCCCAGAAAAGTTAAGAAGTGACGAGGCCAGGAAGGACGCCCCGTGTCCTGAGTTCTAGTGTAAACTTCTTGTTGCCTCTTTCTAAGGCCAAGGCGATTCCCTCAGTTTAGCGTGATGCATAATCCTCTCCTGGGTCTGTCCGCTAGAGCTGTCCTTTGTCCTTGACCTTCCAAGAAAGAAAGCTGTCAGTGTAACAGGGTTTACGTATCAAGACACCTATCGGCATATCTCACCATCTTCCATTGTTTAGCGTTGGAGCCAAAAAATTCCAGGGAGTGGGAGGGGCAAGCAGCAACAATACAGTAAAATCAGCTCTTCTCTCTTCTTTTAGCGTATTCAGACATGCACCAGTAATGGCAAAAAGAACTGCCAGATGCCAGTCTTTTCTCTGCTGATCCTGAAAACTCCTCTCCCTGCTTCTCCTGTTCTCTAAATTTCTGCTGTTTGCTGGTGTCTTTCATTGAGAAAGTCTTTGATTCTACAGGAAGCAACATTGATTAGCAATGTGAAATTCAGGCATAGTGTAGGGAATCCTAGGACTATGCAAAGATAAAAAGAGAGAGATGCTCATCAAGGAGCAGGTAATTCAGCTTTTCCATAAGGAAAGCTATGTCCCATGCTCACTTACGAGGAGAACAGACATGTGCAGGCCACTGGGTCATAGCAAGATTCAGCGTAAGGAGTGCTGGCTTGTGTGTGTACGTATCCTCCCATAGCACATTCCTTCCTGATTGTGGCTGGGTCTGTTGTTTCATCAGTGTGTAACAGTTATTCTCAAACCTCATTTTGAATATAAGGTATCGCAGACCCTGTTTCAAAAGAGTGGAGTAAAATTTATTGTTGATAATAAACAAATGAAAATGGCCATATGAATATCATGAGATTGCATAAATAAGCAAGAATGTTTTCCATTAGTGAGATGTACTTAAAGTGCCTCATCATTACAGTGATTTCTAACCAACACATACATTTATCATTCTTCTATTACAAAAACACAGATATTTTAGGGTTAAATCTGTACTGAGACCACCTTCACTGCATCAGACACTATTCTGGGTAGTAGGAGTAGATGAAGCAACATACAAAATAGCATAAATTCCCACCCTTGGGATAAAAAGCATGATAGCATGGTGAAGAGTCACGTGAGAATGGAATTGCTGGGAAGTCAAGGGGAGGTGCTTTCTGTTTTAAATAGATCCTCTGCTTGTGTCACCGGACCACTTTTTGGATGGAGATCCAAAAGGTGAAGGTGCAATCTTCATTGCACCTCAGCGGGGGGAACTCATGAGCCAGGCTCAGGAGAGAGCTCCAGGATTAGACAGAAATGTGGTCTTTGGATATGGAAGACAGTATGATCTGACCAGAGATGGCCAATGACCAGAAGTAAACCATGCAGCCAGGACCAGCCAGTGACTGGAGACTTTCAGGCCTGTGAGAAGTTAAGGCTTGCTACTGCTACTGAGAAGAATAACTGCTAGAAAGGTTTGGGCTGGTGCTACAGACAGTAGAAGAACAAAGAGAAAAGTCCAGAGCAGGTAAAGGTGCCATTCACCACAGGGGACAGTGGCAGCCTTGGCATAGGCATGTTCAGAAGTGAACAGTAGCCATAGTGGCAGACTGCATTTTGAAGGATAAGCTGGGAGGGATTGCTGACCTGATAGATATACTGTGTGAAGGAGTCATCATCAACCAGTTACTTTTTTGTTTCTAAGCAATTAAAAAATCGTAGTTGCCAACTTCTGTGACAGAGGAGCATACCTACAATGTGAGATGCACAGGAGACACCCACTAAAGGCAGCTGGGTGAAAGAGCCAGGCTCGGGAGATGGCTCTAGAATTGGACAGAACTGCAGCTTGAATTCCACAAAATCCAGTAAAATCACTTACAGTCTCAGTGTAACAAAAAAGCATTACAGTGCACCCTTGACTTAGGAACTCAGTTCATTCTCAAGGGCTGGTTGTAACTCAAGTTGGTCAGTTGAAGGCTGATGCTCCTCTTCTCAGGCAGATCTCTGTCCTTACAGAGACATTGGCCCAAGATTTCTCCTTAACCCCACACAGGAAAGGATGTTGTAATGCTCCTTCCAGAACTCTTTTAGGGTTAAATCTATACCTGAGACCATGTGGAAGCACAAGAGGCTGACGTTCAGGTCATAATTCAAGACTTTATAAGTTAAAAACTAAAATTCTGGTTGTAACCCTAATTGTTTGAATGTCAGGCCAGTTGCAACTCAAGGGTCCACTGTACAAGAATCAGCTCATTAGGCACATTAGCATTTTGGGCAAATAGGAAGGGCCAGCAACGGAACCTGAGTAAAAGCAGCTAGTATGGTAGAAGAATGGAGCCCAGGAGCCAAGGGAGGCCTTTTCAGAAGGGAGAGGTCGTATGTGTCATTGCTGCTGTGGGTCTGTTAGGAGGAGTGCAGGAGCTCTTGCCAAAGCAGTTTCTCTTGAATGCTAGAGACAAAACTTAGCTGGAGTGGGAAGAGAGAGCTAGAACTGGAGGTGGCGTCACAGAAAGCTTGTTTTGATGACCTCTGTTGGAAAGGATCGCGAGAAAAGAGCCTGTAGCTCAACTAAAATGTCGAGGTCAAGAAAGGATATTGGTGAGCTGATAGGACCCAGGAGAGGAGCAAAGGTTTCCACAATAGTCACCATGTGTGGGCGAGAGAACATGGACTCAGGCAGCTGGACCAGTAGTCCATCTGCAGCCACAGGAAGCAAAGCCACCTACGAACATTGAGGAATAGACAGGCACTGCAGGAGGTGGGGGCAGATGTAGAAGCTCAGCTCAGCACTCATTAATTTGTCCAGTGTTTAGAAGACAAAGTTATCAGTTGACTGGGAGCATGGGGTGAGGTACTAAGGGCTTGAGGAGAGAAGGAAAGATAGGAGGTGTTATTCTAGAAGAGTGGAAAATAACTGGAATAAAAGTAATGTATTAGGGGCCAGGGATTTAGCCTAGTTGTCCTGCATGGCAAGCACAAGGTCCGGAGTTCAATTCCCAGTACCCTCCCCAAAAAAGTAATAGGATGGCTAGTTAGGACGGATAAGCTCTCGAAGGTGGTGATCATGAGTTTAAAGACAAGCTTAGCTGCATGGTTTTGTTTTCCTACAGCACTCTTAGTGATATGAAAACAGGCATGGAGTAAACCAACAAGAGCAATCTACTCCCACCCCAGGGACATGTGGTACTGTCTGGAGACATTCCTGGTTGTCACAGTGTGGGGTCCGGGTGTGGCTACTGGCACCTAGTGGCAGAAGGCCAGGATACTGCTGAATATCCCACCGTGCTCAGCACAGCCCCTAAAAGTGTTACCAACTTCAAAATGTCAGGAAGAGCCCCTGTAGAGGAACCCTGAAGTAGACAGAGAACCAGCAGATGGTCTTTCCAGGTCAGTTGGGCAAAGGGTGGGTAGTGCATGTGAGTGGACCTTGGGATGTAGTCAGGTAGGAGTAAAGTGAGGGTCAGTGTAAAGGTCGTAAGAGAAATGGACTATACATCTCGGTGGCATCAAGTAAGTGCGCAAAGTGGCATCCTAGGTGGAGTGAGTTGGTGGTTGTCAGATTAGGGTGCTAGGAATTGACAAGATGCAGTTCGGGGAATTTTAAGATCTAGGTTATATGGGCCGGGATTTAGCTCAGTGCCACTGCCTACTTTATAAGTGCAAGGTCCCAAGTTCAATCTCCACTACCAAAAAAAAAAAAAAAAAATCTAGGTTATAACCTCAGCAGTGAGTGGCTGAGGGAGAAGATGAGATATTTAGAGGAAATGGAGTCAAAGAACTGAGAGACCAAAATGTTGGAAGGATTGTGGACGTAGATTTAATTAGCATGAACAGTGACAAGTTAGAACAGTGTTAGAGAAAGGAAGGAGGGAGTGGGCTGTTGCAGTACTTAGTAAATTTAGAACTGAAGGAAGATCAGATGCCGTGGTCAAGTTTGAGAGAAGAACTCTCCCATATACATTTACTTTTTACACATCCTTATTTACAGATGTTCAAAAAATGTGGTACTAGTTAAGTGAATTGCTATTCCAGTGGTGTGCTGGTAAATGTGTTGGGGTCAAAGGGCAGGTGATTGCCTTTGCCAGTTCCCATGGTGTAAATATTTGTATTGTGACCAATTTCCATCTACTCATGTGACATCACTGAATGCAGAGCTGGGAAAAGATACACATGATCGGTTCTCGTGACTTAACTTACTGGCCCAGAAACTGTTTTGTAATGCAGCCGTAGAAAATCGTGTTGCACCATCATTCTTGTATGATAAGGGAAGAATTCACAACATACCAAATGAAGAGGGAGAAAGGCACATCTCTAATAAGCATATATGCCATCATCCCGATTATGTTAAACGTGTGCACAGGAAGAATGCACAAAAGCTTATTTCTGTTCTACATGCTGTGGTGATTTCGGTTTTAGGAGATTTTTTGCACTTGTCTAATTCTTTGGAATAAGCATTTGTAACATAATTAGTAGCATGATTGAATGTCAGTAACTACATTTCATTTAATACTTCTCATCTTTGCTGGATGGCTGTTTTTTCCAGATAAAGTTATCCTATAATATGAATACTGATAATGTAGAAAATTAATAAGTTTTGTGATTCACAGTCGTAAGACAAGGGATGCCTGGTGTCCAAATTTTAAAAGTAAAAATGTAGTATTTTTGAAAAATGTTAAAACTTAACCTGATATTTAAATGTTATTTCCTTGGAGACAGTTTTATATTCTGCTTTATTCTTATTGGAAGCTTTTTTTTTCCATATTCTCAATACATTTTTTAAATACTACATAGAGTGAAATATACTTAATCTTTGTCCTATTGTATATTTAGTGTATGAACTTGTTTTTCAGTAGGAAGATATACATATAAGCAATTAGCAGTGAAGCCACAGAGGAGACCAAAAGTCAATGTTTGTTGGATTTGAATAGATAATCTAGGCTGAGCGTCTTTCTGTACCCTAAGGGGACAATGCAACAGGAGATTTCTTGGTCAAAATAAGTACACAAATGTGTTTGTGGCTTTTTTAAATGTATTCAGTAAATTGCTTCCAAAGTAGCTGCACTGGTTTCTGCTATTTTCAAATGAGAGACACATAATAGAATCAATTTCACAGAATGACATCTCTTAAAATACTTCTTTCCCCTCTCAAAAACAGCAAAGCCATCCTAAGAATCCGAATGACAAACACCGCAGCAAAAAGTGCAAAGATCCCAAACCCCGGGTAAAGAAGTTAAAGTACCACCAGTACATTCCACCGGATCAGAAAGGTGAAAAGAACGAGCCGCAGATGGACTCCAACTATGCCCGCCTGCTCCAGCAGCAGCAGCTCTTCCTGCAGCTTCAGATCCTGAGCCAGCAGCAGCAGCACTACAACTACCAGGCCATCCTGCCTGCACCGACCAAGTATGGACGGGTCAATGCGTGTCTGTGGCTTATACTGTGGTTTTTAGGAGAACTTACTCGGATGTGGTTTAGGAGAACTTACTCGGTGTGTTGATCTGTCTGTGCTCAGTGGTTACCTTCATTCTCTTGTTAGCAGAGCTCCCTGTACAGTGTTTAAAGTCATGTAGTAAGGATAGCCTGTGTTCCTATCTGGGTTTTGTCCTTCAATATTGGTTTTGAGCTTTTATAAGCTAGAAATGCCTTTCACAATTATTCATCCAGGAAAGAGTCACTTATTGTATAAATAATAATGGTTGTTTTGAGAGAAGCATGAATATGTACAAAGAAGAGAGATGGGCATAAAACAGGGAGTAGTCAAGGAGAACTGTGTAGAAATGGCAGGATATTTCCAGTAGTAGAAGGCTTGGGAAGCCCAGGGCATGAGGGAGCAGAAGGGTAAGCAGTACCTGTGCACTAGATGGAGAGAGAAACCGCCTGATTGAAAAATGGCATTGATGTTTTGTTGAAAAGAAGAGAAAACTGATTAGAGCCAGTGTCTGCAGGGACTTGAAGTTGGGCAGAAGACTTTACTAAATAGAGAGTGGCGTGTCTCAGAGTATGGTGGTTACGTGGAAGGACTGAACTGCAAGAAAGAACAGCAGAATGCTGGCAGTGAAGGACAGTTTGGAAATATAAGGATGAAAAGACATTAATTATGGAACAAAGGACCAAAAGGTCTGGCACCCAATAACTATGGAGAAAGAAGAGGTTTCCCAGAGTTTGAGCCCAGCCATGAGTGATCAGAGTTCTGTCACTGCATTCATAGTAAGACGTCCATAGCTAATTTTAGTTATGTAAAGAAAGAAATGTCTTGATACACATCCCCAAATGTCCTCTTTTTGGAAACTCAGATTAACAAAGATCTGTCCTTTCCTTCCTTCACTACCGAAGAGCAAATACGATCTGCATCTGACACTAGAGAAGAAACCCTAGAAAAGATGCAAGGGCTCATTATAAGGAAAAATTACTCTCTGATCAAACTGTTCAGTTATGGTCACATGACACATAGAAACTACTTCTGTTTCCTCCTGGTACTTTAAGCCCTCCTCCATTGGTATGCCGTGCATTTTTTTTTTTTTTTTTTTTTTTTTTTTTGTACCCGGGATCGAACTCAGGTCCTTGAGCTTGCAAGGCAGGCAGCGGAACCACTGAGCTAAATCCCTGGCTGTACACCGTGTTTTCTAAATGCAGCAAAGGATATAAATGTACTAAAAACTTCTCTGTGAAGAAGTAACTCCTCATATATCAATGCTTATCCATTTTTTGTCAAGATACAGATATTGTGAGGAAGATTAAACCTATTAAGTACATCACAGAGCAAGCCTGAGTGTGCTATTAGCATTGGAAAGAACTCAGGGAAGGCCACAGAGTTATAACAGTGTCCAAGACAACTCCCACTACTTTACACCTTCATCCAGGGCCTAGGCTACACCCTGCACTGCTACCCTCCCTAGGTGCTGGACATGAGTAGTGAGAGGAGCCACAGCGGGAACTGAGTCTCACAGTTATTTATGATTTAGAATGCACCGACACATGCTTGACACTTTACATCACCATCAGCCTCCCTCCAGGTCTAGGAAAACTCAGTGTTATTGATCACTTCCTAATGAGGAAACTGTTAAACTGAAAATCCCAGGGAAGAAAATTAGGCTGTGGGACCAGTTTTGCTGAATTCTACTGGCCTTGTCTCCCTGGAGGTGGAGGCCCCAAGACCCTCTCTCTTCCTCACTCACTTCTCCACTACAGTCACTGCCCACTCCACCCACCCAAGTGGGAAGATACACAAACAGAGGAAAGAGCACTTATTTGTGTGTGAGTATGTATTATTTTACCACCTAAAGACTGAACATAAGCCTGTCTAGTTTCCAAATCACAAAAATCTAGACTTTTGCTTTTGTAACATAGTCATCTTTATTCAAATTCCATTATAGAAAACTGACTCCTGTAGTACCCATAGCAGTAGTAAAAAATCTATAATATGCAGCCCTGTTGTACCGTGAAAAGAGTAAGCGACTGGGCTGTGGTTAAACCCACCTTGGCCACACACGGAAGATGGTAGAAAGCCCCTCTAGGCCTCGGAAGTCCAATCTCTCCTCTGCACAATAATCCCACCCATGGGCCACCTCCTCTTTTTCTTTCTCAATCTGGGTGAAAATGAATTGTTTCTTGGTATTGTGAAAGTTTAATTATAAACACTAAATCATAGTCACAAATATTGTAGAATCACAAATGAAATATTGTAGAATTTCAAGTAAAAGCATAAATAGGAGAATTAAATCACGTGTTTTCCAGGGAAAAGTCACTCACAAGGGAGCAAAAGGTGATTCGGTACAGGGTCTACTATTCACATAAAACACATGTGGTATATCTGTGACATTAAACTGTGGGAAGGGCAATTTTAAAAATTTGTCTAGCAGACTCCTTGGTGAGAGAGAGGGACAATAATGAATGAAAAACAGGCTGAGAAACTGATTTAAAGAAAATGTTTTTATAACTAACATGAAATGTAAAGGTATTTTTGTTTTGGGTGTTGCGTTTTTGTTTTTGTTTGGGTTTGGGTTTTTTTGTTGTTTTGTTTTGTTTTGTTGGTACTGGGGATCAAATTCAGGACCTTGCACTTGTGAGGCAGGCAGTGGAACCACTAAACTAAATCCTCTGCCCTAAAGATTGTATTTTTGAAAGGAGTGTAATGATACATCCTTGTCTCCAAACTTTAAAACACTTCATCTTTAAGATACTAAGTTTAAAGACTCCAAGAAATGAACACGAAAAGTTAGTGGTCAGTAAAGCCAGTATTGGCTACTACTGCAAGGCTTCTAAGCTCCTGGGAGAAAGCTCAACCAGCTGTGAAATGACATTGTCACTGGAAGCGTCCCAGATGGGAGAAGTTGAGGCAAAGATCTGGCTTGACATGGAGAAGAGCTTAATAAAATGACACAGTACCTCACTTTAGATCTTGACAGCTAATGCAGCAACTTCTTGCAAACGTACTTTTCAATTTGAGGTGTAACTTACATACAGCTTAAATCATAAGTGGAAAATTGCCAAATAAATACAGCCCTGTATTTACCAGCCAACAAAATGGAATACTATCTCACATACCCTCCCCAAAGTCCCCTCTTTGTGTCCTTATTTCTGTCCCCATAGATCAGTGCCATTTGGTTAATTTCAGATATATGCAGTCTTAACCTGGCTTCTTTTGATGAACATTATAAGATGCATCCTTACTGATGCAAACAGTAGTGGTTAATTTTCATTTCTAGTCAGCATTCCATGTCTAACTATATCCATCATCCTCTTGATGGACAGCTGTTCTGCTTTTTTTTTTGGTTTTGGTTTTGGTACCAGGGATTAAACTTGGGTCCTTGCACTTGCAAGGCAGGCCACCGAACCACTGAACTAAATCCCCGGCCCTGAGTTGCTTTTACTTAGGGATATTATGAGTATTGCCGTAAGTATTCTGTCTCTTTGGTATATATATGTTTTCCTGTCATGTCTACCTAGGAGTGGAATTGCTGGGTCATAGGATAGGTACTTTTTTTCTTCAGTACTATTACATATTCATCTCACGTGAGTGTCCCAAATCATATCTCTCCTAGCAGCGACAAGAGTTCTGGTTGCCCCAAATATATTATAGCAGTTCTGCTAGATGGAAAGGTTATTTTGTGATGTGCCTTTTCATTTTCCTCAGACCTAAGGAGGGTAAGCACTTGTTTGCATATTTATTGACCATTTGGATATACTTTTTGTTTTCCTTACCCCATCTGTTCATTTTTTTCTTTCTCTTACTGATTTCTAAGACTTTTATGTCTTCTAGGCATGAGGCCTTTTTCAGAATATGTATCACCAAATACCTTGTCCTCTTTTTGTGGCTTGACTTTTCACATCTTTAAGATGTCCCTTTTATTTAGTGTTGAATCCCGATTAAGAAATTTTTGCCCATCCAAAGACCATGAAGGTATTTTCCTAAATTTTTTATCCTGTTTTCTTATAAAAAGTTTTTATAATTCACATTTTTAAGAATGATGTAAAATAGGACTATTTTTTTTTTTGCTGTATGACTGTCCAGACCCATTCACTGGAAGGAGCATCCTCTTCTCACTATTTGGCAACATTATCTTCTGATAATTCAACAGCCATGCATCCGGAGGTTTACTTCAGGATTCACTGCTTTCTTCCTTTGTCTATCTTTCTGTCCTTGTATTAGCCCTACGCCACTGTAATAATTGCACTTGTAACACATTAATACTGGGGTGTGCACTTCCAGGCTGCTTTCCTTCACAGATGTCATGGCCATTTTTGGTCCTTTGCATTTCCACAAAGCTTAGAATCACCTCTTTACTTCCATCAAACAAAATCTTAGGGATTTTATAGGAATCTAGTTTATCTGACATCTTTACAATGTTAAGTCTTCCAATGTATAATCATGGTCTTCTTCATAAGCTAAACAAACTGTTGAGAAGCAATATCAGACCTAGAAATTATGTTATTATAAACTAATTTTCTTTTTCTTCTGAAGAAATGACAAAAATAACAACAGTGGAAATTCATGTTTGAACAATGCCACACCCAACACGCCAAGACAGAATACGTCTGCTCCTGTGAGAAAGCCAGGACCTCTGCCTTCTAGCTTGGATGACTTAAAGGTGATAATTCAAGTAGAGATATTCATCTATAAGTACCACAAAAATGTCAGCAAATGTCTAGGTTTGTCTATTAGATGTACATGGTCTTCAGTGACATTCAACTTGAGCAACAATGTGGTAGCCTTTATAGAGGTACTTCCTTTTTATTTCCATACTTTCTTTCAAAATGACCACTAATGGCTCTGTTACTCTTATGTACCTTATGCAGGCACCAGAGAAAAGGAAAGATCACATTCACTAATTCTTATTACAGTGTACATTAGTGATTGTCATCAGTCTCTTACTGTGTCTTACTTATGGTAGGTATGTACATATAAGGAAAAAAACATAGTATGCACAGGGCTCAATTCTCTCAGCAGTTTCATGTATCCACTCGAGGCCTTGGTGGGGGCGGGACCACAGTGTACTGTCAGTTTCCAGAGAGTTATGAAGCTAAGAGATCTGAACTGTCTGTACCTCCAGGTATCAGAACTGAAGACAGAACTGAAGTTGAGGGGTCTGCCAGTGTCAGGCACCAAACCGGACCTCATTGAACGTCTGAAACCCTACCAGGAGGCGAACAGCAGCGGCCTTGCCGCTGGCAGTATTGTCGCAGTGTCATCATCAGCAATCGTCACCAGTAACCCGGAAGTCACCATGGCATTGCCAGTCACAACACTTCATAATGCCGTGACTAGCTCAGTCTCCACTTTCAAGGCAGAATTGCCATCTGCTGTGCCTGGCAATGTAGCCCATGTCGAAAATCTTCATTCCCCACTGCCAGTCTCACCATCACCTTCTGAACAGTCTAGTCTCAGTACTGATGACACGACCATGGCAGACACCTTCACTGAGATTATGACCATGATGTCTCCCTCACAGTTCTTGTGCTCATCTCCCCTGAGAGTGGCCAACCATGAAGACAGCCTGAGCCCCACCAGTAGCACTCTGTCGAACCTGGAACTTGATGCTGCTGAGAAGGATCGCAAGCTTCAAGAGAAGGAGAAGCAGATTGAAGAGCTAAAGCGAAAACTGGAACAAGAACAGAAGCTCGTGGAGGTTCTGAAGATGCAACTTGAAGTTGAAAAACGAGGGCAGCAGCAGCACCGGCCACCAGAACCCCAGCCCAGCACCCCTGCTCATTCTGCCAGCACATCAGACCAGAAACATGGTAGCATCGGTTCCTCTGTCAAGGACGAGGCCTTGCTGCCTGACTGCTCCAGCCCCCGGCAGCCCATCCAGGCACCCAGCCACCCTGTAGGCCAGCCCATCTCTACCAGTGCCCAGACCCTTGTTGCCAAAAAGGCCATAGTCATCAAACAAGAGGTCCCTGTGGCCCAGGCAGAACAGCAGAACGTAGTCTCACAGTTCTATGTGAGTTCCCAAGGACAGCCACCCACTGTTGTTGCTCCACCCCAGGCCTTGCTGACCACACAGACTGCTCAGCTGCTGCTCCCAGTGTCTATCCAAGGCTCCAGCGTGACGTCAATGCAGCTTCCAGTAGGCAGCCTCAAGCTCCAGGTGGGAAGTGTGTCTCCTGTCTTTACCTAACAGCCAGTGATAGAATCTGCCATAACTGCATCCACTACAGGCTTCATTTTTGTAGGAAATGTGTGTTCATGTGGAGTGGATATCCAAAAAGTGAGCTAGATTTGGTGGTACGCACTTGTAATCCCAGCTACTCAAGAAGCAGCCAAGATAAGATAATCACAATTTTGAGGCCAACATGGGCAGTTTGCTGAGATCCTGTCTCAGAAATTTTAAAAAGGTCTGGAATCATAGGTCAGTGGTAGAGCAGTTGCCTAGCATGTGCTAGGCCCTGAGTTCAAGCCCCAGGCCCCTCACCAAAATAAATAGCACTGTTTTCATTTTTAAAAAATTCAGAAAGCACAGGTGATTTTTTTATTTCTGTCACTTACCCTTCAATGCACAGTTTCATATGTGTAGCCACTTGAGACCAGTACTGTTAGCATAATGATAACAGCTGCAGCATTGAATATTTATGTGGAAGGCATAGAGCATCAAGAACTTCGGGCTTGCTTTACATCACCCTTTCTTCCCCAGAAAATGCAAGTAATGTAGCCCATTTCTGGGTAAGGAAACCGAGACCTAACCTAGTAAGCCAACCTTAGTCAGTTCCCCAAGGACAGAGCTGACATTGAAACTCAGGTCTTCAGAGTTTGCTCTTAAGCCCATTCTTACATTTTGCCTTCCAAATTTAGTTTTATTTAGTTTTAGTTTTCATTATTGTGAAACTACCTCAACTAAGGAAAATGTGACCACAGTTTTAGAAGTGAAAGTATAATTGCAAGAGATAAAACACAGGAGAGAAGAAATTCTCACTTGTCTATATAACCTGCTTATTCACCTTAAGTTGTTCTTATGTAGTAGAATTATGGTAAGATTTAACCAAATGTGCAAGAAACCACTTGGACCAGTGTTTTTCAACTTGATTTTCCAAATACCTTTAACAGCTAAGAGAAATCATCTCACTCCTGGGCTTAGGAGGCCATGGCCTAAAGCTCCTCAGCAAGTGCAAAAACTCTAAACTCCCTTCTTTTGTCTGTAAAGCATCTGTGAAGTTGAAAGTCCACTTTGTGTCTTTTTAAAAATATTTTTGATCCAAATGTTACATTAGAGTTGATAGGAAGTATGTTGTGTCTGGGCTTGTGTGTACCCCGCATGTTACTGGCTGTCCCCAGAGAATATACAATATATGATGTAGCTTAAAAGCAGGAATTGGACAGTTGAACCTCCCACATTTCCTGGTTGCTATTAAATGTATTATAATACCAATTATATATACTTATTATACATTTTTATGAAAATCTTAGCCGTGTAAGGAATTGATGAGGTTGATCAGTGAGGCTTAGGTACGGTTAAATAGGAGCACAAGTTCTGCTGTTCTGTTGCACAGTTGCGTGAATATAATAGCAGTCATGTACTGTTTATTTCCCAAAAATAGAAGAAAGAATTTGGAATGTTTTCACTTAAAGTCATAATAATAGGGCGCTGGGAGTATCGTGCAGGAGTAACAGTGCTTGTCTGGCATGTGTGAGGCCCTGGGTTCCATCCCCAGCAGCACGTCCCCTTCTCCACAAAAAAGTTTGAGGCTGTAGATATATTTAATATCACTTAAATATTAGTATAATAGCAGTCATGTACTGTTTATTTCCCAAAAATAGCACGTCCCCTTCTCCACAAAAAAGTTTGAGGCTGTAGATATATTTAATATCACTTAAATATTTTAGATTGTGTACATGTGTCAAAATATCACACGGGACCCATTAATATAGGATCCATTAATATTTTTAGTCTTATATTTTTTTAATTGCTAAGGTTCGTAACCTCTGATTCCAGCTATGCTTCTGACAATTACATCAATTTCTGTTTACCTCCTAGACTCCAGCACAAGCAGGAATCCAGACTCAGCCTCAGATTGCAACTGCTACGCCAGTCCCCGCTGCAGCCCTGCCCTCAGGCCTGGCCCCCACTGCACCTCAGAAGCAGGATACTTTCCCACAGCATGTGGTCAGCCAGCCTCAGCAAGTCAGAAAGGTTGGTAGATGCTCTTGAAGCCAAATGGCTGTCACTTGCTCACCCAGCTCTCAGGCATCTTCCCAAGACTTATGTCCAAGATCTACCTGCCATACAAAGAGCCCAAGGTCAGATGCCATTTATTTGGGATTGAGAAGGAGCTCTTTGTTAGTAAAAACTATTGAACCTAAGAGTGAATCCCCTTTTCCAAGTACAGTGTTCATATACTGAATTTACTGAGATTTTAAGTGTCCTGTTCTCTGAGAAAAGATACTTGAAAATGAAAAAGATACTTTGGACGTTGCTGTCCCACATGAGATACTTAATCTGTGTGTATTTATGAGAGCCTGTGGTCACGAGCCCAGAGACTATCATGGCAGTGCACCACCGCTGCCATCCTTGGCCTCGTGCAAAGTTCACTTCCACCAGGTGTTCCCTTCCTCAGACTCGTCGTCCTCCACAGCTCAAATTCTGACTTTAAATAGCCCCGAAGTTAACAAAACTCCTTTTCATCCAGTAGATGGAGCTATGTGCACATCTCTGCCAAAAAAATCTTCAGGCCTCAAAAACAGGTGTTCCTATTTTTAAACCTTGAGAACTAAGTCCCAGAGTTTTCTTCTTAAATATAAAAGAACCTAATAACTAGGTGCACCTGTCTCTGTGCCTCAGGGTAGTCTGAACTGTGTGAGCTAAGGCAGCCTCAGGGACAGACGGGGCACATGTGTTCTCATTCAGAACTCACTCTGCCCTCAAATGCAGTGCAGAAGGAAACATATCTGTATATGAGTTTCAAAATTGCTCAGTTTAATAATAAATATACTTTGAGTTAGGGAGGAGAGGAAAATAACAAGACAGATAAGTAAGGGCTTAGTCACTAAATCTCAAAATACTAGTATCCAGTTTAAAGAAAATAATTTTTGTGAAATGTAAGGAAATTCAACTTTTTCAAATAGGAGCTCCTCATCCATAGAGGTAGTACTGTTGGGAAGGATGTATATATACACACACATATACTTCCATGTTTAAGATACATGTATGATACAAATATAGGGGTTATCAATCGTGTAAATAAATTGTGTTTTGTTTATAACCGGCTCTTGCTATGCAGTTCAGACTGGTCTTAAACTTACTGTACAGTCCAGGCTAGCCTCAAATTCTTGGTGATCCTCATGCCTCAGCCTCCCGAGTGCTGGGATTGCAAGCATGTACCACCACACCCAACAGAAATAGAAAGTCTCTGAACAAACAAAGCTCTGTGAAACACAATACTGTTTCAGCAGTATGGCCATATATTTATAAAAAGGGTCCAAAAACGTTAGGCTCTTGATGGAGCTAAACAAAACATTCTAGCATTCAAGTGGAAGAAATTCTTACCTCTGCCTAAATAGAACAGAAAATAGCCCTTCAGAGGACAGATGAAGGCAAGAGAGCTAATGAATGTGGTAGGTACTGGACCAGAGGTGTGATTTCAGGAGCTAGAGGCTCTGGCAGAATGCCAGGGGGACCATGAGGGCATGGACTAGGTCGGCACAGAGCAGAAGCCCAACTCTAAAGGTTTCTAGGAAGTAGAAAAAGTTAGTTGGCACCATTCATCTGAGTATAAGGAGAAAAACTGAAGCAAAACCAAGAACTGCTATTCCTCCAAGGCTGTGGATAGGGAGGAAAGGAGGAAACTCGGTAGGGAACATACTGAGTGTGACATCCAGGAGGATGATGTGGATATACTGTGGCACTTGGGAACAAGGCTGGAATAGAGAGGTGGGCTGGGGATTATTAACTTATCCTAACTGTTAAAGCCACGAGTAGAAGAGGTCACCTTAGTGAGGAATGTCAGGAATCCAGCTATCATTTGAGAGGAAAATGATGAGCAAACATTCTTCCCAAGCGGCATCTGCACAGCCACCAAAGACAAGTCACAGGGTAAAGGAGCCACATATGCTCAAATTATAGAGGTGGTATAGAGGTGGACAAGCCAGACGCAGCCCACCGCCTGCTTTTGTAAGTAGCTTATTGGCACATAACCACACCCATGTATCCATATTATCTGTGCTGCAGAGATGAATACTTCTAAAAGGGACATGGCCCACAAACTTTAAATCTAGTGCTGTATGCCCCTTCACAGAATTTTGCTGAGCCCTGATAAAACATGGCTTTCTTCATTAAGATAAGCAAAAGAACACATTGATGGAGAAATGCTTATTCATTATAGGTTTTCACAAGTTCAGCACCAAATCCAGTTCTTCCATATCCAAGACAATCCACTCCAACAGTCCAGCAGCCCTTTATTGCTAAGACGTCTACCAGCATTCTTCAGTCGAGAACCACCCCGCTCCCCTCCCTGCAAAATGGACCCAATACTTCCAGCAAGGTAAACTGGGGTATGCCATCAACCTGGTGCAGCACGCTTTCGGCTGGGGGTGACTGAGCACCAATACTGATGGGGGATGTAGTTAAAAGCACAGTGGCATCTCGTCAGGAGGAGCTCAGCTGTGGTTGTCAAACAAATGAGCCCTCCACACACAGGACGACCAGAGAGAGGGTCAGCCACAGGAGCTTAAGGAAGCTGTTTGTGAGTTCCATGCTTTAATCCTTGTGGGAAGGACATCAGATTTGAGTCGAGCCGGGCTGGAGCAGGTCCATGCCAAGAGCTGACACTTGCTCCTCTTCTGTGTATGACAGCCTAGCTCGTCCCCGCCACCCCAGCAGTTTGTGGTCCAGCACTCTCTGTTTGGGACCCCAGTCACCAAGACGAAAGACCCACCCCGCTACGAGGAAGCCATCAAGCAGACACGCAGTACACAATCCTCCCTTCCAGAGGTAAGTGAGGGCAGAAGCAGTAGTTGCTAAGGCTGGGTTTCATGTATCCCCTGCACATTTTGACCAGCCCTATACTAACTCACTTGTCTAAAACTGACTTGGCTAAGTAGAAACACCAACATAATGGCTAGGAGCTGTATATTTTAGCTAGTTATTTAACATTGAAATGTTATTTACTATAAATAATCCCACACAGCTTTCCATAGCAGTATAACCTGTAATAACTACTTATTTAGAAATTCAGGGTTTGGATTTTAACCTTTCCTTTGGGACAAGGAGTCATTCATGTTAAGGGCAGATGTGATTGTTCTGGGGCATGAATTTTATTGAGGTCCCTCATTTCTAAAGCCACCATTTGTCAGGCCATCATCAAAGTGAACTGACCTTCTCGTATGGCTGTCAGTGAAGTCTGCCCAGACCCTAAGTCCACTTGATCTCACCTCATCTCTTCTAGTTCCTGAAGCCCAGTGCACACAGGTGACTGCATACATTGGGCAAATGCACTTTAGAGGTGACAGATCTACACTTCTCCAGGCTTCACCACACTTAATGCTCACCAATGACCATAGCCTTGGGCAAAGTGCTTACCCTTCCTCTAAGCTTTCTTTCCTATTTCACTGGGAAAACAGGAGTAGATGCAGCAGTCCCAACAGGTGGAAGAGTTAAGAGTTCCTATTTATAGAAGCATCTGGCCCGTACAAAGTGCCCAGCAGTAGCAGTACTTGTCCATTCCCTAAACACTCCTCCTAGGCACTCTGCTTCTCTGAAGCTCTCTAAAGCTTCAAACTTAAATTTACTTTCAAAAATGAACTCTAGCCTCATAGCACAGGTGCTAAACATGACACCAGGGCACTTAGGGGAGCTAAGACTGGGCATTACGGCAAACAGCAGGCACATCAGCCATGTTCCGCCAAGTCACCCATTGGGGCCACATGGTAACTACATGCAGTGGGTCGTGCTACACACCTAAGGAGGGTCAGGGCCAGGGCCTCAGCTTTTTCCAGCAAGCAACAGACAAGCCAGTCCCCTCAAGCCAGGAGTACACATTAGCCACAGGGTGGCTGCCTAGACCTCCTCAGGAACCTCAGTGTGCATCAGTGGAAACTGGAAACTTGGACAGTGTGCACTTTGGTTCCTTCACAAAGGACACACAGCTATGCTCAGGGCCATGATGGACTGGCTGGCTGAGGAAGCAGTTACCATTTATGCCTTTTAATACTCACTTAGTGCCAAGGGAAGACAGCTTTCCTAGTCATAAAATACTTCCTTTATCTATGAGATAAGGGGTCCTCATCTATGAGAGGAAAGCCAAATTTCACAAATAGGTTTAAGCATCTGCAATAAAAATTGACACAAATGGTGTTCCCATGGTTCATCTGTTCTCTTAACAGGAGAGCAGGAATGAATTAACAAGCACTTAACTGTAGACTTTACAAAAATAAAAGGGCATGCATCCTGCCACACCAGGTTCTCACATGTAGGTTCATTCATACAGCTGCCTTGATTCACACAAAAAATAATCTTCTTTAGCCTAACACAGCCAGTTGGAAGCCCAGGTCTTTTCATGTTTATGAGGGAGACAAGTTCTGCGTTGGTTTGTGATTTTCAAATGGGCACTGTCTGTACTACAGTAAGTCCTCAACTTGCGAACTTTCACAGGTAGGAATAGACCTTGAATTACAAACATATACAGATGTGAACAAATCACAGAAGTGACTCACATGTCTGTCAGACACTGTCCCAGCGGTGCTGCCCTGTGCTCCCTGTACAGTGAGAGTGCACAGTAGGACAGCGCTCAGAGCCCGGGTGTCTGGAAGCAGGAGGAAAAGCAGTGGTGATGTGGAGGGGACTGCTAGGAAGTGCAAAGCAGTAACCATGGAAACAAAAAGTGACGATAATGAAGACATTGAATCCAGATGAAAAGATGGTAGGCATTGCTCATCCTTATAACATGAATTGTTCAACCATTGGCAAAGTTCGATAGAACAAGGACAAGATCATGAAACGTGAAGTCTGCTGTGCCAATGAGGTCAATAATAATATCCAAAAAGCGTGGTACAGTGATACAGGAGACTCAGAGTGTAGATACAGAGTCAGAATCAGCACTGAATCCCACTGTGCTTAATGCTTTTTCAAGAAAAAGCTAAAGGCCATTTGAAGACTTAAAAAAAAAAACTAGGTGTCAGACTTCCAAATGTTCTCCTGAACAGAACTCCTTTGTAAGTGGGGGACTCATTATACTTCTTTATATGCCACTGTGTGCCTAACTCCAGGAATTCTGAAGTTTTTAAAATACATTTTCTCCATCTTTCAACACTACTAATGGCTGAATAAGGCCATAATGGTTCATTCATTCATTGATTCATCCCACAAATAACAGCTCAAAAAAGCAGCTATATGAAAGTAGTCAGGGGGGCCAGGGATTTATTTAGCTCAGTGGCGCCTTGCCTTCTTTGCAAGGTTAAGGTCCTAAGTTCGATCCCTGGTACTGGAAAAAAAAAAAAGGTAGTCAAGAGTGAATAGAAACAGTCATTCTAGCAAGGAATATATACTCACAGAAGGAAAGTTATGTGGCATGAGTTTGCGCTTTTTGCTACTTACACTTTGAGGTCAAGTTAAGTGGCACAGACACTGGTCGAAAAACTATAATCTTTATGGCCTAGAATCTGTATAAATAGGCCTAGTCATATGACAGTCTAATTATTGAAAGCATCAAGAGAAATGCAACACATTACACACAGGACAAATAACTGTTTGTTAATGTCAACTTTCCATCAAAAACTACAGAAACCAGAAAAGAATGTTAACAGATTTAAAGTTTAAAGAATTTAACAGATTTTAAAGGGGAAAAGCTGAGAGACATGGTCACCCATACATCAGCTGAAAATATCTTTGAAGAATGAAAGTAAACTCAAGATAATTTCAGATGAAGAAAGCTGTCTTAAGTTTATAATGTAAATACATAATACTTAATAGAAAATGAGAGGAGAAGGAAGTACATGGATCTGTGTGGTTATGAAGTCCCTATTTTTTAAGTAGTGGTACCTTACGTAGCCTATGAAAACTTAATATGTATTATAATACGTAACAATGAGAAATACAACATATTATAGCTTCAAGGAACAACAGAAAAATTGTTAGGATAGCCAGATTGGGTGGTACATGCCTATAATCCCAGTACTTGGGAGTCTCGGCCAGAAGGATTTCTGTGTATTCAAGGCCATCCTGAACTACATAGTGAGACCCTGTCTCAAAAACTCAGAAAAGTAAAAATACAAATATATAAAAATACCAAAAACAAATTTTTGAGGACAAAAAAAACAAGGCAAAAAAGAACAGATGGGATAGTAGTAAACAAATAACAAAATGAAAGACCCAAATTTACCATATCAGTAATTACACTAAACACTAAGGAGTAAACAGTCCTATGAAAATGCTTAAGTTGTCAGAATGGATAAAAAGTCAGGCTCAGCTATATATTGTGTGATATATTTAAAATGGGTCTGCAAAGCCTTGGACATTTTTCCCTGGGTTGGATTTAATGACTCATATGTAAGGAGCAGAAGAGGCAGAGAGAGAGATGTCTGACCTCAAATACTAGGTCATACTAGGTAAGGCCTTGCTCTCCCTTGAGTTGCTGGCTCTGCAAAGGCCTATGTAGAGAGGCTCAGGTGGAAAATACCTTCGCAGTGACCTGTTTTCCAAATTATCAAATGATACATTAGAACTATTCTATAAAGTCCCTTAATGGCCCCAATTGCATTGATGCTTCTGTGTTTGTATGAAAGACAGCTAACTTGTTTTCTCCTTTGCTGTAGATTTCCAATGCACACAGTCAGCAGATGGACGATCTCTTTGATATCCTCATAAAGAGTGGAGGTAGGTCACAGGCCATCCTCTTCCCTCAGGTGTGCATCACCATGCTCAGCTTCATGACAGTTTTCCTCTAGAGCTCACAGCTTTTCTTTAGATACTGAGAAACATCTAAGTCAAAATCCCACTGTTTTAAAATTTGTTAAACTTAGGCCTTTAAAACAACTAACTATAAATGGAGGAAAAGCCATTGATTCAGCTACAAGCAGTAACATATTAGATTTATCCATAGATGTATCCCTGCTAAGTAGACCATCTTGAAGCAACAAAGTAAAACCAGATTTGCCTGTCATTGTCACGAGATGAGACTATTCCAATCCAGCTTTAATTCTGTACCCACCCAGTTGGACTATTGCTTTAGTAAATTTCAGAAGCAATGCTAAAGCACTTTCTACATATAATAGAAAGTTATAGATTTGTAATACACGGTATTCCAAAGAAGTGTTAGCCACAAAGTCAAGAATATCTCTGCCATAGCTTACATGTCTTTAAAAACAAGTGTTAAAGGGCCAGGGATTTAGCTCAGTGGTTCTGGTCCTGAGTTCGATCCCTGGTACCCCCAGAAAAGTTCATATAGTGTTGGGGATGTACCTCAGTGGCACCATGCCTGCCTCATAAGGTCCTGAGTACCAAAAAAAAAGTTCATATAAACTCAGAAAATAAAGCCAAAACCAAAAAAGAAGCAAGCAGATGATTCACCTTATCTTATAAAGGTTAAAGGAGCCTTACTAAGCTTTAAATCAGGAATTAAATAAGATGAAATGTGTCTTCCCAGAACTTTATACACAATGTATATGGCTAAACTGGGGACACAGTTCAACTATAATGATTTTTTTAGTGAAGAAAAAAGGATTAGCTTTTTCATAATGTCTGTGCACGAACTCAGGAGATACACACTACCTGTTCACTTCAAGGGTCTCATGCTGCAGCACAACAATTCAGAAGCCCACCTTATAGCCTTATATGAATGAGCATAAAGACCCAAAGACCAAATAATCCAAAACCATTGATTCCTACCTGGTGGGACCGAACTGCTTTCAATGCTTAGTCGTACTGTAAAGAACTGGGAGCACATCAGAATATAATAAATATATATGTTTATCAATTTAACTAAAATGACCCATCATCTTAAAGGCTATCAAAGATTATACCCAACTAACACCATTCTTTTTCTACCTCTAAGATAAAAGTGACCAGAATCACAAAATAGCAGAATAAATGTTCTAGCAATAAAAACTTTAAGATGGTAGTAAACATTTACTAGTTACTTTGTTTCACAGAGATTTCCCTTCCTATAAAAGAAGAGCCTTCTCCAATTTCCAAAATGAGACCAGTGACAGCCAGCATCACCACAATGCCAGTCAACACAGTGGTGTCCCGGCCACCACCCCAAGTTCAAATGGCACCACCTGTATCCTTAGAACCTATGAGCAGTTTATCTGCCAGCTTAGAAAACCAACTAGAAGCCTTCTTGGATGGAACTTTACCTTCAGCCAATGAAATTGCTCCACTACCAAGCAGCAGTGAAGACAGAGAGCCCTTCTCTCTGATTGAGGATCTCCAGAATGACCTACTGAGCCACTCCAGTGTGCTGGACCATTCACACTCACCCATGGAGACTTCTGAGGCCCAGTTTGCTGCAGGTACTCCCTGTCTGTCTCTTGACCTTTCAGACTCAAACTTAGACAACATGGAATGGCTGGACATCACCATGCCCAACACATCCTCAGGACTTACTTCTCTCAGCACCACTGCACCAACTATGTTCTCTGCTGACTTTCTAGACTCCCAGGATCTACCATTACCATGGGACTAACTTCACAGGTTGCCTGTCTCAGAGTTCATGAGGTTTCAGAACAAGAATTGAGAGGTCAGTTTTTAGAGATAGCTATATAGTTGCATTACTGCAATCAAAATATGTTGTCATGGATGGAAAGTCATAGCCTGGAAACCAAGTTTGAAAACATTTCACTGTATTTAGCAGTGAATTTCTGCAGTGTAATATAGCACAGGGCCTTCTGAAAAATACACTATCCAAGAAGACTCCTCTGTTGCTCCAGACTGTAGTAAAGAGTGAAAGAACCACCTTTTGACAAACATAAGAGTAATGTATGCAGGAAAATGACACTAGGATTCCCTTTAATCAATTACATTTACACCTGTGTGGTCACTTAATGGCCCTAAGAGGCAGACAGCTCCTCTCACAAAACAAATCTGCTGTGAGGGCTGAGAGAGGTCCCTGCACATGGCACTTCTGAGAGGAGCCTGAGCGCATCCCAGATACAACAGGGCCAGAGGCAGTGGCGAGAGCTGGCCAGTTCAGTGACAGCTACCAGCTGAAGAGTTGGGGTTCCATTCAGAAACCTATGTGATTTTTTTTGTGTTATAGTTTATTTTGTGATTTGGGAGTCTCACTTTAGATTTCCAAATTTAAGTGGAAGATATTTAACCATAACCAGATGTTATACACAACCCACTGTAAAAAGTCCAGGTATACTGATAACACTGAAAATTTTATTAGCAGCCCTCTGGGTGTATTAGATTGGTTTTCCTGTGTATATCAGACCTTTGTATGTACACTTTCATGTTGTGATCTGTACAGCCTACATTAATTAGGATAAGGAAATGGATACACAGTTGTCCTACTTCTTTTATCAAAATGCTTCTACAGTACTTGAGCCACATGCATTTTTTTCTATAAAAGACTTGCTGACTAATTTTCAGGTAACCAGACCCATCTCAAAGAATCAAGAAAAAGGTTTTAGCATGAAATAACTTCCTGAGCTAGGGAGGCAGGAGAATAAGAGGTAAGGGGAAAGTGTCATGAGCCCAGGACATTCCCACCCTGAGCACAGATGAGGTTGGCTGTCCTTTTCTGTCGCAGATCCCTGGTTCTCCTTTAGCAGGCTTGTAACTGGATATCTTCGCATACTCTGCGTTATCAGCCTAAGATTAAAAACTGGACATTTTGTTAGTTTTTTATATAGGAAAAAGTTTTCATGTTTGTTGAGTAGTTTCTGATGAATTTTCTAAAATGCCAACTATAAGGCTTCCTACATTATTTCAATTTACTCATTGACATATATGCAAAATGTAAATGAACAAAACTGAACTCTTCCAAAGGAGCATGGATATTTTTATTCAGTAATAATGCCATGCTTTCCACTTTACTGTTAACTTGCTTAAACCTTAGAGTCAGAGCAATCCCAGAGTCACTAATAGTTAATGTTCCAGTGATGTGCTGGCTGCACTGACCCATTGTTTGGAAAGAATTTGTGAATTGTTTTGGGGTTTGTGTTTTGCCTAAAAGTGATTTTATTTCCAATTTTTTGTTGTGTATAAATTTTACATGTGACAAAAAGTCTGCTTTTCCAGCATGAGCGTGCTGGAGCCTTTTACTAATTGACATTTGAGGCTCCAGGGGCTAACAGTGCTCACGTGCCTCCCAGACATGAGGCTGCTTTGCTCAGCAGTGAGTGGCTTAAGTGTTTAGACATTGGTAATCCAGTGCACTGACTGTAGCAACTCTGTTAACCAGAATACTGCCCACTCCCGACCAAGCCCAGCAGGCTTACTCTGCTGGAGGTGAATGAAGCCTCAGTCAGCCCCAGTGACACTGTCTCTCCAAGGCAGAGCTGCTTGATAAGGAAGGGGATTTTCCAGTGGGAGGTCTTGGCCCTGGGTTTTGGCTGAGGGCATCTGTCTGGGGTTATCAGGGCCATACTTAGAGCCTGTGAGCATCTGTTTATTCAGATTTGAATGGCTTATTAAATTAGCAGTAAATACCAGTGGGACTGCAGGGGCAACTGAACATGTAGTGCTGTTAACTTGTAAGCATAGATAATATTCTAGTGCTTGGGTCCCTTTATGGCTTTTTTAAGATAGGTTTTGAGATATGCCCTAGGAAGATTGCTCTCCAAAAACACACAATGCCATGTGAAGCATGCCATCTCATTGGCATTTCAGTCAGAGCAGGCTGAAGTGCCCACTTGGCACGTGGATTCACGGTCACCTCATTTTCAGAAATTGAAGAATCCTAGCCGTGAACCCACAGCTACCATCCCACTCACCCCATTCTGCATGGCCTCTTCACTGCCAGCAGATACCTGTGACGTGAGTGCTGCTCTCCAGGACCCACCCCCGTGTTCCAGGCATGCATGTGACATGACCAAAGACCAGACCCTGTCAACAAGGCCCTTTAACCTGACTGTACCTCGGGAAATGCAATGGGAAAGGGTGTGTTTACTCCACGTGACTTTTTGTTTAAGGTTAGTTTCACAGCCATTAAAGCACAAGTCAAAATAGCCAGTTGAATTTTCACTATGCATGTGTGTAGTTTAGACGTGGTACTATTGTGTATTATATTGCAGAGTATCTTATTGCCAAGAAAATAACTCCTAGAAATGTATTGTGTCACATCCCTTATTTCCCTGCATATTCTCAAAACATGGTAGTATTGATCTTTTCTTTGACTGTACATAGGCATCAAATCATCTTATTGGGGGTGAGATGGACAAAAAGAATTAAAGCTTCTAGAAAATTTTGGAAGTATAGGGACACGTGGGCATCTCATGCATCTTAGTAAAGCATGTATCTTCTAGGAAGCCTCTTGGGACAGCGTCAGCAGTGCCTGTTCTAGTGCTTTCCTGAAATGTTTTATCTACTTAATAGTATTTGCTACATAACTGTATACAGACATATTCTGAATCTGTAAAATTCTTTGCTCTGACACTGTTTGTTTGTTCCATATGAGTATTTTAGTAATACTAAGAGGTCTTGTTCAAATTTCCTTTTTAAAAGTTGCATGGCTCTGTGACTGGTGTGACTGACACTTACTGGCTTTTAGAAACTGGGGCAAAGGCAGTCTGGTGTTGCCCCAGAGCTGCATCTCAGGAAGGCAAAGTCATGGAAATAAGATAGTGCCATGAAGCAGGTAGTCAGCAGACACAAGTGACACGTGAGAGCACATTACCCGTTTTGTCAGCACAGCTGACCTACGCTTCCGCTGCCCTCAGCCCCTGATCATTCCAGGCAACACTTACTTCAGGGTCCTTTCAAAATTCCCAGGTAGGAGCTAAGCACAACAGCTAATAAAGCAGCTGTCCCCAAAAGTGAGAGGGCAACCTCTTTCCCGTCTCGGAATGGATTTATCCTTAGAGAAGAGGCACAGCACTTTGGCAGGGTTGAAGATAATTGAGAGCAGCCCACACTTCAGCGTCAGTCTCCTGCCACTTCCGCCGGCCCTGGTAGTGGCTGGCCTCAGGAGCGCCTGGCTGTCAGTAATGTGAGGAGCTCCTGACTCTGCTACGGACTGTAGAGAATGTAAAGAGTAGTGATTCAGTGTACTAACAAAGCAACATGGGTTAGGGAAACCAATTTCACAAATAACTGTTGCTATCACTACACACATGAATGCTAAATACCGGCACAAATTGACCCACTGCTCTATAGGACATAAAATAGCCCCAGATGATCCAAGAATAGTAACTGGAAGGTCAGGTTTACCAAGGAACATAGCTTACCAGAGCATACATGTGTATTTGGAGAGCATCCTAACTGTATTTCAGCTGATCTTTTAAATGATTACAGTTAAAACTGGAAAACAGGATGCAGTAATTTTTTTTCTGGTTCAAACCTTCAGTCATTACTCACTGAACAATCTTTCTTGGCTGCATTTTTTTTTTTTTTTTGGTAAATGACTGACTACTGGCAGTAAGCAGGTCCACATTTATTCCCCACTCAGCCTTCTTACAGTATCTGAGGAAATGCACCACTGCAAAGTGTTTCTACCTGAAATCTTTCATTGAAGGCCTAACTCAGAAAGCTGCACATGTTTACAAAAGAGCTCTTATCCTCCAACCACATACACTGCTCTGTGAATCATGATTGAAAAATGTCAGTTTTAATTAGTTTCATTCATAGGAAAATGGATACATATTGAGGATATACTCCTAAGTGAAATAAATAAGTCACACATGTGTAAATACCAAATAGTTTCTCTGGTGTGAATAAACTATAACAGTACATAAGATCCTAATGAGATAATTGACAATGTGAAATAGGAAGAAAGGGACTAAAGGTGTAGGCAAAGTGGGAAGGGGCGGGGAAAGCTAATAAGGGAAAAGAAAAAAATATGAGAAAATGAAAAAATGGAAATGAAGCGTTTGTAAAGGAGGAGAGGGGGTGAAGGGAGGGCAGGGACAAGGGGAAAAAATGAGAACCAAGACCTGTCATATAGGTACAAGACCCCAATAATAAATGTAACTATACTGTATACCTAAAATGTACCGGTTAACTCAATGAGGGAAAAAAAAAAAAAGAAAAATGGCAGTTTTGAGAAATAGGATGGCAGTCTGAGATCTACAAGATGCTGTCTAGAATCAAGTAAACTGTTATTGGAGATGTCAACACAGCCATAGTACGTAACAGAGCTTTATGCCAACTACTAAGACAAAGCTTTAACAAAGTTTAGAGACTCACCGAATGCATAACAATTACCTCTCTACATTTTGCTGTAAGGAATCTTAATTTGGTAGGAAGCAGAAGCATTTAGAAAAGGATTTAGTATCTACCAAAAGTACTTGACCTCAAGTAACCAATAGTAATGCAAAATGCTTTAAAGGAACCAAAGGCATTGCCAAGTATTTGCCAAAAGGAGGCACTTTTTGTTTAAAATTTGAGACTAATGCAATCTCAAAACTCAGTCCCAAAAAGGTATTATCCATTTAAAGTTATAATTTTCACACAGATGTAGATACTTCCCTGTTGTTTTTATGTAAAATAGTATAGAGTTGTTTTGTTGGTTTAAGGATAATACATATTTGGTAGTATTACAAAGTTCCTTTCTAGGTAGAAACTAGTTTTCTTGCTTGAAATACAAATGCAACATGATAGGTATTATATTCATTGTCACATTATGTCTTAGCATCTCACTTTATGAAAAAGAGAAAAGATACCGATCTTCAGAGCCCTGCTTGTTAAAAGCACTAGTTTAATAAACAAAAAGTTATGGCAATCGGGGGGTCCATTCATGTATTGCCTTTATGTTGTTTCTTATAAGAAAAACCATGATGCCTTTGTATTTGCTGTTTGCACCCCTGGAATCAATTCCATATCATGTTTGAATGCCATACATTTTGCACATGTACTGTACATAGGTAATGCATACTGTATTTTTATATGTGTACACATTTATCATCAAATCTTTTGTACATAGTGGCAGTATCGTAGATGATCGGGAAATGTTTGATATCTCAGCAATTTTGCATTTTTGTGTTCCAAATAAAAAACATTTTGACGTATAACAATTTTTGCTGTGCAGAAGACAGAACACATCCGGTGGGTGAGGGGCCATGGCGGACCTGTGGGATGGGGCAGATCCAGGAAGAAACACATGCTTTAGAACACAGCTCCAGCAGAGCCACTGGGAAAAGCAAGCAGAACATCAGAGCAGGTTTTATAGATCACAGGTAAGTAAGCCATCTTTCCTGGGTCGGGAACCGTGACACACAGAACAAACTCACGGGTACTCACAGACAAAGAACACATCAAGGTTTACAGGGAGTCACATTCATTCTCCTACATCATAAGGAAGTGCTGAGTGAAAGGCAGTAAAGTACTGTCTATTGTTCTCCCTAGAGATTGATTATATAGATAGATACAGAGTCTGCCAAAAATTGTACACACACTTCAGCAGTTTGCCATACAGTACTAATGTCTGGGAGCTCATGGCCACCACTTTGAGCACCCCTTGTAATTGTAGAGGCCAAAGGTAACTTGAGTTAATCTCGTGATGTATATTTATACAAGTTTTCCTTCTCCTGGTGTATGTATTTCCTTGGCAGACTCTATAATTATATATATATATATGTGACTCACCCTCTGATGGTAAATGTACCACTAAAATTTCTGAAAGACCCAAAATTGGGTCCTTAAATTTAACCAGCTTTCAAAATCAACAGTTTATATAAGGAGTTTTTATACACCATATAAAAAGGACTTTACAGTTCACTTAAAGTTTTTTGTTTGGTTGGGGGGTTGAAGAAGGGGGTTGTTGTGTTGTGTTTTGTTTTGTTTTTGAAGACAGCATTTAATCTCAACCTGAAAGCCTATGGTTAAAACAGAATATTGTATTTTCTTCCTTGCTTGGAAGAAAAAACAATGAGTAATGACAGACAGCTATACCTGTGATAGCCCTAAACTAAGAAAACAGTCAGTCTCAGCCACAGGGGATAAAGACAGTTGATTATGGAACATTCACTATTTATGACACTTAGGGTACAAGAGAGCAGCCTGACAAACCAGGAAATAGATGATGTTTCCACAGGGCCAAGACATTTGTAACATCTCCTGTATTAAGAGATCTTACCCAAAGGGAGAGACACTAGACATTATTCATGGCAGAGAAAGAGGCACCAGAGGCAGCACAGAAAGAATTCTGAGGGTTCCAAGGAGCAAGCAAAGGATGGAGCAGGGAACGCAAGAAGAGACCCCTTGGAAAACTCGGTTCCCTGGACCTTGACAACTGTGTGCTAGGCAAAAGGCAAGGTGCTGGAGAGTGGCCACAGAACAAAATCCATGAAGGACGTACAGACAGTCAACCTGAAAAGGCAGGTAACGGTGGGCCAAGGATTTCCAGCCCTTGAAGGGTATAGAATCTTCTGCAGATAGTTTTTTTCTTTAGTAATATCAAACCTAGGAAAGCTTTTCAGATATTGGACAGAGTCATTATGTAAATTTGTAAACCTCTGCAGCCTGCTGGCTCTGGAATCAAGATGAAGGCCAAAGCATTTGCTAAGAGACACATTCACATACTTATTGATACCTGTGTGAATGAGAGCCAGTCCACATTATACTAAAACGCCAACATAAGACCAGAAGATGATGGATTCCAGGATGTACCTGTCACCAACAGTTTTCCCAGGTCACACAAACAGCTTCTGTCTAATGGATACTGATTTTAATTTCATTTAACTTTCAGAAAGAAGCCTCATTTTGCTATCTTTGATACCCTTGTGTTAATTTCAATGACAAGTTAATATGAAAGCTGCACTGTGTAATTAGACAAGAAACAAGGGCACTCCTCAACTTAGGATGCCCTATTTGTTGGGTATATCTGTATATAGGATGCCCTATTTGTTGGGTATATCAGATGATTCCTATGGGAAATCTGTTGGTGATGGCCCTGTAGATGACAAATCCGGTGTCCTGCTGTCAGTACACATATAGAAAGCTTGTCAAGCATCCAGAACGTGAACAATTCAAATGCTGGCACTGTCCAGTGCAAAGATGAAAACTGAAGGAGAGGAAGGACTCTCCTCCAGGTTAGTCATTAAAAATATAATATAACGTGATTCAGAGATTCAGATGTAGGCCTTTGAGGGCTTTGGTGTATTTTCTTACGGCAGAATAGACTGTCAAGTGACACTAAGACTTGCAAGCAAAGCTCATCTGCACACGTGGTTCTCTGGACAGAAGTGAGAACAGCTTCATGACAAAAGTTTTTAAGCACTAGAGGTCTGCAAAGCTGGCCTTATTTTCCTTGCTTAAATTATGAGTAAGCAACTTGGAAGGTTAGTCAGAACTTTCAATTTGACAAAGGTACCGAAGCTACAGTGGGGATACCAGAAAGCTTCCATAAACCAAATGCCACACCCCCTTCTCACCACACTCTTGCCAATGAACAGAAACATGGTTGGAGACAGAATAACACCAAATATATATTAAGTATGTCACACACTTAATTTGTATCACCTCATTTAATCAAGTCTTTGAGGTGGAAACTCTTACTACCCCACTTTATAGATAAACTAAAGACCAAGAGGGTAAATACCACAAAGTCAACGCAGCACAGATTTGAAACTCAGCTTCAGAAAACCTAAAACCAGACCATTTTCATCTATTCAGCCCCTAACAAGATGATCAGATTGATGGGCTGGGGATTTAGTTCAGTGGTTCGGTGGCCTGCCTTGCAAGCACAAGGACCTGAGTTCAATCCCCGGTACCACAAAAAAAAAAGAAAAACAACAACAACAACAAAACGATGATCAGATTGAATGATATATTAACAGAAATTTCTCAGTTCTAGCCTGGAAGTGCAAGCACATTCAGTCCAACCTCTATTTCCAAGATGGTGCCCTTTTGCTGTGTCTTCACCTAGATAAAGGGACCATCACTGTGTCCCCACATAGCAGGAAGGACAGAAAGCCAAAAAGGACCAACAGACTCCCTCACGCCATTTGTAAGAGTCTAATCACTTCCCAAAAGCTGCACTTCTTAATATTGCGTTATTGCATTGAGGATTAAGTTTTAACAGTTTTGGAGAGACACACATTTCAACCACAGCAACATTTCTATAGACATACTACATTAAAAAAAACTCTACCTCTGCTCAGATACTTTGCAAATACAATGGGTTGACTCATGTCAATTGTGAGGTTCGTCCAAACGACCTTGATTAGACACCAGTCTCTCATCTCTCAAGCCCCCTCAGTCTCACATTGTGCAAAGTAGCTGGTTAATAGATGGTTAATGGCATCCACAGTATGGCTTTTTGCTAGGTTAAGTCCTGCCCAGAACCTGGGTACCAAAAGTAGGATATCTTAAGTGAACCCAACTGGGCCATGCAGAATGACTTGTTATTAAACACTAATTATACTGGGACTTCTGTAACCATTTGAAAATAAAAATGCTAAAGAATTACAGAACAACTTAAAAGTATTTAGCAAACTTAAAGATACACAAACTCAGTGCCCGAGCAATTCAACTTTGTTATAGATCCTTGAGATCACAGATGTATGCAGGAACAAACAGTAAAGCAATTCTACAAAACAGGAAGTTGCCCACCCCCCCATCTTTCAGTAGGAGAAACCATTAAACACCACTTCACAAGATACAAAATTCCATTGCATTTTTATACAGGAGCAATGAGTAAACCATAAACACAAGTAAGAAAACAACTTAGCATCAAAAAGAACAAAATACTTAGGAAGTGATTTAACTGAATAATTATAAGACATACTCTGAAAGTTATAAAATGTTGCTGAAAGACGACAGATAAATGAAAGACATCCCAGGTCTACAGGTCAGAGGCTTAATGTTGGTAAAATGGCAACATCCCCCTAAACTTATCTACACATTAAACACATTCCCTATCGGAATCCCAGCTCGCTTGTTTACTGGAATGGACAAACTGATCATAAAAGTCAGGACATTTGCGAGATCCAAAGAAGTCTTGAAAAAAGAAAGTTGAGAGATACACTTTCTAATTTCAAAACTTTCTATAAAACTACAGCACCCAAAGTATAGTACTGGCATAAGAATGAGATCCAAAGAAGTCTTGAAAAAAGAAAGTTGAGAGATAACACTTTCTAATTTCAAAACTTTCTATAAAACTACAGCACCCAAAGTATAGTACTGGCATAAGAATAGACATTCAACAGAATAGAATTTAGAGTCCATATTTATGGCCCGTAGATTTTTTATAATAGTACCAAAACTTTGGCACCTAGGGCCGAAGTTACAAGCAAGGAAATAGAATATATAAATTCCCACAAAGAGGCAGAGGTGAGAGTTGCACAAAAAAGACATGTAAGCAACTGTGTATGTGGAGGAATTCCCACATGCAAAGAATCAGGGAAGGTACATGCAAAGAAAAGCTCTGAGAGGGCCCTAAACCTTCAAGGCAGGCTGATCAGTGATAGTCTCCCTTTCATACTGCCAGCCCACAACCAAGAAGAGAAGCAGCTGTTTGGTTTTTCAGATATCCAATTGAAAAAAAAAAGAAAGCATGGCCTATTCAAAGGAATAAAATACATCTCCAGAAACTAACCCCAAAACACAAGCTTTGTACTTATTTTTCAAAAACTTTAAAACAAGTGTCTTGAACTGGATGTGGTAGCATACATCTATAATCCCAGCTATTCGTGGAGCTGAGGCAGGAAAAAAAATCACAAATTCAAGGCCTGCGCAGGCAATATAACAAGATCCTATCTTAAAAACAAATATTCATGTACACACAACTGCTTTAAATATGATCAACTATCTGAAGGAGACGACAGAGAACTAAAGGAAATCAGGGGAATGATATGTGACAAAAGGTGACTATAAGAGACAAATAACAAATACAAAGTCTATAGATATATATATGCAAAAAATAAATTGAAAACTTCATTACAGGAGACTCAAGCAGAAGAAAGAAATCAGTGAATCTGAAGACAAGTCATTTGGAAACAGCAAATCTAAGAGACAACAATGAAATGCCAAAGAAGACACAGAAGTGAACCAGAGGCTCAGGGTCTTATGAGACATCATCACCCCCGTGGCATAAACCATACACGATGCGCCATAAACCCTATTTGAGTCACAGGAAAAGTTCAGAGATGATTTTGGGTGCACATGGAGGTGGTGGTGTTTAAGTAATGGCTAAAACTCTCCAAAACTTCAGGAATTACGTAGATACACATATTCCAGAACTCTAAAGTCTCCAAGGAGTATTAACTCAAAGAGATCCACACCAAGACACATAAACTGTCTAAAGTCAAATAGAAAGAGAAAAATCTTGGAAACATGGAGAGAAAAATGACTCGGTACTCATAGAAAGGATCTTTAAGAGGTTTGCACATTTCTCAGAATCCTCATACCCAGAAAGCTTGAGATGTAGCTGAGTGACAGCATACCATGTTTGGCATACATACGGCCCTTGGTTTAATATCCAGCACCAAAAACAAACAATAACAACTCGTAGCCAAAAAGCAGTGAAGAAGATAACTGAAGTGCTGAAAGAAAAAAAAAACAAACTAGCAAGTGAAATTTTCACATAATAGCAACATATCCTTTCAAAATTAAGGAGCTGTTAAGATATTACCAGGTAAAAGCTGTAAGAGTTCATCTCTGCTAGATCTGCCCTTCAGGAAATACAAAGAATATCCATCAAGTTAAAATGGAAGGATGCTAAGTAGTAACTCACAGCTATATAGAAATACGAAGTCCTCTGGCAAGGTAAGCACATAGTTTAACCATGTAGGGTTTTTTTTTGGTACCGAGAATCAAATTCAGGAACTTGTGTTTACGTGGCAGGTGTGGCACCACTGAACTAAATCCCCAGCCCCAGAACCATACCTTTGAGCAAATGGATTCAATAAATATCTACAAAGGGTTCCACCCAACAACAGAATATACCTTTTTTTCTCAGTGGCACAAAATGTTCTCCAAAGTAGACCATCTACTAGCCCATAAATACAAAAGAATCAAAATTATCCCTTGCACATTATCAGATCATAGTGCAATGAAACCAGAAATCAGTGTCTAAAAAAAATACAGAAATTATGTAAACAGTTGGAGATTAAACAATATACTTTGTGAGACATCTGCCAGAATCAAATGATAATGCCAAAAGAACATACCAGAACCTATGGGATACGAAGAAAGAAATCCTAAGAGGGAAATTTATAGCTGTGAATGCCCACATCAGAAAAATACAGCAAACCCTATAAATAACCTAATGTTGCACCTGAAGGTCCTAGAAAGACAAGCAGTCCAAATCCAAAGCTAGTATAAAGAAGGAAATTATAAAGATCAGAGTGGAAATCAAGACTAAGAAAAACATGCCGGGGATTTAGCTCAGCGGTTCGGTGGCCTGCCTTGCAAGCACAAGGACCCAAGTTCAATCAAAAAAAAAAAAAAAAAAAAAAAAAGACTAAGAAAAACAATACAAAGAATAAACGAACCAAAGAGCTGGTTATTTGAAAGCATAAGCAAAATAGACAGACCCTTGGTCAAACTTACCAAAATAAAGAAAGAAAAGACCCCTATCAGGCCAGGGATTTAGCTCAGTGGCACTGAGCCTGCCTCACAAGCACAAGGTCCTGAATTCAATCCCCAGTTCCAAATCAGAAAAGACCCATATCAATGCATTTAGAAATGAAAAGTGAAAATCACAGACACTGCTGAAATCCAGGAGTATTAGTAACTACTTTAAAAACTTGTACTTCAATAAATTGGAGAATTCAAAAGAAATGGATAGACCCAGATACATATGAATTACCAAAACTGAACCAAGAAGATATAAAAACCATGGACAGGTCAATAGTAGGCAATGGAATTGATGCAGTAATAAAAACACTACCACTTAAGGAAAGGCCAGGACCCAATGAATTTATCACTGAATTCCAGAGAACTTGAGGGAAGATCTAACGCCAGTTTCTCAAAGCCTTTAATGAAGCTGAAAGGGAAGGAGTACTGTCAAACTCATTCTTGGAATCTAGCATCGCCTTGATTCTAAAAAAGACTCAAAGGGAAAAGTAAAGGCCAATATTTTTAATTAATATAGAGGCAAAAATCCTCTTGATATTAGCAAACAGAATGCAACCTATCATTTAAAAGATCACACATCTGGATGAAATAAGCTTTATCCCAGAGATGTAAGGATACTTCAACACATGCAAATCATTAAATGTGACACATCACAACCAGAAACAAGGACACAAATCACACAATCATTTCACTGGACACAGAAAAAAGCCTTTCACAAAATCCAGCATCTATTCATGATTTTAAAACAAACCCTAAAGAGATACAAAATGATCTTATCTCAATCCAATAAAAGCCATTTATGACAAAATTTCAGTATCTTATTAAATAAGGAAAAGCTGAAAGTTTTCCCTCTAAATCAGGAATAAAACAGATATCCACTCCTCTTCAATATAGTACTTGAAACATTAGCCAGAGCACTCAGGCAAGAGAAATAAAAATTATATGTATAGAAAAAAAGTCAAACTATCTTTATTCGTAGTTGACATAATCTTTCCCATAGAAGACCCAAAAAGTTCTACCAATAAGTCTCAAAGAACTAATTTAAAAATTCATCAAGGTAGCAGGGTAAAAGTCAGAACACACAAAAATCAGTCATGTTCCTATATGTCAATAATGTAATCATGAAAAATAAGGAAAACAACATCAGGAAACATACATATAAATTAACCTAACCAAGGAAGTGAAAGATTTCTATAACTAGAACTATAGCATTCTGGAAAAGGAGACTGAACAGGATATCAGAAAATGGACAAATGTCCCTTGTTCCTGGATTGTCAAAATGGCCTTATCTGATATATATATATTTAATCCAATCCTAGCCACAATACCAACAACATTCCTCATAGAACCAGAGAAAACAATCCTAAAATTTATAGGGAACCAGGGGAAATCCAGAATAGCAAATGCAGTCCTAGTCAATAAGAAGAATGCAGGAGGCATTAGAATCCTGGACTTCAAGTTGTATTACAAAGCTACTATGATAAAAACAGCATGGCACTGGCATCAAAATAGACATTTGGACCAGGGGAACAGAACAGATGGTGCAGGAAAACACCCAGGTACATTCAGCCACCTGATCTTTGACAAAGGAACCAAAAACTGGAACAAAGATAGCCTCTTTACTAAGCGGTGATGGGAAAACTGGCTGTCCATATACAGAAGGTTGAATGCAGACTATCTCTCACCACGTACTAAAATAAAACTAAAATGGATCAAAAGCTAAAATACTAAAATAAGCACTTGAGTTGCTAAATGATAAAATAGAACCCCAACTATACAAGAACCAGTCAGTATCAAAAATCATCTGATTACATCAAATTAAAAAGCTGCATTGCAAAGGAAACAATTGGTAGAGTAAACAACCTAAAGAATGATTTTTTAAAAATTGCCAGCTACTTTTTGGACAGAGGATAATAGGATCTATAAAGAAAAATAAATCAGACACCCCTCCCCAAACAAAAAACTCAATCCAGGGCCAGGGATTTAGCCCAGTGGTTCTGCCACCTGCCTTGCAAGCACAAGGACACGAGTTCAATCCCCAGTACCAAAAAAAAAAAAAATTCAATCCAAAAACTGGCACTCACTAAGTCACTGAATTGCTGATCCTCTTACCTCAGCCTCAGCCTCCCAAACTACTGGGATTACAGAAATGCACTGTCATGACCAGCTGGAATAGCTCCATGTCTATCAGAAAAAATTTTAGAGATTTCAAAACAGAATATTATAGAAAGTCATTTCATAATAATAAACTGGTCAAAAGAAACCTAAATCTTTATGTATCTAACCAGATTCCAACTACAGGAAGCAAAAAGTTAAGTATAGAAAGCAAAGAAACAGAAAAATCCACACTTAAAAAGATTTCAATATTCTTTCTCAATAATTGGACGATCAACAGAAAAATCATTAAGGATAAAATGACAGTTTAAATTATACTACTAAGGAGTTCACGCTTGTTGAAGTGTAAAGAACACTTCCTTCAACAATCTACGTTCTTTTCAAAGGCCCATGAAACATTTATCAAGGAGACCATTTCCTGCACCACAAAAACAAGTCTCGATCAATTGAAAAGTATTAAAGTCACACAAAGTATATCCTTGGACCATAGAATTAAATTAGCAATGAACAGAGGAAAAGATCCCTGGGAAATCCCAAAATATTTAGAAACTTTTTAGCAAACTTCAAGATAACCCATAGGTCAAGTGATAAGTCTCAGGGAAAAAGAAAATATTTTGAATTGAATTAAAATAAAAACCAACATATCAAAAGGTACAATGTGCTCCTAAGACAGTGCTGTTTGTGAAAGGAAATTTATAGCACTAAATGGATACACTAAGAAAATGAGAAGAGCTTCAACTCATGCCATCAACTGTGACCTTAAAACTAGATAAAGAAAAGCAGAATAAAGCTAAGTGGAAAAAAAAGGAAATAAGCCAGGCATGGTGATACACACCTGTAATCCGGGCATCCAAGGAGTCTGGGACAGGAGAATCCAAGTTTTAGCCAAACTTGGGCAACTGAGAGACTTAGTAAGATCCTGTTTCAAGAGGTGAGATTCAGCGCAAAGGCGCTGGGTTCACTCCCTAGCACAGTGGACCCTCAACTTACAATCAGCCTGACATATGAACTTAGTTTAATTAATTAAGTTAATGGAAGATTCATCTACCTCTTGTTATCTCTAGCGTGTACCCAAGTAAACATCCACATCTCAGCTGTATTAATTCATAGCCAACTTGAGTTACAACCAGCCCTTGGGAGGGGAATGAGTAGGTAAGTCAAGGGTCCACTGTACCACAAAGAAAGGCAGGACTAAGAGTGAAAAGAAAGACAAAGAAAGAAAAAAGGAAGAAAAGGAAGGAAGAGAAAGAAAAGGAAAGAAGGAAGCAAGGATACAGATCAATGAAATAGAAAAGCAACAGGGAAGAAATCAATGGAATTAAAAACAAATTCCTGGAGATCAATACAATTGAAAAGCTTCTACCAAACAAATCAGGAGGACAAATGAGGATAAGAATGACCAATATGAGGAATGAGGTGAGTCACTATAGATTCTAGAAATATGAAATGCACAATAATACAAAAAAAGTTTTCATAAAAAAACTTTGGCAGGGGATTTAGCTCAGCAGTTCAGTGGCCTGCCTTGCAAATGCAAGGACCCAAGTTCAATCCCTGGTACCAAAAATAAATAAATAAACTGTCAGTAAATTTAATATCTTCGATAAAACCATTTCCTTGGATAATACAAACTATGAAGGCTCACTTAAGAAATAGGTCACCTAAGTACCACGGATTTAGCTCAGTGGTGCTGCCGCCTGCCTCACCAGCACAAGGTCCCAAGTTTGATTCCTGGTGCCAAAAAAAAGAAAGAAAAATAGGTAACCTGGAGCAGAAAGTGTGGCTTAGTGTAGAATGCTCACCTACAATGTGTGAAGCCCTGGATTCAACCCCAAGCCCCACAAAACAAAAAAAATTAGATAACATGATTAACTCAACTTCGAAAAGAAATTAACAGGGAAACATTTTTTCACAAGGAAAAATTCAGTGAATTCTGAGTCATTTATGGAAGAAATACCTCTTCTTCCCACAGAAACTCTTACAAGAACACTGAAAAGGAAAACACTGCCTAATCTGGTCTATAATGCTGATGTTACCCCAATACCCAAACCAGACAAAGCTGTAGCAGATATCATTGGCAACAAAGGGGTTCAACAGCAGAATCCCCCCTTTAAACTTCAAAGCAATCCTGCCCTGCACACACTAGTGAGATGATACACTAACACTGAGCAGAAACACCATGAGATTAAAACAAATCTCCTTCCAGTGAGAAGGGGCCTTCTGGGAGGCAGAAGTACACGAGCTGGACAGTTCGCTACTTTGATGTATGACGTCAGCTACAGGGCAGGTGGTCCTAGAAGATTAAAAAGGAACACAACTCCCTAGAAAAGCATTTCTAAGATAACCACATTTGCTAACTCAGACCCTTCCTGAGTCTTGATTCTTATAAAAACCCAACCTCACCCACTGCTGTCCTGCGGTTCACTGACACACTCCTAACTTTCTATATTCCTTAACAGTTTTCTTTTATTATCCCGGTCTCCAGCTGTCTGTCTTACTTTCTAATTGCTGGGACAAAACATCTGACACCCACAAATTAAAGGACAGGTTTCTTTGGGCTCATGCTTCTGAGAGATTCGGTTCATGGTCAGCTGACTCCAAGGCAGGAAGGACATGGGAAGGTCCAGCAGAGGAGAGCCGCTCAAGTCATGGCAGCCCCGAAGCAGAAAAACAAGGAAGGAGGCAGGTGGGGAGATGTATTCTTGCAGGTTACACCCACAGTAACCCACCTCTTTCAACAGGCCCCACCTCCTTAACAGCACACTTAGCTACAGATTTATGGACAGATTAATCCATTAGCCGGGCATGGTGGTGCACACACTCGGGAGGCTGAGGCAGGAGGATCACTGTGAGTTCGAGACCAGCCTGGGCTACATAGTGAGTTCCAGGTCAGTCTCAAGTACATAGTGAGACCCTGTCTCAAAAAACCAAAATAAATAAATGAATGAATAGATTAATCCATTGATGAGTGTAGCGCCCCTCCATGACCTAATCACCTTCCAGGAGCCCTGCTTCTGAACCCATGGGGCTCTGGGGGGACAGCCTCGATCTAAACCATAACACCAGCCCTCCATGTGCCATTCTGCATGGCAAAAGACATCACACTAGAAAAGTAAGTCACCATGAACAGCACTCATGACATGTAAAATTTCAAAACAAAGTTTTAACAAATTGGATCTAACAATATAGAGAGAGGTTACTATAACCTGATTGCTGTGGTTTAGGTCTAAAATGTCCCGGACCCAGCAGCCATTGCTCAAGCACCAGGAAGGTAGCTGCGCGGGCGCCCCTGAACCCCCATAATCCGCGCCCCCTGCACTCTCAGACCTCCTGACTGTGCAAGTCTTTGGACCCACTCTGCAAAGACAGAGGTGGTCATCAAGGGTATTTTTCTGAGTTCCCAACTTTGAACATCTTTAAAGAAAGGGTGGGGAAAACCTGTAATAGAATGTTGCGGAGTTCATCCATTCAGAAGGATGGGGAACTCAATCTGGGCCTTGCAGCCCGAGGTCAGTCAGCGTCATGGGGTTCAGCCATCAGCTAACTGAGACCAGGGGTCTTGCATCCTCGCTCTGTCTGAGCCATTAAATGGTAAATACACTATGTTGAAATTTTGTTCACTGCAGACATGTTCTGGACTGCTTCTTGATTTCAATTTAATTCAAATGATTTAAGGGTGATAGACTAGTGACTACCACAGGTGGTCAGTGTCCAAGTTGTGCTTGATCTCAATGTGTTGCTGATTGTATCAGTTGGGATAAAGCATTGAGGATGATTTGACGAGCTGCTTCTCTGATGTTATGAAGATGAGAATGTCTGTGGGTCGTTAGAGACACAGAAGCTAGGGTGCAACTATATCAGGAAGATTTGGGTGATAATCCAGAGATTAAACCAAGGACAGTCCAACAACAAAAATAAAAATGA
>NW_022900946.1:10874526-10887886 GCF_012274545.1 Fukomys damarensis | reverse complement strand
GATATTACTCTAGAATGTTCTCTTTCCAGATGATGATTAAGAGGCTAATAGAAAAAATAGTGCCAGGTACCACAACAGCAACAGAACTTTGCTGTTGTTTGGATATTATTCTTTTCTGTGTTTTTTTTTTAATGGAATGTGATGAATGTCTATAATTTTGTTCAGATGACTGCAGAACCTGGAAAAGCAGTTGCTGCTATCGATGCATAACATACTATTATTAGTCTATATATACACATACACACACACACACACACACACACATATATAAATTGAATTTTGGGAAACTTTAATGGTGCTGCCAACTTTGGAAAAAGTCATCCCAATTTACTGTGTTGACTTGGCATTGTACAGAAATGGACAACCATATTGGTCTAGAAATGTTAATTTATTTTTTTTCCATGTGTACAGGGGTAACACATCGTACTAAATATGTAAGGTCATATCTACGTGGGTTTGATTACAGAAACTAATAAAGTATTCTCTAAATAATGAAAAAAAGAATAAGAAAAGACTATAAGAGCGAGAAGCAATTTAAATATGTTCAGGGACCATTTTCATCTCCAGAATTAAGGATTATTTTGATGTTACATCATTGCCTTTTCTCTTTTACTTTCCTTTTTAGTTTTATTTTAGGATTCCCTATTTTTAATGTTCATACAGAGATTTCTTTAACTGAAATACCGAATAGTTTCTTTGGTGTGAAAAACTATAATAGTACACAGGATCCTAATGAGATAATTAATAATGTGAAATAGGAAGTAAAGGGCTAAAGGTGTAGGGAAAGTGGGAAGGGTGGGGGAAAGGTAATAAAGGAGAGGAAAAAAATATGAGAAACTGAAAAAATGGAAATAAAGTGTTTGTAAATGGGGAGGGGAGGAGCGGGTGAAGGGAGGGCAGGGACAAGGGGAAAAATGAGAATCAAGACCTATTATGTAAAGGTACAGAATCCCAATGATGAATGTAACTGTATTGTATACCTAGATTGTACCAATAACCTCAATAAAAAGAAAAAAAAATAAAATTAAAATAAAATCCGCCCTCAAAGGTCTCCTAGGTTTAATTAATAAAAGACACTCACATAGGCAAGAAATAAAACTGCCATTCACAGATAAATGATTTTCTGTGCAGCAATCAAAGGGAAATACAAAACAACTGATGGAGCATAGCAAGACTGCAGAGTGCTGGCTCGATACACACCAATCCATCCTATGGCTCCCACTGGCGATGATCAATCGTGAATTTGAAATTTTAAAAGTAGTATCTCTTACAATAACATTAGAGGAAAGAAACAGGACTGGAGGTAGTAGAGCACGTGCTTAGCATGCACAAGGTCCAGGGTTCATCCCCAGCTGCACACAAAAACAAAAACAGTTAACATGAGAACCAAGACTTGTCAGGAAAAGGTACAAGATCCCAATGACGAATTTAACTGTACTGTGTACCTAAAATGTACCAATAAACTCAAAGAGGAAAAAAAAAAACAAAAAGTGTTGCGCAAATTTAACTGTACTGTGTACCTAAAATGTACCAATAAACTCAAAGAGGAAAAAAAAAAAACAAAAAGTGTTGCCCTATATATAAAATATATTAATGTCTCTGAAAAAGGTGGGATTTGTGTGCTACAGGCTGCAAGATTCTGCTAAGAAAAATCAAAAGACCTAAATAGAGACCATATCCTTGGATTTGAAGCCTCATTATCTTTAATACGTCAATTTTCTCTGAACCTACAAATTCAATGCAACCCCAGTCAAAGTGTTAGTAGGCTTTCTGTAGAAATTGCTGCCATATTCTATAATTCATGTAGAAATGCTGTTATTTAGAATAGTCAAAAAGAAGAAAGTTGAAGACTAACACCACCTGAGTTCAAGACTTACTATAAAGCTACACGAAGCTGATAAAGGTAGACAAATAGGTCTATGGAAGGAAACAGAGCCCAGAAAGAGGTCCACATACATGGACAGTTAGTTGATTTTGGGGGATAGCAGAGATGAACTCCGATCCATGCGTTTGCGAGGCAGGCGGTGCAACCACTGAGATAAATCCCTGGCCCTTGGACAACTGATTTTTAAAGGCGCAATGGCAATTCAGTGGAGAAGGAGGATCTCTTCCATCAAAGATTGAAACAGTAATATGCAAAAAGGAAGAAAAAAGTGCGTGCTGACCAGTTGCCGTCGTGCATGGCTCTCAGCACTCTACGAGGCTGAGGCAGGAAGATCGACATTTCAAGCCCAGCCTGGGCAGCTTACTTGAGACCCTATCTAAACATTTTTTAAAAAGCTCTGCATACATAGCTCTGTATGAAGGCTCTGAGTTCAATTCAATCAATCCATAACTCACATCATCATATATAACTAACTCTAGGTTTTAGCCTGGAGACCCGGAAGTTGGCGTAGCACAGGTGCGTGGGGCAACCTGCCACAAGGGCACTGCGACTCAGCCTGAGGGAGCCCGTGTCGCCACCCTGCACTCAGCCTGGGCTCACTGCACTCCATCCAGTGCTTGGGCTGTGGGTGCGGAGCTGGGACCAGGGCGGAGGCTCCACTGTTCTTGGGAGCCGCGTGCAGCGAGTTCTACAGTCAGCGGGGAAACTGGAGACGACTACTAGGGGAGTGGACCCGAAAAAACTGCAGCCTCAGATCCTCCAGCTCTACTGATGCTGGAACCCAAGAAACCTGCAAAGCACGAGGGCGATGCCTTTCACCCTCCCGATGCTCTGGAGGCCCTGGCGCACCCTGTTTGAGAACACCCCTCCCACACGACTCCCTCATCCGCCCCCCACCGCTGGGCACCCAGCTGGACCAAGTCACAAGCACTGGACAGACCGAAGGAGGCGCAGAAGAGCGCTGTCCCCGGGAACTTGCTAATACCCTCTCGGCAGAGCATCTCCAGTTTGCCCTACGTGGCTTCTACCCAAGGCCGCACTGGGTCACCACCCTGGCCAGTTCATTTCCTGCACTAAAAAACATCCCCACGCTGAGAACCTGCCTCAGGCTGGCCCACGTGTTTCCACAGTATCTGCAGAGCTGGCACTCAGGAGGGTGGGGAGGAGCTGTGGCCCTCGTCTGACCTCCACTGCACTTTTCTCCAGGAGGAACAGTCTGAAGTCTGCAGAAGGGCTGAGGATTCGTCCCAGCTCACAGCGTAGAGACCAGAGGGGATGCAAAAAAGGAGCTTCAGGTCTCCACAGCAGTCTTCAGCCGAGCTCACCCCGGCGGACAGGGGGTTTGTAACATGGATTCTGCTTGGGGACATCACCCACCTGTGCCTTCCTCAGCTGAGTAAGCAGACTGGATGGGTGAGAAGGAAAAATGGTTGTGAACAGAAGAGAATGTCGCAGTCCTGCAGTCTGCAGTTGCCTGTTATTTTACCCAACCTTTTCTGAGGAGTGTACCCTACTTTTTGCTTGGAACTAGGTTCACAGCTAAATTCTTTGTTTTCTGTCCTGGGGGGGGGGCTTTCATTTTTGTGAAAGTGAAAGACAGAACCCCTGGATTATTTCCTCTAAATAAAATGTTTTAAGTAAAATAAAATCTAAATGGATCATAGATGTAAATATAAAATCTGGAACTATGAAAAAAACTCATAGAGGAAAATATATTTGTGACTTTGAGTTTGGTTTGACAAAGATTTCTTAACTATAACAACAAAGAGTGACCCATAAAAGAACAAATTAATAGAGATTGTATCAAAATTTGATATTTCTCATTTCCAAAGAACAAAGCTGAGAGAATGAAAAGATCCAGAGACCAAGACACAATATTTGGAACTCATATATCTGATAAATGTTTTATATTTAAGATATAGCAAGAATTCTCAAAATTCAATAAAAAAATAAAAGAATCTAGTAAAATGATTAAAGGCTTAGAATATACATTTCACCAAAGATAATTAAATAGAAAATAAACATAGGAAAGAAAATATGCTCAACGTGAGTCATGAGGGAAAAGGAAATTAAAACCACGACGTACAGCACCACACACATCCATATCAGACTGGCTAAAGGCAGAAAAGCTAAAAGTGTAAATAAGGTTCAGAATAACTGATAATGTGAAATAGGAAGAAAAGGGCTGCAGGTGTAGGGGAAGTGGGAGGGGTAGGGGAAAGGAAAGAAGGGAAAAGAAAAAAATATGATAAATGGAAATAAAGTCTCTGTAAATAGGGAGGGGTGGAGGGGTGAAGAGAGCAGGGGAATGGGGAAAAATTAAGACAACATATACCATGGAAAGGTACAGAATCCCAATGATGAATGTAACTGTACCGTAACCTAAAATGTACCAATAAACTCAATGAAAAACATACTGTAAAACCATTAAAAAATGACTAGAGGCAGAAAGTCACCAAGTGTGGGTGGGGATATGGAGGAAGCAGAGTTCTACACCATCGGTGGGAGTGTAGGATGGTACAACCATGCGGAGAAACAGTTCTGACCTTTTCTTAAAAAGAAACACAGGCTACAGGACTCCCAGGCCTGTGTGTCTATCTCAGAGCAATGAAACTTACATCCAAAGTTCATACACTCATGTCCATGGAAGTTCTATTTTTAATGATCAAATCGAAACTACTCAATGTCCCTGCCACTGCACAAGGGGACATGAAGGCTCGGTAGCTGTGGTGGTTTACACAGGAAGTACTGGAATCTACCAAAGACTCATGTATGGGAAGCTTGATCCCCAGCAGCAGAGCTCAGAGGCTGGGCCTTAGAGGTGACCAGATTATGAGGGTGCTGCCCTCAGCAACAGAACGAGCTCCTCAGCGGAATGGGCTGATAAAAGGTGGGGCCTAGTTGGAGAAGCAGGACCCTGGGGGTGTGCTTGGAGGGTAGTTCTTGTCCCCTCCCCCTTTCTCTCTGGCTCTTTCCTGCTCTCTCTGCTCCCTGGCCACCATGATGCAAGCAGCTGTCCTCCACCCTCCCTTCCCACCGTGATGCTTCTGCCTTGGGGCCAGCTAGCCACGGACTGAACCCACGGAAACTGTGAGCCAATAATAAAAATAATAAAAAAGAATGGTGGTCCTGGTGGTGGTATTTCTGATTTAAAGAACCTGTATTCCTTTTAAAAAATTAAAAACTCAAGAGTTGCAAGGATAAAAAAAGAGGCCACCTCTCTTCCTTTTGTAAGGAATTTGGTCACTGCAACAGAGAGCTGGTCAATATAGTACGCAGTAACATACAACGGATATGAATCTCAAAACACTTGGCTGAATGGAGAGAGACAGGAAGGAGTATATACTATCTGATTCCATTTATATAAAATCACAGGATATGCTAAATGAGCATATAATGCCAAAGAAGGGAGAATAGTAGTGATTAGAGGGTAAGGAAAGGATCACAAAAGATATAAACAACAAAGAAGATAAACCAATTCAAAAGAGAGGACAGGCTGGGGATGTAGCTCAGTGGCACCACGCCTGCCTGGCAAGCACAAGGTCCTAAATTTGATCCCCAGTACCAAAAGAGGATACACACACCCCCAAAAAGCCCAGGATTTCTACAGGATAGAATTAGTAGATTTTATTTGAGATAATGTGAGGTCCGGTTATCGTATTTGTAAATATTTTCTTGTGGTTTTTTTGTTTTGTTTTTGTACCAGGCACCTTGTGTTAATTCTAAAAAGAGCATCGGACTAAACAGCACTTGCTAACATACCATGAAACCTGGCAAAAAACACAAAAAAGTTAACAGTAGAGAAAAGCACTCCAAACTTATGGGGCAGTGAGCTTGCTTCTCTCTAAGTCAGTCTTGATAGAGACAGATTTGGCAGGAGAATCAATGACAGCTTCTTAGGAAGCATGAAATGAAAAACAACACATTTCTAATAAAAGTCATATGTAGCTGGGCGTGCTAGCACAAGCCTATAATCCCAGCACTCGGGAGGCTGAGGCAGGAGGATCGCTGTGAGTTTGAGACCAGCCTGGGCTACATAGTGAGTTCCAGGTCAGTCTCAACTACATAGACCCTGTCTCAAAAAAACCAAAAAAAAAAAAATCATATTCACATTTCCATAAAAGAAATCCCAACACATCCATAATGGGGTAAGGGAAAAGGAAGAGGTCACATTTCATGTTCAACATTTTTACAGCTGAGTTCCACCTTTAAGTTTACACTTTTCCCCAAGCACGGAGGCTAAGCCACAAGGGGAAAAAGCAAAAGATATATTCCATTCTGCAAGTAAACTGATCAGCACATCCTGCTTTCATTTCTTTCCGCCCATTTATCTTTGCAAGTTGCCAAGAACAGCCTTGGGAATAATCACCTCCCACTCCAGAAGCCAGGGAGATGATAATTGGTGTTGGGTGACAGGACATGACATTTTTAACAGTCACTTTAAACTTCATCACATATATTCCTTCTTAGCTGTATACATACTACCTCAATGCCTATGCTTCATGGAGGCGTATGAATGTAGAAAGTGGCTCATCAGTAAACACAAATTCACCAACATTTTGTATTTACAGAAAAATGCAACCCAGAAAAATCAAAGGTCATTTATGGAACAGTGATCATAAAATGCAAGGTCTAGAAAAAGCTCTCTCTTTACCTATTAAAATAATTTCCTGGATACTGTGAATAAAGATTTGAGGGTTTGGGTTGTTTTTTTTTTTGTACCAGGCATCAAACTCAGGATCTTGCACTTGCCAGGCAGGCACAGTGCCACTGAACTAAATCCTGGCCTAAAGGTTTGAGATTTTGAAACACCTAAGGTGTATATACACCTATTAGTATTATATAAAGCCACTGTATATAAACATTGTGTATAGACCTAAAGAAGCTTGGGATTTAGCTCAGCAGTTCTGCCACCGGCCTTGCAAGCACAAGGACCCAAGTTCAATTCCCTATAACCCCCAAAAAAAGTCCTCATGAGGGATTTACTCAGTGGTTCCGGCACCTGCCTCACAAGCGCAAAGGCCCGAGTTCTATCCCTGGTACCAAAAAATAAAATAAAATAAAATTCAAGACCTAAAGGAAAATACATGATTCTTGTATATTGAGACATGTCATCTGTCATCCATGTGAGATGCTCACAGCACTTTACAAAGTAGTGACATACACAAAGAAACCAGTTTTGAATGTTTACGTATTATTTCCTACAAGCTATTACCCTGAAAAGAACAAAAGGAATTTGTTTGGTTTAATACACTCAAATTGGTGACAAATCTCAACCAGTTGGCTAAACCTTAGCCACACTGTTACACAAAGTGTGGGCTGATTATTTCTGAATCTTCCCCCAATCCCACTCAAGTTAAAAATAAAGACTTAGACCAGACTCTGAACCTGGGACTTAGCGCTGGCTGGCTCCCCCCACCAACTTAGATATTTGAAGAACAGGTGCTCAGGCATAAAGGTAAAATAATATGACAGAAATTATGTTAGGAAAGCAGCGACCCCTGACATTTATGCTGAAGAACCTTCCACAGCTGTGTGCGTGGGGAGCCCAAGTGTGAAGACGCAAGAGCAGCTGCCTGCAGGGAAGACAAACAACCCAGGTGGCCAGCAGTAGGGGAATCATGAGAAACTAGCGCAGTTACCTAGTGGCTTAGAATGCGGCAGACAAGGAATTAACTACAACCACAGGAAATATGGTTGGACCGCTAGTGCTGTATAGTATTTTAAAAACATGTTTACAAATACATGTTTGCAACCGGGGATTTAGCTCAGTGGTTCTGTTGCCTATTTCAAAAGTGTAAGGATCCGAGTTCAATCCCCGGTACCAAAAATAATAATAACAACAATAAAAATACATGTCCAAAAGATGTACAGCAAGGCATGGAGGTGCAGGCCTTTAGACCCCACTCGTCTGGAGACTGAGGCAGGAGGATTCCAAATTCAAGGCCAGATTAGGCAATTTAGCAGTAACCGGTCTCAAAATTTAAAAATAAATAGGGCTGGGAATGTAGTTTAGGGCTCCCTGGGTTCAATGCCCAGTAACAGAGTCTCTCTGTCTGTCTCTCTGTCTGTCTCTCTCTGTCTCTCTCTCTCTCTGTCTTTGTCTCTCTCTCTCTCTCTCTCTCTCATACAATATTCTATTTGTGGGGACAATAATCCTATTTCTATAAGTACATATCCACAGAAAACAAAGATATGTAACAACACAAAATAAATCCAGAGTAGCTGTCACGTTGGAAAAGGAGGCGGGAGATGGGGAGAAGCAGGAGGGACGGAGAGGAGGAGGAAGAAGCCCTCTGCTACATGCAGGAGATAATAAAGAGAAACAGTAATTTATTTTGTTACGGTCTACCACTTTGTGTATGCATCAGCTCCCTGTCGACTCCGCATGCTAATGCTGCACCTCAGATAATCTAGTTGACCTTCTTCAAGCTTATCTGGGAAAGAGAAAAAAAATAGGAAAGGGGAAAAAAGGGAAAAAAACCCTTTTTATTATTCATAGCTGCTAACTTGATCTTGTTCTGGTTCTGGAATGAGCCAATTTAAATAAACTCTCTCCAAGGTGAGAGTTTCAGACTAAGCCTACAGTGCGGCTCTCACTGCTCTGCAGGAAAACGCCTGGCGCAAGGTTGCCATCATTTGTTAAGGGGGTCGAGGCAATCATCACCGCTCCTTTAGAGCCGGGAGTTTTGGCTACACAAGCGTTCTGGGGGTGCCATGCAGTCAGCCCCTCATGTGGCAGGGACTTTTGCTCAGACAAGCGTCAAAAGAAAATTTGCAGGAATTCATACAATAAAACTCCTAAGAAATGAATTTGGAAGAAAAGACTCAGAACCAGAAAAGAAAAACCAAGCCAAGGACACCAGTGACAACTGGGAAATGAAATATTCATGGATTGGAAGATCCCAATCCATATTGTTGTTATCGATTTCTCCCAAATTCCTCTATAGAGTCAAGGCTGCCCCAGTCAAAACCACACAGCAGGCATTTTGCAGACACTGATGAGCTGCTTCTAAAACTGATACGGAAAAGCAAAGGACTTTGAATACACAAAACAATTTTGCATGGGAAGAATAAAGTTGGAGGATTTCCGAACCTTGATTTCAGTACTCACCAGAAAGACAAGTAATCAAGACGGTGTAGTGGCTGGCATAAAAATGAACGGACAGAGAAATCATATAGAATACAAAGTCCACAAATAGATACAGGTACAGTCGGCTGAATCTTTTTTTTTTTTGTACCAGGGATCAAACTGCACCTTGCACTTGCAAGGCTGGGAGTGGCTCCACTGAGCTGAATCCCCAGTCCTCAACTGAATCTTAACAAAGGTACCAGGGCAATTCGACGGGGAAAGCATACAGCTTGGTCATTTCAGTGATGGGGCTGGTACAAATAGAAGTCAATACTGGGGGGAAAAAAGAATGTTCAGTTTTACTTCATGCCAGGCACAAAAATTAACTCCAAATGGGTCACAAGCTTAAAGGGAAAAGTAAAGCAATAAAAATTCTAGACAAAAGCCTAGCAGAAAAATTTTGCGAGTTGGTGGGTGAGGATTTCTTAGGACATGAAAAACATGAAGATGAAAGAAAAAAATAATGACCAATTTTACTCCATCAGTATTTACAAGTTCTGTTCTTCCAAAGAATACCAGTAAGAAAATGAGATTACAAGCTACAAACTGGGAGGAAATATTCATGCATATCTCATAAAAATTTCTATCCATAAAAGACAAAGAACATTTGTGATTCATTGAGATGCCAACCTTAAACATGGGCAAAAAACTTTGAGGTGAAACATCACAAAAGAGAACAAATGGCTAACAAACACATGAAAAGGTATTTAACATCACCACTCACCAGGAAAATGCAATTAAAATGATAGACCATCACAGACCCACTAAGACAACTAAGTTTGAAAAGGCAGAAGATGGAGACATTTGGGGAAGATGTAAAGCACCTGTAACACCTACTCTTTTGTCTTTGAGACAGTCTCGCTAATCTGCAGTCACAACTGGCTTGGATCACCTGTACTTCTGGTGAGGCTCTAAAACCACGCCACATAGCAACACGTAAGGACCCCAGCTCCCTTACTGTGCTGCCTACCCCCGCTGCACTTACAAGTGTATATAACCTGCCTGGTCCTGCCATGTATTGGAAGTACCCGGCCTGTTCTACATCATGAGATTTATCAGAAACACAATGAAAAAGGGGGCTGTGTTCTCTGGCCTCCAAGCAACTGGATCTGGGATTTAGATTCTCTATCACTCACAACGCAGCTCCTCTACCACCAGGAGCTGAGAGTATGTGATGTTTTAGGTAAAGTCTTTTTTTTAAGGTCTCAGTTAAAAAATATATAAAATAAAAAACAGCAACACCCAGCTGTCATTACCCAGATGACCTAAATATTCAACCCTGAGGGTTTTTTCCATTGCACAAGCAAATGAGCTTCTCCAAGAATACTTGAAAGCCTTTTGAGCGATTCTCCTACTGCGGTGCTAAGAACCAGCAGCCATAGCATCCCCTTCGTGGTTAGAAACTCAGAACCAGGGCCCCACCCAGGCCACTGAGTTAGGGGTCTGCACTTAATGAGGTCTGCTGGGGGCCATGAGCACCATCAGTGAGAATCCCACTGAGACACAGCCAGGGCCTGACTGAGACAACGCAGTTGTGAGCCCCTCCCAGGCTGAGAGTCCATGCGGCTTATCTGTGATCTGCGGAGGGCACAGGTAGAGGCTGAGAGTCGTCCCGCAAGGGGACTGAGTCCCGAAGACACTGGCATCCAGCTGTTGGAAACCCTTCTTCAAATACCCCCAAACAGAGTCAAAACACTTCTGAGAGATGTTACATCTTGGTGGGATTTGGGTGAACCACACCCCATCAAGAGGGAGGCGAGGGAGAAAGGAAAAAATGTCTCAAAGGCTTCCAAGGCCTTCAGGAGGCCTTTTTGAAACCTCACTGGGCCAGGAATGTAGTTCAGTGTCATGGTACTTGCCTAGCATTCCCATGACCTTCCGTTTGACCCCTAGAATGGCACCTTTAAAAAAAAAAAACCAATAAAACTGTGACATCCATTTCCATAAAAATACACATTTACATCTACTTTTAAGGGATTCACAGATTTCCTGGTCTTGAGCAGGAGCCTCTAGTTAAGAATTCCTACTTTGGAGACAGGCACAGGAAAACTAAAGAGGTGCTGGAAAAAAAGATAACCGTATGGATAGCTTTTCAAAAATAAAAAAAATTGCCGAAGTTTTGACGCAAAGGAAATGTAGATGCTTATAAATTATTCAGACTGAGGGAACTAAATTATACCGGTGAAACAAAAAGATCAAGTTATTTCATCATGTCATCTGAATCTGCCACCAGATAATTTTGACACTTTCTCCTCTAAAATGCTGCCTTCCCAGACTACTCAAGAGAACCCTTTGCTTGAGCCACCCCTAGATCCTCACCCAGCATTTGGAAGACCTGGGCTGAGTTCACTTTATTTACTTGTACGCCCCGATGATTCTCGGGCACCATGGGCCCCGTACGGGCAGGTGGAGGAAACACCTGCTGGTGCCTTAGTTACTTTCTCCTTGCTGAGACTCCAAAACCAACACCCACGAGTTAAAGGAAGAAAGGTTTACTTCAGCTCACAGTTTGTAGCGGTTTCAGTCCATAGTCGACCGGGCTCTAACACGGGTCAGCACAGAGAAGAAACAGCCCTTGGAGTGGCAATGAAGAGGAGGGCGGAGCAACGACGGGTACTTACATATCCGCTTCAGGCCACGCCCACAGTGACCCGCCTCTTCCCAACCTATGTGCAAGGGGCGTTGGGGGCCATTTCGATATAAACTGTAACAGCTGGATTTAAATTCTTTCAATGAGGGTGAGTAACAGGTGATTCCTGATCACCAAGCAGTTGAAGTTATCAGCTTGGTCGTCAGTTTGCTGGCTGGTCGGCACTGGGACAATCTCGGCCTGGTGGGTGCCGGGTGTTGGCAAAAGAGGGTTTTCAGGATAAGCTTGCACCCTGATTACTTTGGTGGTTTTTATCAGCAACCTACCATGCACAGGCACCCCTTTGGATGTGGGGGTGGGACAGACAGGCCCATATGGCCTCTCAGGCTGCTTTACACCTGTGAGAGAAGTGGGTTCCCGCCACCCACATCCCGGCACCTGTGTTCCCTAGTTTAGGGTTCGTAGGTTCCAGGGCCCCAGCCTCGTGGATACCTAGAGCAGGTTGGTGCCACGAGATACACAAGCCCTTTCACGTACCTCCTTTCCCTTGGAAGACTGAGCTGAACCAATTACCTGTTGAAATCTAATTTCTATTCTACCTGCCAGTTAGTTCTGAGCTCAGCTGCCACTTGATTTCCCCCTCGTTTGCTAAGGTCTTCACTTTTTATAAGTCCCTCTATAGCAATTCCAGCAACCCAATGAACACCACTCACTCACACACACACACACACACACACACACACACACACACACACACACGAGGGGCACGACAGCACCACCTTAATCTTCACCTCTTCAGAAAGTGATTGCTTATGCATGTTTTAACGTTACAACTTCTATCCAATTTTTTTTTTAATTAGGAAGCTGTCTAGAGATTTGTGCTTGGTGCCCAGGCCCTGCAGGTGCTTTTCCTCGGTGCTCCGTTCTCCGTGTCTGGAGGGAAAACATCCGAGCACCTTCTTTGTAGATGCTTAACGCAACTTGACAAACGCACTGTTCCTGTTTATTTGTCTTTACACCTATCGGTGGGCTGTGGACACCCTCATTTTATATCCCTCTGAATGCCAAGCATCACAGGCACCAGGGGGCAGAGTTAAACGGAGCTGCAAAAAAGCTGCAGACAGCGCAGGGTCCAGCTCCCAGAAACAGATTAAATCAATTGTGACGCAGCCACTGAATAGCACACTGTGCGGCTATTACAGAGCATAAGGTAATCCACCGCTGACTAAGGATCTTACCCAAAGTAGTACATACTTTAGGATAATCTGACGTTGTGTACATCTTATGCTTTACACTAGTGAATAACAAACAGGGATGATCAAATACCGCGCGCTATTCATTGTGGTTACATCGCCTTAAGTATTAGGAGCCACTGGATGATCATACATTGCTACGTGAAATCTCAAAAGTACGGGGAATGCAAAAGCCACATATGCGCACAAAAATAATGTATGGACACGATGTCTTACGCAAGCGTTCCGACAACAGGGGCTCAGACCTTCGCGCACATCCGCGTCACCGGCGAGAGCCGGCAAGCGGGCAGGGCTGCGACCGCCAGCTCAGGAGGCTGCGCTTCTCACGGAATCCCGCTGGCTGCGGGAGGCGCGAGGGGCCGCCTGGGGAAGGAGGAGTCTAGGGCTTTTCATTTTCTGAAACGTACGCGCGCACTCACAGCCCTGGCCGAACGTGCTCTGAGCAGGCGGGGCAGCGGCGGTCGCCTCGGGGTCGGACTAATAAGGACAACGGCCTCCAT
>NW_022900946.1:10870699-10874101 GCF_012274545.1 Fukomys damarensis | reverse complement strand
TGCTCACGCTCGTGCCCGCGGGGCGAGCTCGCGGGAGCAGCGCCAGCATAGAGGTTCGCGGGGCTGCCGCTCCAACGCAGGCGCGGTGGCCAAGTGGTAAGGCGTCGGTCTCGTAAACCGAAGATCACGGGTTCGAACCCCGTCCGTGCCTAGCTTCCTTTCTTCCTTCACTCCGGCGACGGGAGACTTTTTAGGGAGGATCTCTCTGTTCCAGAGACTACTGAGCCAACTGTTTTCCTGCAGTTTAGCCACAGGCTCGCTCTCTTCCTCGCAGATTGCAAACCCTGGGAGGTCCTTCCTCGGCGCTTTTGGGCCGCGCACTTGGCGTTTAGCTGCTCAGGGAGTGCTCGGGTGGTCCTGGGTCACTTGCTGAGCGCGTCTTGGCCACGAGGAGCTACGTCGCTGGCGGTTCTCCCCGGACTCAAGGGACGCTTTACGTTTTCCTGAATGTTAAACTCCAGTTTTATGCATCCTCGTGACGGAACTGTGGTCACCTGCCTGACACGGAGCCCACGCCCAGACAGTTGTGTCTGGCTTGCTTTTTTTAAAAGGAAATCCACTGTAGGCGTTACACTGGAGAGCGAGGAAGCCCTTCTCAGACTTGAAGCAAGTCCCACTTGAAAATCGAAACCTCTTGCCCTGGGCCTCCGTTTGGCCCTCTGTAAAATGGACTGGTGTATGGCCAGCGGTGGCGCGGGTGAGGCAGCTGCGGGAGAAGCCAGTTGCTGAGGGACCTCGGGAAATGCAGTTTCCGCACAGGTTTTCTTTGCCTTGCCAGAGGCTGCACCCCCGGGCTGCTCGAAAGCTTTTGAAGATGTCGTGCAGTGATCCAGCCTCCCGGACAGGTCTCCAAAGTCTGAGAAGTGGCTTGACCAAGCTGCGGAAAACTGTCCGTCTGAGATGCCTAGTTGAAGGAAGCGTTAATGGAGTTCCTAGTGTGTCCCTTGGCGAACCAGCATCACCAGAGCAGACTCCCCTGGGCTGAAAGGAAAAGGGGGAGCTGGGGGTGGTAGGGGAGGAGCAGACTTCTCCCGAGACAGCAGCGGTTCTTAGCCTGGAGCCTGCCAAAGGCTTGGAATGCGGACCGCTGGCAGCACCCCCAGACCTTCTGCCTTCCTGGCTCTGGGGTGCGGCCTGGTCCTTTGCGTTCCTAACGAGCTCAAGCTCAGGGTGGTGCTGATATTGCTGGTGCCCAGGCCACGCTTTCAGAACCACTGCTGCCCTGACCCCGGGTTGTGGAGCTACATTCTCCACCCCGAAAGGAGCACATGTGTGCATGCACACCCACAAGCGTGCAAGTTAATACACACGGGGAACTGTGAGTGCCAGCCAGACACGGGTGCATGCCTGTGATACCAGTACTCTAGCAGGTTCAGGCTGAGGATCCAGGTGCCGACCCACAACTTGGTGATGTAGCGAGATCTAGTCTCAAAATACAAAATCAAAAGGGCTGGGCATGTAGCTCAGTGGGAAGGTCCCAGGTTGGATCCCCGGGGCTGGGAGAGTAATAGGCCTCAGTACTTCACACACCCCAGCAGATCACGTTAAATGCAGGTTCTGACTACGTTTGGCCTGGAGCCGGAGACGCTGCATTTGTAAGGACTGATGGAAGGGAACACCCCCAAGTAACAGGCATTGCCTTGCCGGAGGGAAGGGTAATAGGGAAGCTGTTTAAAGACTTCCCTGCACATTGGATTTTCTACAAGATGATGCTATTCCACTATTCCATGTGTAATTTTTTTCCTAAACTACTTACACACACAAACACACACACACACACACACACACCCATAACGTATCAGAACATAGAGATTAGAACAATCCTGAATTAAGCCAAATAAAGTCTTGATTGTTCCCTCCATGGGTACACACATTCATTTCTTTTTGGAGTAGCATCACACAACAGCACCGTGTTCATACCCATTAAAAATGTCCCCAAGTAAGCGTCCCCATTAAAAAGCAAAAAGACCACTGTTGGTGGCAGGTAGGCCGATATCTGCAAGCATGGAGATGTCACTCCAATGTTCCTGTCCCCGCCTTTCCCTCTGATCCGAAGAGTAGACGAGCAGTCCTTCTGTGTGACAACACCCCCGGAAAAGGGCCAACAGTCCTCCACCTCACCCCTCTCTCCCCAAACTCCTGCCTCTGCTTCGGGTGAAGAAAAAGAGCAATTTACACAAGGAACTGTGAATGCCATGTATGCAAAAAAGCTGTACGAAGTAACTGAAGGTATAAATTCAGGAGTGGAAAATGGCTTGCTTTTTGTTTTGTCATTGTTGTTGTTGTTGCCCATGAATCGCACGCAAACCTGTCACTTCTGCTTGGAGTCTGGGATTACCACAGAGTTGTAAAACCAGTCGGGCAGGTGCTGTAGAATCAGAAAGCAGTGAGCAGAACCCTGAATTCGAGTTCTGTGTATGTTTCAATGCATAAAGGGGACTGTGTGTCTGAAAACGCCAGGATGCTTGATGTGCTCGTGAATACATGAGCTCACGTTTGGAGTTCTTTAACTTTGGTAGGAGTTTCATGTCTGAAGGTCACCTTGCAGTGGTCTGTCTGTTCTGTAAAGACTCCTCCCCGGGTCTCCCTTAAGGTTTCCCCCGCCCTTTGTTGCTGGGCTGGGGAGGGAAGAGAAGCAGGAGACAAGAGTCTGGAGTCACTGTGGAGACCTGCGCGCCAAATGACCAGTGAGTAGAAGGCAGGTTTGCATAAGGAGCCCATGGCTTCCAACCTGCATCCCTGTTATTCAAAGTCAGTCCTTGTCCAAAGAAGATTTCACAGGATTTTGAACCAGAAGAGGGAGTCTAGGCCCCCACCCATGAGGATCTAGGAGTAGCGAAGAACCAGAAACTGTGCACCAGCAAGCTTCTACAGCGACACATCGTGGCAGCACGAAGCAAGAGCAGTGCTAGACTGATTTCCCTGGGCCCCATCTATTAGGACCTGGAGAAAGCCTTGCCCCTGTGCCTCGGTTTCCCCTTTGTCAAAAGAAAATGGCACATAGTCACTTGCCTCCTCTGTCGTGGACTTATTCTTTTTTTTTTTAGAGTAGGAAAAATTTATTGACAGAAAGAAAGCTTCTAAGAGAGACAGAAGGGGGACCAGAAAGTGAGCTTCTCTATGGACTTCTGATGACAACGTTTCAGCATCTGCCAGACAGATGTTCCATTAACGGCGACCCATTCACCTCATGGAACTATAGGCAGCAATGCAAGAGTGATCGATCCATTGATTTGAAGGCGTAACGATGGATACAGTTAGGTGAGAGAAGTTGATGATCTGTTTTTGTGTTTTAAGGATGTGGCAGGGGGCTGGGAGGTGTAGTTTAGAGATAGAGCACTTACCTAACATGTGTAAGTCCTGGGCTTCTGTTCCAATCACTGAAAAAAAAAAAAAAAAAAG
>NW_022900946.1:10864745-10870484 GCF_012274545.1 Fukomys damarensis | reverse complement strand
CTGTTCCAAACTGAAAAAAAAAAAAAAAAAGAGTGTTTGGGGCCAGGTATTTAGCTCAGTGGTTCTGCTGCAAGCCTTGCAAGCAAAGGTCCCAGTTTGATTCCGGTACCAAAAGTGGGGGGTATTTTAAAATATAATGGATGAAAGCTTACACCCTGGATACCATGGCCATAATTAAGGTCATAAACATACCCATCACCTCCGTGGGTCCTTTTGGAAATGACTGCTCACTTTGGTGTGGTCAGTAGGCATCTGGAACACTTACAGCGGGATCTAGTCTCTTTTAACATTAACCTTAGTTCCTTTCTTCTAAAAAAATAATAAACACATCTATCGAGAGATAACACACGGATATCTGTACACTGGTTATGATTTCTTGGGATGTGACCATTCCCCACCTCCGTGTCAAGGCACCCTGCACATCAGGCTGTTGATAAGTGGAGACCTCCAGCTGGGGTACCCGGGTCCCCAGCACCGGCCCCTCCAGGGGAAGCCGCTTGCCCACACCACCCTGGCTGCTCCCACCTTGGCTGACATCACATGCTTAGAAAATCAACACTAAAGAATAATAATTCGAATAATAATAATTCGGTCTCTTACTGAGGGAGCCAGTGGTCTGTATAAGTTGGTGAACTGAGAACCACATTTCAAAACTAGAAGCACTGTTCAGGTGTGAGTAGCACTTGAGACAATACCATGGCCGGGCCCTGGAAGCAACAGACACTGTTTATATCACATCATCTGGAGTTTTGCTCAGCAGATCCTCAGGCCCTGGCAGGGGAAGCATTTCCCATGATGCTGTGCTCCTCTTGCCTGGGTCCTGCTCTGCGGAGCCAGGTGCGTGTAGCTGACTGTTTTGCTGTGAGTTAAAAAAATAAAAAGCACTAGCAAACCTGAGGCCTCCCTGGATGTAAAATCTATAACAATTATTGAAACAAAGTCAAAAATAGAAGCCCACATCTTCCTTTGACAGGTGGTGGATAGACTAAGATACCCCCCAGTTAAACTCTGTTTGCAGCAACCTGACCCCATTTCCTTGGACTTCAACTTGAACAAGAAATGAAGTTGCACCCATGGTGTTCAGCGGCCGACAGCTGGGGGCTACTTTTTACAGCAGCAACCTCTCCTGACTGTCATCTCTGCCCCATCAGACATTCGCCAATGAGAACGAAGACTGTGCTGGTAAATCTTTTGGTCGTATGACTTTTTTTTTTTTTTTTAAAGAAAAGCCAGAAATCCGGATTTTTTAATTTCCTGACTTCATAACATTGGCCACTGAATCCAATTTATTATTATTTCAGATGCTCCGTGGGGCAAATGAAACACATCTGTTTCATGCTCCACACGGCCTGTGGGCTGCCAAGTGCAACCTCTGGGCAAAAACTCCACACCCCACGGCGTTCATTTTTTTTCAACCGGCGCTGGTCTAGGAGCTGTGGTCATGCGGGTCCCAGAAAGTGGGTCAGTGCGCACAAGGAAATCGATCAGATTTTTTATTTCCACTCTGGCCAGGCTTCTAGTATTCTCCAAGATCCTTGGCTCCCTTGGGCCACCCACTCGAAACTCCTGAAAAGTCAGCTCTGCAGCCCTGGGCGACCAGGGACAGGTGAGCCAGGCCACGCCGGCCCAGTCAGATGCCAGTGCCTCTGCCACTCTGGCTTCGGTCTGGGGGAGAGGGTGGATACCAGGAACAACTCACCACATTTTTTTGGTATTGGAGATTGCAGCCTTTGTTTCATTTTATTTATTTAGACAGGGTCTTGCTGAGTTCCCCGGGCTGGGCTGGAATGTGTGGTCCTCTTACCTCAGCTTCCCAGCTTCCTGCCTCAGCCTTTTGGTACCATGCGCTACCACATTTCAAAGGAAAGAACTGAGAAGCCCTTGCACTTATAAATCTATTCGCGGTGCATACAGGCACGCCTATCATCTTCACACTTAATTGCTAATGATAATTGCTACAGTTGATTTCTTGAGCACTTATTATATGCCAGGCCCATAAATCACGCAGCAGGTGTCCTGCAGCTGAATCCTTTTAACATCCTATTGTTACCTCTCACTCCCTCTCTTCTAGTATCTTCTATCCCTTTTCCCATTTTCTGATATGTCTTTCGTGAGCCCTACTGGCATTCACAGATGAACAGCAGAGGGTAACAAATGGATACAGCATAGCGAGAAGAAGACAGAAAGCAGAAAGGGGACTCAGCTGTCCCCATGCGTGGGTGAGCTTGCAGCTCAGCTGACAGGTGGCAGGAGGTGCTCTGGGCTGACCTGAGAGGTGAACACAAGGAGGAGTCTGACCAGAAATACGGAAGCCCAGAGGGGACTGTGCTAGCAGCTTCCTCTCTCCACCAAGGGTGGCAATCCTGCCTGCCTTCTCCACCTCGGGAAGCTGTCAGCCTGTGCCACGGAGCTCCACATCCTAACACAAGAGTAATCACGAGGAGTACCGGGTGCTCCTCCCGAAGGCCCTTCAAGGAAGTCGTGGGGTGCTTTCCACCACCTTTCTAGCAATTTCCTGATTGAGGGTTACCTCAGCACCATGGCCTCAGTCTTCACATCTGTCAGATGGGGGAAAGGACAGTTCCTGCTTCGTGGGTGATTTCCTGACTCTGTGGACTCTGGTATGTATAATGTGGAACACTGTGAGCAGCCGTCCATGAAACTTTGGCTGTGTCAAGGCTTGTCCCAAATGTCGCCCAGGCAGAACAGAAGCATCAGGCAGCCGACTTGTTCTGTTTTGTTTTGTTTAAGTACTGTGGATGGAACATAGGACCTTGTGCTTACTGGGCAGACGTGGCACCACTGAGCTACATCCCTGGCTCTTGTTCTGTGTCTTTATTTCACAAAGAAAAAGCAGAAGTCGGGTAAGCTGGTACACACACCTGCAGTCTCAGCACTCTGGGAGACCAAGGCAGGAGGATCGAAAGTTTGAGTCCAGCCTGGAGAACTTAGCGATATAGTGAGTCCCTGTCTCAAAATAAAAACTTTTATAAAAGGGCTGGGGATGCGGCTCAGTGCAAAGGCCCTGGTTTCCATCCCCAGTGTGGCATAAGGAAAATAAGGCAAGGCAAGGCAGGGCTGAAGGTTCACGAAGGGCCATGAGGGCAGACAGCTCTGATCCCTGACATCACTCGTCCCAAGGGCCTGCACAGAGGCGAGTGCAGGTTCCCTTTGCTGCCCCTGACCCAGATGTCCACTGCTCCTTACCAGGGTGACAAGCACCACCCCAGCAGGAGGGCAGGGGCACATGATGGGCTTTCTCCTTGGCCCTATCAAGGGTCAGGAGGGGACCTCTGGTTTTCAGGAGACCCCAGACCTAATTGGAGAGGTCCTCTTGGCCTATACCTTGTATTCAGAAAATATTTTTTAGATTAGATTCTTTTTCTTTTACTTTTTTGGTGCGGGGATTGAACTCGGGACCTTTTGCTTGCGAGGCAGGCGACAGAACCACTGAGTTTAAATCCCTGGCCCTAGATCAGATTCTTAATGGTATCTTCCACAGATGCCACAGTGGTGGTCCCAGCCTCCTGATGGGGCTGAGGGTCATCATGCCACTTCACACGTATGCCAGGGTCTTGAGGGGAGGACAGGATCCGCTTCCTGTACCTCCCACCCATCCCATACCCAGCATAGCTGCACTGCAAAATATTTGCGGCTGTGTTTTCAAGCTTACATCTGTTCTGTGTAAACATTTACGATCTATTGCACAATAATTTTTCTAAGCCTGCTTTAGAAGTGCTGTTTGTTTGTTTGTTTGTTGTTGCCGGGGATTGAACCAGGCCTTTGCATTGAGTTGAGACCCCCCCCTTTTTTTTGGTTTTTTTGAGACAGGGTCTCGCTATGTAGTTGAGATTGACCTGGAACTCACTATGTAGCCCAGGCTGATCTCGAACTCACAGCGATCCTCCTGCCAAAGTCTCCAGAGCACTGGGATTACAGGTTGTGCCACCACACCTGGCTGCATCCCCTTTTTTTTAGTTTGAGACAGGATTGTGCTAATTCACTAACTTGCCCAATGAGCATGCCGCAGCCTCATGGGGACTGTACACGAGGGAGCAGGTTGTCCGCAGTCCAGCCACAGTTTCCTGCAGGGCCAGGCCCAAACCAATGGCTCCCAAGCCTGTGCCTTGGACTACAAAAGCAACACAGCAATCACCTCTTGACTTGGGTCTCTGCCCCAGAGACAGGTTCCTTGAGGGCAAGGGCATGTCCCATCTGTCACCATGGCCCCAGGTCAGTTCTGGGCCTGGCACAAACAGGGAAGGCACACATTAGATCCATGAACAACTGATGGCTGGGCCTAGGTCTTCTCATCTGGAAAGAGGGCTACCAGTAAAATAACACCGAGAAACGGAGACAGTTACTGTCAGCCACTGACCCTTTGCCTCAGGAGAGGTCTGGCCTATCTGCCTTTTGCCAATCACCAGCTCCAAACGGACCCCAAGAAGACATCCCTTGGGGTCCCAGGGTCCCAGCATACTCAGCACAGTGTGAACCCTGACATCCCCACCCTGCCTTGCCTCTCAGACTTCTCCAGGGAGGACATGGTCCACAGAACCATCGACTCACTTCTGGGCACAGGCTGAGGCCATCACAACAGCAGGGGGGGCGCAGAGGGAGAGGAGGGGCTGCCTGGCCCACACCTTCTGGGGGCCTGTGCGCTGCCCCTGGGGCATTAGGAGCTGCCTGACTGGGTGAGGTGTTTTCTGAGTGTGACACCCGTTGGCCAACAGAGGACAGCAAATACATTTTTTATGATCCTGGGAGGCTCAGTCCGGTCACGTTTTCACGCAGAGAGGCTGGGCGGTGGAGACGGACAGATCCTGTCTAGGTTATTCGGATCCTCTTTGGGAAAGAGAGGCCTCTTCTGCAATGCGGGAGGGGGTGTCCCTGGGTAAGGATGGGGTGGGCCAGGTTTCAGGAGGCCGGCTGAGCTGGGGTGGGGGTGGGGAGCTCCCACTTGCCGCTGAAATCAAAAGTACCGCAGGGGGTGGGGATGTCCCAGCCTAAGGTTCTTCCTTTTTCTTAGTCCCTTCGCCTGGTGGAGCGTGGGCCCTCCTGATCCTCCCGCCCCCAATTCCCAGCGCATCTCCCAGAACCCGGGACTGTGGGTGCAGCAACAAAGTGACATTGGCTTGGAGAGGAGGAAGCACAACTTTAGTTTTTGGCCTGAAGGTGGGTTGGTATTTGGGGGAGTTCTTGAGAACAGTGTCCGTGTCACTGCAGCTCTAGAGCTTTCAGGGGACTGCAGTCCCCCCAGAGCAGGTCAGCGTCCCTTCCCCAGGGGTGGGTGGAAGAGGCGGAGACCAGCCTGGCACGGTGCCATTCCCACGTTCGTCGGGTGGGGGTGCCGCCCCCGGGCAGGGTAAAAGCGCCGGCCCGACCGAGAGAAGGGCAGGTCAGAGGGCGGGACTGGATCTTACGTGAAGGCTTCCAGCTCCGGGCACCTCTGCGCCCCCGGCTCAGGGACCCTCAGCGAGCACTTTTGGGGCAATCCCGCCCCCCTCCACCGGAGGGAAGCCTAGTTTCGCCTCCCTCCCGGGCAAAGGGGGGACTGGAAGTGGGGAGCCTCGCCCCTCCCCGACTCCCCAATTTGGAGAACCCCGGGTTCTGCCCCCGCGGGCCGAGGCTGACGTCGCCCCGCATTTCTAGGAATGCCCCATCCGCGACTATATTTGGCGAGGGTTTCGAGGAAGCCCCCCCACGCCGCCCCCATCCACCGGCGGCGCGCGCGGCTCC
>NW_022900946.1:10856537-10863688 GCF_012274545.1 Fukomys damarensis | reverse complement strand
CCGCCGCTGGCCCGCGCGCACCTCGGGGCCGCGGCCGGGGGACTCGGGAGGAGCGGGGAGGATGTCCCCGGAGAGTTCCCTCCGCCGTCCCCAAATAAAGTTAGGGGCCCCTCCTGGAGGAGCGGGCGGCTCTGGCTCGTCGCCTTTAGCCTTGATGGGCAGGAGTAAAAGAAGATCTAGGTTCCGGGGTGCAGGTCGGGGTGTCTGGGCCCCAGACAGCAAGTTAGGGGGAAGAAAAAGTTAGCGATAAAGAAAAAAATAAAAGGCGTTTAGATTTGGGGGTGGGGGGAGTGGCGTTTCTGATTTCTGCTGCTTCCAACCCCCGTCGAGGGGAGCGCTGGAATGTGCCGCTCAGAGCCTCTGAGGACACATCCATATTTATAATTTATTTTTAGGAGAAGTTGTGAAAAGGGGAGGAGGGTTAAACTGTGGAGAAAAGGTGTGCAAGGAGGACTGCCTTTTCTGAGCCTGAGGGCTAATTGGACTACTAGGGTGGGACTTTGTCTGCCGATCTGGATTGCAACAAATTTGGCTTTAATGAGTGACAATTAAGGGCATAAATAACTAAACTGCCTTTAGCTGGAGGGAGAGCCTTAGGGGCGCCCGGGACGCTCGACTGATGCTTCTCTGAGGGACACCGGGGAAGTGTGGGGGGTGCTCCTGGTATTTTCTGGGGTTCTGTGTCTGAGTGTTAGCAGGGAGCAAGCGGCGACTGCTCCCCGATGGAAGTGACATTCCCGCGGGTGGACAAATGCGCCCCTTCCTCCCACAGCGACACCCAGGCTTTTGGGGAGACAAACCGCCTTCCTCAGGAAAAAAGCCAGTAAGGATTCCTTTAATGCTCTAGGACTCTCCCCAATCCTGCCTCCAAGGCAGCTCTCTCCCGTGCGCGGAGCTGTGAGGGGGCTCACTTCGTGTGGGCCCAGAATCGGGGTTTTGAGGGCGAGATGAGTTTATGTTTTATCCAACTGGCCCACAAAGTCCCGCTTTTGGGGTCATTCTTAACGTCGAGGGATTCAGGCCCTGGCAGCCCCTGGAGAGTGATGGTTGGGAGCGGATCCCCAAGGCTGCTCCCCTAAAACCGGCTGGGGAAAGGAAACTTTGCTACTTTGGGGGAGGGGTAGTGAAGCCCAACCTGGGGTGAGGGTGGGATGCTCTGAAATGCATGAGTCCTCCGTGTGCCGAACCTGCTGTGATTTCAAGGCCTCTCCTCGGGAGGCCAAAAAGATTCTAGAAGGTGGAAGTCCAGCCCCTGACCGCCCGCACCCCAGGGGCTTAAGGAGATGCAGTGGTGACAGGACTGGCCGGCTATATCAAAGTGTTTGAAATTCCCCAAATAAAGTACCACTAGTATCCCAAATCCTAATGACATCAGATTTCTCTCTACGTTTGTCAAGGGAGCAGCCTGCTGCTTCTTCCACACATAAATGCGGTCCTATTTCTGTGCAATTCCTTACCACTTCGATCTTGAAGGCATTAACAAGAAAGTCTAGGTAATATGTCCAGGGGAATCCCTAAGGCAAGGGTGACGGCGGTACGAATGCCCCTCTGCGGACATTAACCTTCTTATGTTAGTTCATACACACACACACACCTGTCCTCCAGTTGCAACCTATATAGACGTCCACACCCGCTAAGCTATTTCCCAATCCTGGTTTAAATGAGGTGTTCACAGCAGGGATTGTAAAGCTGAGCAGTACCCGAGAAACTTTTGAACATGGAGTGCTTGATAAAAGATGTAGTGATTTTGATAGTCGTGGCACATGGACACACAGATGACATTTGTGCTGCCTTGGCAAAATGTTCTTTACTCGCAGAGTTCTCTCTCTTTACTAAGGGACACAATGAAACAGCAATTTCCAGGAGTCCGCAACCCCAACGTGGCTGGTCCGTGGGAACTTGTCGCATTGTGAATTGTGTTTGTGCTTTGCTGAGTTGCCACCCGGAGCTGTCAAATCCTATTTGCTTTGCTAAATAAGGATATCTCACTAAATTAGCCTTTAATGATACTTCTACAAATAGGGTGTTTTACGTGAATTAACAAGGCTGGAATACTGACTGTTACTTACGCCAAGATACTGAGCTGTAATAGAGGCGGTGAGGCTGAATATTAAAATTACTGACTTGTTAAGTGTGGAAAATCGGACAGAATTTAGTTCTAAATGTGAAACGATTTCTGCTTTAGTGGTGAGCATTCCCAAAACACAGGCATTGCTTATATTTGGCCTTCTGAAACCATGCATGTAATTATGAATACATTTAGCAAACTTTCCCCCTCTCCAAATAAGCAAAGTAGTATGGTGAAGAGATTATAAATCAGTCCTTTGCAGTGAGAGGTCGTCATTAATTCAGCAAAGAACCACAGCTCATTCCCATATTCGTACCACCCTCCTGACCCCTCTCCAACCATTAAAAAAAAAATTGACGTGGAACTGCTGAGTACACGTTGGCTTTTCTCCTTTTGCTTCTGTGTGTGAAATTTCATTAAGCAGTTGCCATTCCTCCCTCTAAAAGGTGCGGATTTAGGGGAAAAAAAAAATAGCAACTTTGAATTTAGTTCTTAACAGTGTATAACCCATAAAAGAAAAGAAAATAATAGAAAAGAAATAGAGTATGACTGGGGGGTAAAATAGTTTGGGATGCAATGCAAATGCATCAGACATATATTTGTGACTCAAACCAGTGAAAGTTGGAAAAATCCCCCCCAGGGAATTCCCTCTGTCTTGCTCACCAGCATTCCCACATTGAGAACTGAAAAAAGATTCTTGACAGATAAACTTAGAGCTCCCTACGGTGGGCAGCTCACCCCGCTCTAATTTGGACTGTAGAGTAAATACCACTATTTTAGGCACGAGGATAAAAATTAGTCTGGTGAACAGTGAAGGCAAACTCTGCACTTAAGTGTCCCTTGCCAGAAAATAAGTGCATATACAAACAAAATAAAACATTGTTGACCAGTGTTACTTTACAACAGAGTTTTCTTTCTTGTCCGCCATCCTGAATGCAAGAAAATGTAAAGTCTTTTTTACTTCTTAGATTTAGAATGAGGTGAAAATAACCCCCAAACAACCCTGAAACCCACAAACGCGATGTAAAGAGCCATAGAGTTTTCAGGCCTAGCAGTCATGTAGCCTTTCCCAGGAGTGTTGGCAGGGATTTAGCTAAAGAAACAAAGTCAGACAGGGATTTAGATCAGTGGTCCCACCGCCTGCCTCGCGAGCGCCAAGCGCAAGGTCCTGCTTTACCCAGAGGAAACAGTGTCTAGGGCGTAGACCTTGGGGTTATTCGCTCACCTTGCACTGGGCTGAGCCTCCAGCTCACTTCATGGTCTCTTTTCAAAGGAGCCAGCTTTCAGATGCTGCCTTCTCAGCAGGGCCCAGTTGCAGGGGACATATGCAAATATTTACAAAGCTTTCAAATAAAGGTTCTGGTTTTCTTTGTCTTCTTTATAGAAAGCATCTAAATTTACAGAACATAAAGCAAACTTTTTCCCATTGTCCCCGAATGCTTGCACTCTAGAAAATGCAAAGGTCTTGGTGTCACAAGAAAGCCATTTGAAAATGCTCTGGCAAGACGGTGGGGGGGGGGTTTAAGCTTTTCTTGAAGATTGGTCCTGGGCAGGGGGAGGAGGCTGGTTGGAGCCTGAAGTTAGCTGAACTTCGTGGTGTGAAAAATTAGGGTTGTTAAGCTTTTCTTGAAGATTGGTCCTGGGCAGGGGGAGGAGGCTGGTTGGAGCCTGAAGTTAGCTGAACTTCGTGGTGTGAAAAATTCTGAGAAGAGCAGCAAACTAGACTGTCCTGTTGCAACTGGACATGAAATCAGTGTCCAGGCCTGTGCCATCGGTGCCCAAGCCAGCCTGGACCACTGCCACCCGAGGCCCGGACATGGCCGAATGTAGCCACTGCTGGAGCCCAAACACGCTCCAGACAGGTGCCTGGGGGGCTCTCCTCCTGGGATCCAGGGGGCAGCAGTTCAGCCAGAGCAGGGGTGTCTGGCTCCCAGGGCCTCCCCAGACCCTCTGTAGGGCTCAGTAGATTGTGGGTGCTGGGTCCCGGGGGCAGTACCCTGCTTTGCTCAGCATAATCTTGCAAATGCCCAGAGGTAAACAGGTGATGTTGTCCCTGGCCCACAGGCCCAGAGCAAATCCAGCCTGTGTGAGCCCATGATGAGTGGAAGAGAGTCCGCTGCTGAGTCCGCCACTTGCTCCCGCAGCCATGCAAGAGGACTGTCCAGTCCCCTATCCAGGGAGCCTACTCTTTTCGGTTTTACTTGCAGTACCACAGATCAAACTCAGGGCCTTGCACTTGCAAGTGGGTGAGTTGCCACTAAGCTAAATCCCTGGCTCCTATGGGAGCCTACTCCTTCCACAGGGTGAGGGGGCAGAAGTGTAGCCTGGATGTGGAGAGGCGGCTTTGGAAGTCCATCTGAGGACAGGAGGTAAGGGCAAGTAGGCAGAGAGGCTGACATCTGAGCAAGCTGGGGGTCTGCCCGGCCAGGGGCTGAGTGGGCTGAGCTGAAATCCGCAGGGAAGAGGTGGGCAGCCCGCTGAGCCCTGGCCTCTGCTGCGCCCACTGTGAGAAACCGGGCCCAGGCCTGAGTCAGCCAAACCCCAGGACTCCCATTTGGCCCCGGTAGCTGGATTCCAGGCTACCAAAGGCCTGATGGGGTCCTGATTGTGTCTCAGGATGGCATTAAAAGGCCTCGGTGGCGTGCTCGTGGGCTGTGCCGTATTTAGCTGCAGTTTCAGCCGGAGAATATTTTGGGTGCTGGCCTGAAAGGGGAGCCCTGTTGCCGACCCTCACAAGGCAGGGGTAGAATCACTTCCTTGCGGGCCTGGCCGGGAGGTTTAGAGACTCTGCCAACACTGCTTTGGGACCGTGCGATGGCTTCCAGGGAGCCAGCAAGCGCCTACGGAGCCAGTTCTGGGGCGGGAACGTGTTGGGAAGGCTTTTCACCCCGTCTTCATTGAGCAGCGATAAGGCCGCTTCCATTCATAGAACTCACAGAGGCCGTTTTCAGCTCTGTCTTCTCCAAGATGGCCCAGTGTGATATGCCAGGCTGAGCCAGTGAGCCAGCGTCCTCAGGTGTCAGCCGCCAGGGCAGGGTTAACCCTTTCAGGGCCCTGGGTGTGGGCTGGCACCGGGTGGGGGGCAGCCTTCTGCACACACGGCTGTGGTCCTGTGGGCTTGGATCCCTTAATCCTCAGACCTTAGTGGTAGACCCTAGAGGGAACCTTAGCAATGGCATCACCTCGAGGGCGATAACCACTTAGCTCTCCTACCCAAGCCTTCCACTTCCGCCAGCTGCTCATCCAGCTATGGAAACAGCTGCTTACCTTCCAGATGTTTTCACCCAGGTCTCAAAGTTGACTGACTTTCCCTAATGCAGAGGACAAGGCATTGATGGGCTTTTGCTTTGATCATCAGCGTCATAGAGAGGTGGAGTAACTATGTGGGGTTTGGGGCAAATGTTTCAGGCTCCTAGGGGGTCACTGGCTTTAGGGAATAATCTCTGTGACCATTTCTGGACCCTGCTCTGGGTTCCCAGGTGGAGGGGCGCATCTGTATTGAAGCCGTGGCTTGGAGACGTCTCCAGCCCATTATTTTGAGGATGGTGAGGTTCCTTCCAGGAGTCTGTGCGAGCTGCCACACACCCCAAAAGCATCCACTTGTTTAAACTTTGCTCTAACTTTTTACATTTTTTCCTTTTTAGTTTGGCCCTTGGTGCTCCGAGAGCCTCCACTCTCTGCCAGCCGGTTACCGCAGGGAAAATGAGGGACTTTTGGGGGCAGATGTGTTTCCGTTCCACTATCATAATGCCCCTAAAAATCCTTATTGCTCTTGCAGTATTCCTCGGGGTCCCGGGCCAGGAAGACTGCGGCTCTGGGCTCCTCCAGCAACAGAGAGAGGACAACGAGGTGTCCCTGAGTGTCCCGCCCACAGTCCCTCTGGTTCCCTGGAAGATCTGTCCTCACCATGCTCAGAACCAGTCACCCTCCCCCAAATGAAAGGATTTCATCTACAAACATGAACGCTGGTTACTAAACTCGCTTTTTGCCCTCTAGGCTCAGAACAGTGGAGCTCCGGCCTAGGAAAAAGGTCGGCTGTGGTTCCATCAGAGTTTGTTCCTGGGGGTGCTGGGGAGGTGGGGAGAGGAGAAAAAACCAGAGATACCTGTTCGGTGAGGCCCAGTCCTTCCAGCTGGGCCTCTGGGAGCTTCACCTTGGCGCCAGGCCTTTGGCAGTCACGGCTCACCTGTCAGCTCCAGAGGCAGGACACTTGCACTCTGCCTCAGTTTCCCCATCTGCCATGGGAAGGGCAACACCCTCTACTCTACCCTCAAAGAGTTCTCGGACATATCTAGTGTTGCAGTGGGCTCAAATGGTGTACAACGCAAAAGGTGCTTTGAAAATGGGTAATGAGTTAATTTATATGATATTTACTCATACACAGAGGCCACTGAAACAGCCGGGAAACCATAGTGCAGCAGTACGCCTGGGTTTCCAGAAGCAGCCAAGCTTAGGACCCAGCCTACGGTCTGTGGCTCTTGCTGTGTCACCCCAGGGAAGTGACTCAACCTCTCTGGGCCTCCAGTCCCTCATGCATGACACCTGCAACTTGGAGGAGAAGTTTCCCAAATTTCTTACGCACATCTCTGCTCTCTGTTTTTACGAGGTACCTGGCTAAAGATAAAAATTTCTTAAATAGGTATTTCTTTGCATGGCTAATTTCTATTTATGGCAGTATGTTGGTTTCCCATAAGGGCTGGGGGATGTCACTCCTTTTTTCTCCAAATCAATTTATGTGGGTAAAAAAGAAGTCCCCATCGCTTCTCAGACTTTGGGCTAAGATCAAGTATAAAAATTAGTCCCATTCTTGAAAGAGAAATACAAAGCAAATTCAGTGCAGATGGACCAAGGATGGGCTAGAAATCAAGACAACAGTTTGTAAAGTTTCGTAGGCCCACTTTGTAGAAAGTTTTGCCCACGGGTTTTCTGTACCCCAGTTGATGGTGGGGGGAGTAAGTTGCCCATTAAACCCAGGCAGGGCTCCAACAAACGTGGGTGTCCTGTGTTGTCCCTGGGTGTCGTCCCTGGGTCCCAACATCAGAGGCCCCCCTCTCCCACCCCATGCATACAGCCCATTTTCCCC
>NW_022900946.1:10823512-10855784 GCF_012274545.1 Fukomys damarensis | reverse complement strand
GCAGGTCCTTGATTTTATGTCTTTGGTTGTGCTGCCCTGCCGATCTCAGTGTTCTGCATCAGGTCAAAAATGTTTAACTTTCAGGGCCAGGGATTTAGCTCAGTGGTTCCACCGCCTGCCTGGCAAACGCGAGGACCTGAGTTCAATCCCCGGTACCAAAAAAAAAAAAAAGTTTGACTTTCAGGGTCCTTGTGACTTTGGGCCAGGAGTGCCAAGTGCAGTGCACGAGGCCGATGAGCCCACCTTTCCACCGGGTGGCACCCGCGGCATCACAAAGACACTCACCAAAGAGCACTTCCGGAACTGTTTTAGAAAGTGGCAGAATGGATGGGTAGTTTTTTGGAAGGGGATTCATCAAAACACAAACAAACAAAAAATGTAAACATTCACTGTTATACTTTTGATTATACCTTGTAGCGCTTTGCAGTGGAACTGAAACCCCTGGGAGAATATGAACACTCATCCAGGCTATACAACCCAGATGCTTATCTGTCTGGTGTCCCCAGGAGAAGGCTGTCAGAGGTGGCGACTGAATGTAGAGGCCTTGGCTCCTTTCTGCCAAACCTGCAGATCCTAGCGTGTTAGGTGCTCAGTTAATAGTACAGAACTGAGGCCAATGATTCTGGGCTCCTGTGTCCCCTACTGCCACAACCCTTCCAGGGAAGCAGTGGCTGGTGTGGTATAGTCCCAGCCTCCCCCACTGGCCTCCGGAGAGGCTGTGGAAATTCACTGCCTCCTGGGATCCTCCCCTTGCCCAAGCCAGCGCCAGCTAACTCTAACAACAGCTTCTGCTCCAGAGTTCACAGGCAACCCAGACCACACAGACGTGGATTTCAGAGGCCTGTTACTGGGAAAGAGGGAAAGCATAGCTAAAAGAAGACTGGGGTTCTCCTATTGAGCAGGTTCAAGACCCGGCTGGAGGTCAGGGGTCATGGTTTCTGGAACTGTTAAATGAGATCATTTTTTCCTCTGAAATTACAATTCATCTACCCTCTCAAAAACCTGAAAGTATAACTATTACTAAAAGCAAAGATGTATTTTAAAAATTTACAACAATAAGGAACACTTACATGGTTCTTTGCCAGCCTTTTCACAAGCCTGATCCGTCCTTTTAGGTGACACCATGAAGTTATTGTCATCTTCATTTTCTAAACAACATCATATCCATCATTATATATTGAGCTCTTTGTACGAGGCACTTGTGACATGGATGAAGTCATTTCAGTTGCACAAGCAGCAGACATGAGAGGTACTGCTACTGGCCCCAGCTCTGCTGAGGAAACAGGCTTTGAGAGATGACCTTAGTTGTCCAAGGTCACATACCTAGCATGTGACAAGCTGGGGTTCAAACCTGGGTCAAGCCAGAGAGTAATTCTCTGAGGCTCTGCAGGCTACAAAGTCTTCTGCTGCAGGCTGTTCAACTCTGCAACTGTAACTCAAAAGTAGCTGCAAACAATACACAAATGAATGTCTATGGCTCGGTGTTACAATAAAACTTTATTTATAAAAACAGGAAGTGGGCCAGGTGTGGTGGCGCACACCTGTAATCCCAGTACTTGGGAGGCTGAGGCGGGAGGATCACTGTGAGTTCAAGACCAGCCTGGGCTATATAGGGAGTTCCAGAGCAGTCTCAACTACATAGTGAGACCCTGTCTCAAAACAAAACAAAAAAACACACAAAGTGGGCCAGATTTGGCCTACAGGCTGTAGGTTTCCCACCTTGATTCTAAACGAAAAGGCTACTTTTCAGTTAGACCAACAGGAACTTGACCCTGGTGCTGTTTTTCTCCCCACCTGTGAGATGACTTAGTTACATGTCAGAACAGACAGCTGCTGGTATGGAGAAGGTAAGTTGATTCTGCCTGCTTTGAGGAAATTCTGAAACTCTTGGAACTTAATCTATTAGTGACTGCTCTTGAAAAACATCCTGGGGTTTTTAAATTGTAATTTTAGAAGTTGTCAGTTGAGGCACTTTATTTTGTGTGTGGTGATGGGGATCAAATCCTGGGTCTTGCACACTTGCTAAGACTTGTACCATCAAGCTATCCCCCTAGCTCCCTGTTTACCCCTCTATCCCCATACTTGGAGTTGAACCTAGGGAATACTGAGTGAAGTCCCCAGCCTTTTGAAACATTTTTATTTGGAGACAAGGTCTTGACAAGATGCTTAGGCTGGTCTGGAACGTCTGATCCTTCTGCCTCCGTCCGCTGTGTAGCTAGGGTTACAGGGTGATACCACCATGGGCCTGATTAGCTTTTAAAGATGAAAGAAAGTGTTGTGGTTGAGGAAGAGACCTCGGTGGGGCACTTGCTGTGGAAGGCACTTCTCTGAGATGAGGACGAATAGGCCTGGGGTGTAAATCTGGTAGAGCACCTGGTTGGCACATGGAAGGCCTTTGGCTCGATCCCCAACACCACCAGAGGAGAAAAAGAAAAGGGAGGAAGGAAAGAAAGAAATTTTAAAGCATAAGATAGTGTGTGTGTAGAAGAGAGTGGGAGAATTCCTAAGCATAAGATTGTGTGTGTAGAAGAGAGTGGGAGAATTCCTCCCGTAGGGTAGGAGGCTGGAGCATGCCCAGAGAGTGGGGAAGGGGGCATGATGTTTAAAAATGGCTTTATTGAGATGTAATTTATTTAACATGTCATTCACATGTTTTTTTTTTTCTTCCAGTACTGAGGACTGAGCCCAGGGCCTTCACACGGAGCTATTTCCCCTAAAATTTTAAAGCATAAGATAGTGTGTGTGTAGAAGAGAGTGGGAGAATTCCTCCCGTAGGGTAGGAGGCTGGAGCATGCCCAAAGAGTGGGGAAGAGGGCATGATGTTTAAAAATAGCTTTATTGAGATGTAATTTATTTAACATGTGATTCACATGTTTTTTTTTTTTCTTCCAGTACTGAGGACTGAGCCCAGGGCCTTCACACGGAGCTATTTCCCCTGCCTTTTAATTTTTGTTCTTTTGTTCATTTATTTATTTTTGAGACAAGGTCTAGCAAAGTCACTAAGTTGCTCAGCCTGGGCCTGAGCATGTGATCCCCCTGCCTCAGCCTCCTGGAGTGCTGGGATTACAGGTGTGTAGCATTCACACTTAGAAGGCACAACTCAGTGGCTTGGAGTAACAGGATTGTACAGCCATCATCAGTACATTTAGAATGTTTTCATCACCTCAAAAAGAAGCCCCCTGCTCTGTAGTGATCTACCTGCCCACCCCACTCCTCCATCATCCCCCACCCTGAGCAACCACTGATCTACTTCCTGTCTCTGTGAACTTGCTTTTTCTGAACACTTTCTATCAGTGGGATCGATCAGCCTTGGGTCCTTTGGGTCCAGCTCCTTGCTTACGGCCTTGGGTCCTTTGGGTCCAGCTCCTTGCTTACGGTGTGATATTCCCAAGATCCAGCCATGCTGTAGCATGTAGGAGGGTTTCGTTCTTTTCATCAAGCTGAGCATCGGCCCGATACATGGATGGACAGATCATATTTTGTTTATCCACTTGGCAACTGATAGATATCTGGGTTGTTTCCACTCTGGGGTTATTATGAATAACGCAGCTGAGTATTCATGTATGTTCTAGTGCAGACATATATTTCTTTTGGGCATATAGCTCAGAATGGACATGCTGGGTCATGCAACAGTTCCATGTTGAACATTTGGTGGAACCACTTCTTTCAACTTTGTATTTGGGAAATTTCCTTCCATTCTTGAGAGTGGAGAAATTTTGGTAATAACGCATCAGCTACTCATTGTCCAGATTGGACAACGATCATCACCTTTCTGCTTATCTTGTTCTCTCTACCTTCTCTCCCTTTGTCTCCCACCGAGTATCTTAAGCCAGTTCAAGCACTGCTTTTCATGTTGTCTCAGCTGAGAGGCCAACATTTTCTTTTATCCCAGACCTTCAGTTGGAGTAGCCTACAGCCAGCCACCTTCTTGCAGGGGAATGGAGGAGTTGGTCAGACTCCAGAGTGCTCACTGTGCGTGAGGGGAGCAGCCCCTGAGTGAGGCGGGACTAGCTATATAATTTGCAGAATCTGGGTGAAATGAACACATGGAACTCTGTTAAAAAAATGAAGAAGTTGGGGCCAGGGATTTAGCTCAGTGGTGCCACCACCTGCCTCGTAAGCACAAGCACCTGAGTTCGATCCCTGGTACCAAAAAAAAAAAAAATTAAATTTGAGATGGCAGAGCATTAAATCAAGCAGGGGCTTTATATAGGTATAGCTTCTCTGTCCATGAGGTCAGCTCTGCCCCACAGCCAGCAAAAAGGTGCCCAAGCAGAACTGATTCAGCAGACGCAGGAATTTAGAACCTTGGGTACTGGGACAGACATAAACATCCCTCACCCTCGATCCCTGGAAAGGTCCCAAGGAAAGTTAGGAACACTATGGCATATGAGGCAAGATTTAAACCCATTTCATTTGAATCTCCAAAAATAAGATGACCCCAGCTGACATGGGGGCTATAAGCACTTAGAGAAATAGCCGTTTGTAGTATTCCTTCTTTCCTGAGAGCTCACACTTGATTTATTTGGCCACTCCATTTTGTGCTGGATTCTGAGTACACTCTGACACCCCCGCAGAAGTTAGGGCTGCAGTCTTAGGAACAGAGACCCACTGGGTTCCCAACAGCCCAGAGCTGCAGGGGTCCAGGGTGGCCGTGGTGGACATGGCAGCCAAGGGTGGCAACCAGTTCTTCCCAGCTCAGACACAGCTCCCACCACGTGTCTCATGTTCTGTGTTTACCGAGGAGGCTCAGCCCAAGGATTCATAACCTTAGCTCCAGAAACCCCGTGTGTGTCAGGATGACACCCAAGGGTGCGTGATACCAAGTGCCTTGTCGCGAAGGTATATGGCACACAGCAAAAGCTGCGGTGGGGCTCAGTGAGGAGAGAGCCGGAAGGACGGTGTAGCTCTCCTGTCAGCCAAGGGGAGGTCACTCATTCATTCAGTCACCTGTTACCCACGGCACTTAAGGGCCTGTGGACTGGGCGAGAGTGAAACAGCCATCAGCAGGGTAGACCTCCTCCACCACTCCACTGTCCCGACAAGCAGGTAATAAAAAGAGCATGGCCATATTATTTTGCTCGATCTCAGAGTGTAGAGAAGGAAATCGTTTTTACACACCATTTTATATTTTTTCCTTCTTTGCAGGGCTGGGGATCGAATCCAGCGCCTCACGTGTGCTACGATGGCTCGGTCCCTGAGCTACATCCTCAGCCCTTACCCAGATTTACAAACAATATCGTAAGTGTGGAAAGAAGAGTAATGCAAGAGAGAGTAAGATAAGAAATAAAGGGGTCCCTTTGCCATTCTTCGTAGCTCTGACCTCACTTTCTAGGAAGTAACCACAGCCTTTGTACATTTTGTAAGCCTGGTCAGATTCATGGGGTTTTGCTTGTTTACAATGTTGAGAAGGGTCAGGGTGTCACAATATGTCCTGAAGACAGAACAGCTCCCAGACCCACCTCATTTTTTTTAATGATGTCCAGCATCGCATCACGCCGACTTACCCTGGCCCCTCCTGGCTAACCTTTGCTTTTAACTCTAGGATGTTGCCGTAGATTATATCTGCACTGTGGCACGTGGCCATGTATACTCTGTAGGATCAATTCCTAGAAGTGGAATTTCTCCGTCAGAGGAGAAGTGTATTGTGAATTTCTACAGGGATTGCCCAGTGCCCTTCAAACAGACTGTACGATTCACAAGCCCCTCAGCCTCATGTGTACGTCAGGGTACCTGGTTCTGACACCCTTTGCATCCCAGAAGGATGCGGATTCCCTGGTGAGGTAAGTGGACTTTCTATGTGGGTCTGGGTGGGGGTGGCCATGGCCTCCAGGGCCGTCCCTGTCACTTTCTGAAGAGATGGGCCGGTTAGAGTGCTTGTTAGTTTGGGTTTTATAAACAAAGGCAGGGTTGAGGAAGGTGAGCCAGAACTCTGCAGTGAAAAGCATTGTGCAAGCCAGTATTTATTTCTTTAGCGCAGTTAGAACTTAAATGTGGTCAAAACATATTCTTCTTTTTAATTTACACAAACAAATATGTTCCCAGGCTGACACCTCTGATGCCAAGTTTCTAGGGGAAACAAAATTCAACTGTGTGATTATAAACCACTAGAGAGAAAGCAGGAATGGAGAACCCGCCCAGAGTCCGCTTTCCCGTGCCCAGCACGGAGGGCTGAAGGTTCTCTTTCTGTCTCAATTGTAGAGATCTGCCAGAAATTTTGGTGAATGAAATGTGGATGGACCGCGTCAAGGCCAGAGGATGCAAAAGGCCCCAGTTTTGATTAAGAAAAAGAAAAAAGAGGCCAGCTTGGCTTGGCACCCTCCCTGCTGCCAGTCAGGAGACTGCAGAGCTGTTTCCAGAGAGCTGCTGATGAACTGAGGGAAGAGCGACAGGACAGCGGGAGTCGGCTCTCAGGGCTGCGCGAGCACAAAACCAAACAACTTGAAACTCTTCCAAGGGAGGGGATTAAGGCAACATGTTATTTTGAGTGATTGCTTAATTTATTGAGCTGCGGCTAGATCTGTAAGGAAATACAGCCCTTGTAACTGATCACCTCCTACTGCAATCGGACCTTCTGCAATGAAGGGATGTTTTCCCGGAGTTTCTCCGGAAGCCTGGAATTTGCAGCCTCTGGGTAGGGGTGCTTTTGGGCACTCATGTTCCAGGTGAGCTTTTTCTTGGTTTGTTTTAAAGAGTGGCAGGTTGATGTTAATAAAGAAAAGGAGCAGCATTTTGCAGAGTGCCGTGTGTACAGCAGGTGGTTTGTGTACATTCTCTCTGATCTCCATTGCCCAGAGAAATAACCTTCACTCTTCCGTTTTACATGTGAAGCCGTGAGGCACGGCGGCATTTTCTGAGTGTCATCTGAGCCACCTGTGACTCTGCACCAAGTAGATCAAGTTGATTGTACCTGAAAATGTACCCTTAGGGGTGCACGAGCCGTGGGTTCAAGTGCTACCCTGCCAGACTGTGGGACTAGTGGTTACTATGTTGGTTGGTGCACCCAGAACTCATTTCGATGATTATCGATCTGTTGCCCTGAGGTCGGTTCTACAGATCCAGAGATTTCATGGCAAGAAATGGGTAGCTCCAGAATTAAAAGCCCTAGGTGATGGGCCTTGGCAGTGAAGCCTGTCTGCCACTGCTTTATTTCTTTCTCTTTCACCAGGCACCCTCATCCCGGCTGCACATTAGAGTTACCTGGATCTTTGGGGGGGTGTTTTGTTTTGTTTGGGATAAGGTCTCACTGAGTAGCTCAGGCTGGCCATGAACTCATGGTGATCCTCCTGCCTCAGTCTTCCAAGTGCTGGGACTGCAGTCACGGAACGGTGTTACGGGAGAAGGTGTGGTCATGGAGATGAGGTGAAAGCCTGTAAGCTCCAAATCAATTAGCAGGATCAGGAGGAACACAGGCGCTCTCTCACTTAATACCATGGAGCATGGGGTCACAGGCTCTGTCCACTGAGGTTAGAGACCGCGACCAGTCACAGTGAGGACCCAGCACCAGGTTAGCATCTCTCTCAGCATTCAGGGCTCCCTGGGCAAATGGCCAATTCCAGATCTGAGCCAAGAAATGTTCCAGTGAGCCTGGGATATCTTTTTTTGTTTGCTTGGTTGGTTTTTCAGCCAGGGTCTTCCTTCCTTTGTAGTTCAGGCTGGCTTTAAACTGACTCTGCAGCCCAGGATGGCCTCAAATTCATAGCAGTCTTCCTGCCTCCTGCTCCTGAGTGCTGGGATTTACAGGCAAGCACCACCATGCCCAGCCGAGCTGGGACTGTCTCGTCATCAGGAAGCCAAGAAAGCTATTTCAACAACTGGAGTCGCATCCAAAAGGATACAGGAGACAACATGAAGAGGTTCTCATTGGCCAAGATGACGGATTGAGCATTATTAGGAATAACTGCAGCTAGGTATAGTGCTCTGGGAGGCTGAGGCAGGAAGATTGCGTCTGAGCCCAGCCTAGGTAATTTAGCAACTTCTCAAGGTTCTGACTCAAAATAAAAAAAAAAAAACTTTAAAAAGGCCTAGACATGTAGCTCAATGCAAAGGCCCTAGGTTCAACCCCAAGTAATTTAGCAACTTCTCAAGGTTCTGACTCAAAATAAAAAAAAAAACTTTAAAAAGGCCTAGACATGTAGCTCAATGCAAAGGCCCTAGGTTCAACCCCTAGTAAGGCAAACCCAATAATAATAATAAATACAGTATATTAAACAGTTCAACTTCATGTTCAAATGATGAGTTCACCATGATGCTAGAGCAAAAGAAAAACATAAACTTACTCATCACCACATCTGTATTTTGGAAACTGTCAAAGGTAAATAACCTAGCATTTGTCCTTTTTGGTACGACCCATACTCTGTGGAAGCCAAGTGATGGATACACAAATGCTCTTTACAGAAGCATCCCCGCTCACCAAGACAGTGAGAGATCAAGGTGCTGCTGCTGGCTTTTAGTCTCGAGGGGACTGACAGGTCTGGACAGTGATCCACAGCAGCTAATATTGCCAAGGAAAACGAGGTCTGGGTGTCCAAATCAGCCACAAGGAAGCAGTCGTACAAACAAATGCACCTTTGTGAGCTTCCCGACTGAACTAGCAATTTGCAAGAAATACAAGGGAGAGGGGCAGGTGTAATGCCTTTAGGAGGAAGCAGCAGGCAAAATCCTCCACTGGATGGGACACACCACAGGGCGCCCAACCCTGTTTCTCCAGTCCATTGCAGGGAAAGAAAAAGCAAAGATGGAAGAACCTACAAATGAAGGGGAGAGGGGAGGAATAGACACACAGACTGATCACAACATATGAGCTTCATCTGCATCCTGACCTTACCCAGCTGGGAAAAAACATTTACAAGAAAGCCAAATAAATCTAAATGCTGACCAGATACAGTGTTTGCTGATATTAAAAGCTTTCCTGTTAATTTTAATAGTGGTAAGGGTAATAAAACAACAACAGCACCACCACTAATTCTTAGCTGGGCATGGTGGCACACACCTCTAAGGAAGCTGAGACATGTGAGTCTCAGATCTGAGCCTACCCCTGGCAACTAAGAAAGACCGTGTCTCAAACAAAACAAAACAAAAACACGGTAAGACTACTTTTTTCTTGGGAGCAATCTTTGGAAATATTTGCCAAAGAAATGATTGGTATCTGGATTTCCTTACGAAGGGGAAGAAGGAAGTACCATGGAACAAGACTGGCCCAGGCTTAGGGACTGTAGTACCTGGCTCTGTAGTACCTCACGCTCTATTCCTGTGTGTGCTTGAAGCTCTTCCTAATTAAAAAGAAGGGAAAACCAGGCTTCCCCTGCCCTTGTCTTGATAGCATCGGGTTGGTCTGTCCACCCCACTGCTAGCCTAGCATCTTTGAGACCAGCCTCAGGAGCAGGCTTGGGTGACATCTTCAAGCATCCCATCCCATCTCCGTGGCAACCAACATCCAGAAGTCTCCATCCACACTAAGGTCAGGCCAGGCCAGGCCAGGCTGCCAGTGCTGTGCCAAGATGCACTGAGTTGCTCCTTTTGGAACACCCTGGATGGATTTTCACAGGGACCCCCCCACAGCAGAGCAGCCTCTCTGTACACCGTCCCCCTCATTCTTGTCCGCCCTGTGAGGATTCCAAAGAAGCAGTGACCCACTGGTGGAGAGAACAGACCCTGAATCAGATCCAGGTTCAAATTCTGACTTAGAAGCATTTGAACCTCCGTGTGCCTGTTTCCTTGAGGTATAACTGGACCTCAAGACACTCAATACATCGTTATTATGGGAGGAGTAGTGGCAAAAAGGACCCAGTCTCCACTTCATGGAACTAGCCTGTTGGTGGTGAAGGGTGATCTCTGGAGAGTGCAAGTGCTGTGATGATGTACGCACTGTAAAATTGGAGAGGCAAGCGTGGTTGTTCACGCTTTTAGAAGAACTGGCCATCACTACATCGGAGACACATAACTCCCAATCCTTCTTTCCTCAAGCCAGAACTGCCATGCTTTCTGACCGCTGAGTGTCTAGCAGTGGAAATGGTGCAGAATACTTAGCGCTCGTTCAGGGTTCCGGTTCCGGAAGGTAAGGACAGTCCCTCTCATCTGGGGAGGAGGGTGCCAGGTGTGGAGAGCAGAGGAAGCTTGCACAAGCCCCCCCCCCACCTTCTGTGCCCAGGCTTTGGTCACTGCTTAAGCTTTAAAACACAGCAATGGGAGGACAGCATAGTTCAAGGAGGTTAAAATCTCCCCAGGTCCAACTTTACTTTGCAAATGAAGAAAAGTAGCCCAGAGAGGCCTGAGGCAACACAGTGAATTGTGACTCTTCGGAAGGAAAGTACAGGGATGCAGTGGGGAAGCTGGCTCTTACTACACCTTTTAATCCTGTCCCAGAGTAGGAGGGGAGCCAACCACACCAGCTTCCCTGGGCCTGAGGGACTCATGCGATTGAGGACTTAGGGGGGCTAAAGCTGGAAGGTGTGGGGCCACCTTCCTGTGGGATGGGTGTGGCTTCAGTTACACTCCGCACAGACTTTGGGTGTCAAAGTGGATGTTTTCCAAGAAACAAGGCTCTGGTGGGGCTGGATGAGTTGTGGGGCTTCATGCCTGGTCCCTGGAGGCATTGCCCGTGTGGCACCTCGGTGGCCTGCACAGTGGCCCGTTACCCATCAGCCCTCCCTTCTGTCCCATGCCAGCAGGCAACCGTTCTTGCAAACAGTAAACCTAATCACCCTGCTTTAGTTTACAAACCCCCTTGGGTTCTCGTTTCCCCATCGCTTTAGGATGATTTGTGCAGGCCCAGGAGACCTGAGGGGGCTTGTTCCCTGGCCCTGGCCCAGCCTCCCTTGTGAAGCCGCCCTATTCCTACAAATTCCGAGCGAAGCCAGGATAAACCGAGACGTACTAATGACAGCCTCCCTTCCCCACGGTCCCTCCTCTCCGACTGTGTCAGCACAACCGTCACCTCATCTCCTCTGGGTCTAATGAACTGATTATAATATCCTGTCTCCCCAGCCCTGGCTACACTGGCAGCCCCTGGTGGCAAAGGTGACCCTGGGAGCACGTTGAAGGATCCTCAGATCATAGGATGGTCCCACAAATGTCACTGTCACCGTCACCTCCAGCTAGGCTTCCATCTGAGATCACAAACCCTCCACAGCCCCTGGGACCTCCTGCTCCCTTTTCAGACGGGCAGGTCTTCTCCATGTCCCGGAGGGAGGGGGATTTGGGGAAAGGTTGGCAGGAGGCTCCCGGAGCAGTAAGGGTGGCGCCCAGAATCCAGGTGGGTTTTCCTTAATTACTGTCCTTGTTCTGCCTGCTCCCTCTTAGCTCTGTTCACATGCCTAGCCCAGCAATGGCTTAGGAAGAAAACATTACCCTCAGAGTTTTGAGTACGCATACATAGCTCACTAGTTCCTGCCCTGCTGATAACGCTGAAAATGTTCATTATTTGTCTTGCTTACAAAGGTAATAATAAAAACCCGCGGCCTGATTACTTGGCTGCTAATTCCTTTCTTAGTGTTTTTCTTCCCCTTTCCTTAAATTAATTCCAGAGTTCCTCCAGATTTCTTGTTGCTAAGCTATAAAGTTCCAGGTTGCACCGGGTGGCTGCTGATTGGCAGGGAGTTCCCGGGCTGCTCCAATCAGAAGCAGGCTGCAGAAAGGCGTGTCCGCTACGCATTTACCTGGGGTTTTCAGAATTTTCTGGATGATGTCATGAACCATAAAGGTCTTTCTCTAACTCTGCAGAACCTGTTCTCTTGATCTGGATGAAGAGGGACACCAGAGGGCCTGGAATTCCCCCTAGGGAAACGGAGTCCCTGTGTCGACAGAGATGCTCAGGACCTGTTCGTGGAGTGCCGTGCTGTAGCACAAGACATGTCTGAGCCCCTCAAGACTGACTGCTCATGTCCACCTCCCAAGCTCGGTGAAGGACGATGTGGATAAAGCAGAGGAGACTGGACGTCACCGAGCTGGTGTATTGAGGCAAGGGTCACATTTGTAAAGGACTCGACTCCTAGGCTCAAGCTATCCTCCTGCCTCAGCCTCCCAAGCAGCCGGGACTAGAGAAAGTGCCACTGTGTCCAGCAATAAAGGACTTTCAAGGGCCAGGGATTTAGCTCAGTGGTTCCGCCGCCTCCCTCGCAAGCTCAAGGACCTGAGTTCATCCCCGGTACCAAAAAAAAAAAAAAAAAAAAAAAGACTTTAATAACGGGACTTTCAATATGCAGATGGAGAACTATTCAGAAGTTTCACCTCCAGAACTTCAATGAAAAACCACCATGGTAAACTGTGTTCCTACCACGTGGCAGCATCTGCATTCACACCCCTTTGTATACTGAAACTTCTATTCCACAAGTGGGCAGGATGCACTGCAGTGGGTTTTGCTTGCCTGCTTCTATCTGCAGGAAGGAGGAAGTCATGTGACCTCGACATGCCCACACTGATTGGCCTTTCAACAGGCATATGACCCATCTGGGCCAATCACAGTTTTCCTTAAGACTTTTCTACTGAAAATATAGGAAAAGATCCCACTAGCTGCATTTGCTGAGCTGTTGGCCCCTGTGAACTCCTGTATAAGGTGCCTGAGAAAGATACAAGGCCTCAAAGTTATGGAACCTCTCTGGCAATACGTGAGCCCCCCCCAAACTACAGCTGGAGGGAAGTTAAATTGACTCCCTGCAATGTACAATGACGGGAACAATACATAAGCCTCAAAGTTATGGAACCTCTCTGGCAATACGTGAGCCCCCCCGCAAACTACAGCTGGAGGGAAGTTAAATTGACTCCCTGCAATGTACAATGACGGGAACAATACATTTCTGCTTAAATCAGTTTTCCTCGTATGTGCATTGCTTCTGACAGAGTGCTAAGAAATAGGGACACTGTTCTCTGCATAATGCCAGACCCAGGGCTAGCAATTTGTATACATTCTCACATAGGATCTTCATAATCACCTGGAGGGGTGCTCCATGTGGCAGATGGAGAAACTGCCACTAGGTGCTCAGGATTTAAACCTGGAGCTGTCTAATTCTTGGATGTCTTGGTGGCCCCTCAAGTTCAACTTGTCCAAAGCTGAATTCAAGAACCTTCCCCCAACCTGACTTCCCTCCAGGGTCCTCCACCTGTCCACTCTGGAAGCCAGGTCCGATCCCATCCCTTGAGCCCACACCCCAGCCTCAAGAAGCTCTCAGATCAACTTGCTTGACGGGCCCAGAATCCATGCATTTGCCTCCTTGTCTTCTCCCTGCCCCTGCCCGAGCCCCCTTCCCTTGGTCTTCTTGAGCTGCCCCCTCCTGGTTCTCCTAAGTCCATGTTCGCCCCTTCTCCCAACCCAACTCCCCTCAGCATCCGGAGGAACTGTCTCAAATGGCAATCAGCTCATGCTGCCTTACCGGGAGGAGCTAGGCCTCAAGATCCAATGACACACACGTCACACCAGGGATGTTGTGAGAACTCAGTAACCCCTTGGTTCCACTCAACTTTCGGGCACAAAGAATTCGAGCCCCAGAGCTGGGGAGGACCCAGCTTCTTGTGCTCTCAGCTGTTCATCATTTGCTTGCTGTGGTTGCCCACAGGCTGCCCCCTGCATGGGGGTGGGGTGGCGCCGGGGTGGCCCAAAGTAACAGGAAGCTCGAACATGCACAGTGTGTTCACTGCTGGCTGGGCTCTGGGCACTGTGCCCCACGGGAGTGATGGACACAGACCTATTTCCCAGCGACAGATCCCTGTTCTCAGCTTGTAGTCTCATGAGGGACACACACACAGCATAGTTCAGGGAGGGGAGCACCAAGGGGAAGCTGAAAGGCAAGTGCTGAAGATTCAGATGCCTCCAACCTGTCTATAACCACGCAGCATGCACAGGGCAAGGGCAGAAGTGGAGGCTTACGACCAGGCCTGGTGGCACACGCCTGTAAGCCCGCTACTCAGGAGACCCGAGGCAGGGGGATCACAAATTTGAAGCCACCTTGGACAATTCAGTGAGATCCCCTCTCCAAATAAAGATAAAAAGGGGCAGAGGACGTGGCTTAGGGGTGGACCATTTGCCTAACATGTGCAAGGCCCTGGGTTGAATCCCCAGTACAGAGAAAAGAAGAGAAGGAGAAGGGGAGACAGAAAAAAAGGAACAAAGGAAAGCAGGAAGAAAAGGGACACGTAGGGCCAGGGATTTAGCTCAGTGCTTCACCGCCTGCCTCACAAATGCAAGGACCCGATACTGGGTACCAAAAAAAAAAAAAGAAAGAAAGAAAAGGGATGTGTGTGTGTGTCCATATACTTAAAAGCAATAAATCAAGCTGATGTACTGTAAGCAAATGTGCCCACCCTCCCTCTTTGACAAAGGCCTTTGCTACAACATGGGTCTGACATAAAAATTCTTCCTTTGGATCCCACAGAAAACCCCTTTCTTTCCACCGTCCTCCATTCTGGACCCCGAGTGGCCTTGCACACACCTAGGCACCCGTTTCTCCTCAGGCTCTTAGCCACTGCTATGGCCAGAATGTCCCCCAGCAACACTGACATTTATTCCCCACCGTGAGGTATCAAGAGGAGAGGCCCAGAGGGACCTTTAAGAGCTATTGCGGGCTGTGCCTAGGCGAACGGATGGATCCACTCATGGGTTGATGGGTGAATAGGTGATCTTGAGCCTGGGTGTGTTGTACAAGCCAAGTAGGCACTGTGTCAACACGACACCCTCTGCTGTGTTATGATGCGGCGTGAGGCCCTCACTGGAAGCCCACACTTCTGGCGGATACTGAAGAATCTATTTTATCCCAGCCTGGTTTTCTCCCATCCCTAGCCCCTGCCCCACCTTCAGGGCTGGACTAAATAGTGTTCCATAACATTCACGTCCATCCAGAACCTCAGAAAGATCCTTACTGGAAATAGACCTGAAATCAGGATGAGGTCACTGTGGATTGTGGTGCAGCCACCAGCTAAGGAAGGAAAATAATTGCTTCAACAACCAGAAGCCAGGAAGAGACCCAGAAGGACCCTCCCCTTGGGCCTTTGGAGACAGCAGGCCCTTTAACACCTTTACCTCTGCTTTCCCTCCTCCAGGCCCATGACAGGATGCATCCCTGTGTTTCATACCACAAGGTTTGTGGTGGGTTATGACAGCAGCCCCAGGATGCTGATGCACCTCTCCACCTTGTCCCCAGCTCTTCCCTCTCCCTGTCTTCCCATGTCCAGTGTCAGACCAGTGCAGAAAAACACATTACTAGCAGGTGGCCATGGCTGCCACCCCATCATGGCTTATCTGGCCAACCCAGAGCCCAGTTTCTCCAAGTCCATCTTTTCCAGGCAGATCACCTCTCCTGTTGCCCACAGCAGCCCTGGGGACAGGCTGTGGCTCAGGGGCCATGCCAGGCTCTGAGGCAGGACCTGGAAGGAGGTAGGCTCTATCCCCTTACAGCTGTCTCCCCCCAAACCAGTGCTCCCAAGAAAGTGTGTCAACAAACTCCAACCGGATGTGGCCTTCTGCTCACCTCTCTCGGGGCTGTGGTTGTCACAAATGTGAGTGTATGGTTACATTAACCAGGGCAATGGACGTGTAGAAGAATGTGTGTGTGTGAGTGTGTGAGAGTGTGTGTGTGTGTGTGTGTGTGTGTGTGTAAAAGAGAGAGAAGGGAGGGAAACAGAGACAGAGAAAAAGTACTTGTATATTCTTTCTCACCCACAAAGCCTGCAGCAGAATTGCCTGACCCTCTTTCCTCCCACCCTCTTCCCAGACAAACACAGATGATGAAAAAGTAAATTGAGCAACAGGTCAGGTCTCTTTAGAAATCAAGGTATTTGAACTTAACAGCAAAGGGCTACTGTTTATTCTAAACCCAATGAAATAAGATGACTTATCATTAACAGAGATATTGTTTGGCCATCCAATGACATTCACCCATCACCCCTCTACCCAACTACCCATCTGTTCATTCAGCCTGTATTTGCTCACTTCCTACTATAATCACTGCAATAATACCTGTGATACTCACCATGGTTCCTACTTGCTGGGTATTTTCTAAGGTACAGGTAGCATGCTAAGCACTTTGGACCATCGTCTGCTTAATTCTCACAAACAACCCCATGAAACAGATGCCATAAGGTCCAGGTTACGGAGGGGGAAAGTAAGGCATAGAGACGTTGAGTTTCTAGTTCCACACTTTGTAGCTTTCTGTGGTAGATTCTGTGTGGCCAGAAGTTCCGTCGTTCCCCTCACATGGAAGTGAAGTCTCTCTCTCTCTGCTCCCCTATATCTAGGCCGTTCGTGTGACACATTCTAATAGAATATTCTGGAAGCTTCTGTTTTTGCTGACTTGGAATGCTTCTCCAAAGCTTCTGCATATGGAAACTGTCCTTACCTACTAGAAGATGAGAGGCCACGTGAAGGAGAACTGAGGCCACCTAGGCAGGAGCTGGTGCCAACTGCCACACCAGTATGGTGAGAAATGCTGTTGGATTCCCTTCAGCACAGCCGGACCCCCTGCCAACCAGGAGCCATGAGTAAGGCCAAATTCAGCAGAGAAACTACCCTGCTCACCCACAGAATTGTAAAAAATCATACTTGGCTGTTTGAAGTTATTAATTTAGGGGGGTTTCGTATTGCACAGCAAAGGCTAACAAATACACCACAAGAAGCCACCAGGATTTCTACCCGGTCTCCCGCATCTTGGAGGTGGACTTCTCAGAGGCAGAGACTGACCATGGAGCTGGCTAGGACACAGCTCTTGAGTGTGGGGACTTCCGGGAACACAGGCACCAACAGATACCAAATACCCTGCCGGATCATTCATGTGCACAGGTCTGTCCCAGAGTGGGTCCCAGGACACTGGTCTCATGTGACATTTTAGCATGACAACTGTCACACACCTCCAATGTAACAGTCACTATGCTAGGTACTGGGATATGCAGCGAGCAACGGGCCTTATTTCCAATCTCATGGAGCTTAGACTTTAGAGGAGCGGGCAGAGACACAAAAGTAATCCAATAACCACGCAAGTACAAACCATGAAAGAATCCAGTAAGACTGCAGAAGAAAAAAAGGTGGGGGCAGAATTACTTTAGGTCCTGGGGTCAGGAGAGCTCTCCAAGATGGCAGTGTTTAAACTGGGTCTGCAAGGATGAGACTGGCAGAGTCGCAGGTAAAAGGACACACACGAGCTAGGCCCTGAGGAAGGTCGGAGCTTGGGGTTCCTGCGGGAGCCTGGAGCAAGGTGAATGGAGAGAAAAGTGGCTGGGGGCCCGGACCAAGGCATACCAGCCTCGGAGGCAATGAGAGTTGGTTGGCATCTTCCCCTACCTAGTGTGTTGGAAAAGCAGGGAGAGTGCAAAGACCTTGGGTTCAATCCTTCGTCCTGCACAAATGAACACTTAGCTAGAGAGACAGACAGAGATGACAGATGCAAAATGGAAGGAAAGACATTTGTGAAGGTGTCTCTGCAGCTGTCTAGGGCAGAGGTGGGTGAAGTACAGCAGGGCGGTGTCATGACTGAGAAATGCAGGTGACTGAGGTGTGTTCCGGCAACATGCACAGGAGTCAGAGGCTGGGTTGGAAGTGGGAGGGAGGTGTCCATGGTAGCTTGATCTCACCCAGAAGTGGACCATGAGATGCAGATTTGATTGGCTGGGGTCAGCGATGTGAGGCGGGACCTGGGGAAGCCTGGGGACAGTGTAGTGAAAGGGGGACAGGAACTGAAGCCAGGGTGGTGCCGGTAAGAGAAGGTCACCTCTGTGGCATGTGGGGCTCAATCCCCAGGGAGCTTAGGGAGAGGCGGGGTGCGGGCTGTTTACCCTCCAGACCTGCTACTCCTGCTATTCCCACAGCCCTAGTGCCCCGCTGCCCCTGCCCACCAAGGAAAGGGCAGACTGGGCTCCAGGAGCCAGGGAACATCACTGGCAAGGAAAGGCAGGCGCTGCAGCCTGAAGGCAGACCAGGGATGCAGACGCAGGCCGTGGGGGGGGGAGTGTCCGGGTCACCAACACCGTCTGCCACGTGTGTTCCCAGTTTGAGCAAGGGAAAGCTGGGGGTTCCCGGAACCCTGAACACTATCAGATGCGCGGCTCATCAGCGCCTCTCCCCAGCTTCTGTAACCCGCTCTTTCTCCGCTATGGTCTTGCTGTTATCTGATCTCAGGATTTCTGATGCCCTACACCTGCTCCTCTCCAGGCCATTGGCTCCACTGTCCACCCAGCATCTCAGACCAGGGGTTGGTCATCCGTAAGAGTCTTCTCCTTCCCATACCCCAACACGGGAGCCCACGGACTCACCCTCCAAAGTATCTGGATTTAATTCCCATTATCACCTCTAAGTCTCCACCACCTCTCGAAAGGACCACAGCAGCCCTTAATCCCCCACCCTGACTCTGCCCTTGGCCTCTGCCCTCTGGTTGGTTTCTCCTCACCCAGACTTGTGATGAAAAGTGATTGTCCCTGGGTGCTGGGAGGAGGACCCTTTAAGAGGTGATGGGGTAGTTAAGAAGGAGGAATGTGGAGGCTGAGGCAGGAAGATTGCAAATTTGAGCCTGGCTTGGGCAACACAGGGACTTAGCGAGACCTTGTTTCAAAATAAAAATACAAACTAAAAAAGGGCAGGGAATTTAGTGCAGTGCCAAGGCCCTCATTCCAATCCCCAGTACAGGAAAACAAAACAAAACAACGAAAAAAAGAACAAGTGGAGAAAGAAATACACAAAACAACCAACCCTTTCTTGGGGGAGTGAATTCGCACTCTCTTGAGACTGTATTAGTTACCTCCAGAGCGGGTTGATAGCAGATCAAGGCAGGCTACACCTGTCTCCCTGTCTGACACGCTCCCACTGGGCCTTGTGCTTTCTGCCTTGTTCAAAAAGCACAAGGCCTTCTCCCTATCACACACTTGGACTCTCCAGCCTTTAGGACCGGGCTTCAAAGTAAAGTTTTGCAATGAATTACTCAGCCCCAGGCATTCTGTTATAGCAACAGAAAACAGACTAAGATACCAGAAGCCCAAGTGATCTCTAATGGGAAACCAGACCATTGTGACCCCTCTCCATCCACCCACAACGCCCCACCACCAGGGTGGTTACGGTGACTTCTGAGCTCTTACCCTGGCCAGCAAATGCACAGGGTTCCTCCGGCTCCCGCACTGGCACCTGACCGGTCCCTCACTAAGCTCTTTCCTGCCGTGGAGCCTTTCCATTTGCGGCCCCTTGTGCCTGGAATACCGATCTTTCCGGATGTTTACAAGATCGTTCCCTTCTCATCTTCAAATGCCAACATCCTCATTTCTTTGTCCACACAGTGGTTTTTGTATCTCCCAGCTTTGATGTGTGCTCTGTGAGGCAGAAACCCTACTGTCCTTCCCTGCCATTCACCGTACGCAGGGTCTCCAACCTACTGGAGGCACAGCAGGTGCTCATGTAGTATTTGTTGGATGAATTACGGCAGCGATACCTTATTTCTCCACAGTGTGGTTAAAAGAAGGGAGGACTGTGAAAATTTTAAAAATTATTACAGTAAGAGACAGGCTGTCATGAATCCCCTTCAAAATACTTTTTCTTGCTTTGAACACACACGTCCCATCATTCCTGCCACTTCCGGAAGCGGCTCCGGAAGTCCTCCTTTGTGAGAGTCATTGATTGTGCTCTCACACCTGCCTTGATCTCCTGAATTTACCCAAAACAGGTACTTTGCGTGGCCATTCTGATGTGGGAGAAGAGCCAGGACTCTGTGCCAGATCCAGGGTATAAGGTAAAGACACCCCATCGTATTTTTATGCACCGCCTTGCCCTGGGATAGCACTCGGCAGCCGCGTTCTGTCTCTGATCACACTTGGTAAAGACGGGATGGTCTTCACAGAGGACTCCCAGAACGGCCTCAGATAGTTGCAAGAAAGGGAATAAGTGTGTTGGAAGCAAGGGGGAGTATTTTGAAGGAGATTCATGTCAATATGTCTTTACCATAATAAATGTGAAGAAAAAAAAATATATATATATATATTTTTTTTAAAGTGACAAGTATTCCCAAAAGGAAGACTTTCTACTGAAGAAAAAACATATAACTGTATTCAGCATATCTTTGGATCATGCCGCATGGATGTTTTCAGCCATTCCCCGGACTCATGGCCCCAGGCCCTTTGGAGCTGTAGATGCCAATGCCACGACGGAGGCTCTGGAGAGAAAGACACTCGACAGGGGTCACCGGAGCTGAGCCGTCTCAGGCCTGGGTCTCCCCAGCCAGCCCTGGGGGCTGGACACAGAGGAATCAACACCTGCTGACCTCACAGACCCACACCTGAAAGCCCCTCTCTGGAGGCGAGGCGAGGCATGGCAATGGGGCTGCGCTGCTGTATGGCTTTCCCTCCTGGCCTCATAAATGTCCATCTCTGCTAGGAGACGGCACATTCAGTGGGCAGCTGGGAAACTGAAACTGCAGAGGACACACAGGGCATCCCCTTTCCTCCGTGGGGAGGGGCAGCCCAGCCTGGCTGTCATAGCAGGTGTGGGCACCCCCAACCCTAGACAGCCAGGGCATTCTAGCCTCCCCAGCCTTTGTTCCACGTTGCCTACCCCCAGCACAGTAACTGGCCGATGCGACATAACCCTCACTCTCTTGGTCCCCAGGCACCAGCTATGACAGTTACAAGCTGTTTCTCCTTCAGCAAATCACTCAACCTCTCTGATCCTCATTTGCCACATTGGGAAATCAGTGATAAAAGGGCCTGTCCCACAGCACTCACAGAGGCCTCTAAGAGTCAGGAGCACAGTCCAGACACAGAGAACACTGCCACAGAGGCTCCTAGGCCAGCGCCTCTCTCAGCACATTTCTAAAAATATGTTTTATTGGATTTCTCCTTTTGAGCTACAGCAGCAGTACACGTCCCTGAAAATGGCAGAGAGGTGAGCGGAGGGAAAGCTCCAGATCTGCCCTCCCTCTAACCTCACGGGCCTCCCTGCTCCCACGTGTACCGCAGAGGCGACAGACAGTCAGGCTCTGTCTTCCACGCTCTTCTCCTTGCACGGCCCCTCTCAGCACGCGCAGCTTCGTTCTTACAGAAACGGCCCAGTGCCACCTGCATTTCCCCCAGAGGTCAGCACAGACCTCCGAGTGCCCCTCGTCCCTGTCCTTGCCCAGCCCTTCCCTGTCCAGCTGGGCTGCCTGGCCTCGTCTCCCACTTGCTTCTTCCGGGACGGAGTGGGCTGCTTCTGTTTGTGCTCCGGGGCCTGTGCCGTGGGCCCAGATCTGGCCCAGCAGCGCCTGGAGGCCAGCACACTCCCGGCTCCGGGTCCCCCAGGGGCACTCACTTCCTGACGCAAGGCTGGACACATCACCTGAGGGACGGGGCAGCGGGGCTGGCACTGGCACCATCTACACTGCTCTTGGAGGGGTGGGGTGGGCGGCAGGTGGGTGAGGCCTTTGCCTTGGCCACCCAGACACTGAGCAGAGTGGGGCCCAGCGCTGGGGAACCCGCGGGGAGTCAGCCCTGGGATGCTGTTGTGTGGCCCTGGGCGCTCAGGTCCCCAAATGCCACTCCTCACTGATGGCCACGGACCCAGCGAGCAACTCGGAGAGCCAGGTGGAGAGACAGCCGGGCGAAGGTTCCCACCCGGGCCACTCTGGCTCCCGGACCAGGATCTCGCCCCTGGCCGGAGCTCGGTGCTGTCCTCTGAGCTGACTCTGTGCTAGCCCTCCTCCACACCTGTCACCCGGTCCCTCGCTTGGAGATTCTGGAGCGCCTACTCTAGGCTGGCACCGTGCCATGCCAGGGGCTGTGCTGGTGAGCAGATGAAGCTCCATCCTCCCAGCTACCGGCGTCCCCAAAGATGCCACATCCCATCCCGAGAACTGTGAGTTCCTTAGATGCCTACCTGGCACGGAGGACTTTGCAGACGGGATTAAATGGGGGCTTAGGGTTTCTATTAAAAGACGGGATTATCCACATGGGCCCCATTTAAACACAGGCCTGCCCGGAGGGAGGCGGGAAGACCAGCGAGAAGTGGGGATGGAGGGAGGGGTCAGAGGCAAGAGAAGATGCTCCAAAGGGAGGGCCAGGGGCCAAGGATGCAGCCAGAGCCCCTCCCCGGGCTTCCAGGAGGAGGCGGGTCCTAAATTCTATTAGGACAAGAGGTGAAATCTGCTGAGAACCCAGCGCAAAATGAAAACACAGATCCACTTGATGAGAAAGGATCCTGGATTTCAAAACAGTGACGGCAGAGCGATCCACCAAGTGCTCCTCTGAGCCTACACCCATGTACAGCTGCCCAGGATGCAGACCCACCTCACCTGCCCTGTGTCCCACCACCAGGAGTCCAGGGGGGCATTCAGGGTCAGAAGTAAAAGCGCGGGGTCCCCGAGAGTGTGGGACCATGAGGAAGCCAGGCTGGGGTGCGGAGAGCTCTTGGAGGGGCACAGTTCGCTCTGGGGGGGCTCTGACCCCTCCTCACCTGGAGAGGCAGCGCATCCCTGCAAGGAGCCGCTTCCCCATTTCCCAGGGGCCTCGGCTTCCCCTCCCCCCAGCCTTTTCTAATTTCCTCAACTGGCTTGCACACCTCCCTTCCTGGATTAACTACACCCTTCGCCTCCGTCCCTTTGGATCTTTTAAAACTACGCTCAGCATTTGGGGTAACTCTGGACTGAGAAGAGTAGCAGAGACACTGGAGAGTCCGTCCACCTCCCCCCAGGCCAGGGCCTGCCCTGCCGCTATTGAGGCTGAGAAGCGCAGCGCACGCTGCTAACCAACGCCCTGTGCTTTGTTGCAACCTCTCCCTCTTTCACTCCAGGTCCCGGTTCCTGGGACCTCTGTCGCAGGTGCACCCTTCCCACCCTCAAATTAATCCCGGTGCTGAAGAACGCCTTGGACCCTGGGCTGAGTGAGCGAAACACTTGCTTAACTTCCCTGAATTCTCACCCCATCACCTGCTCCACTTCCCAAGGAGACAGCGGACCACGCGGTGAGGAGCCACCCCCAAAACCTCTGGTTCCCCAGGGCTGTCACGCAGCCTAGGACAGCCTACTTCCTCCCAGAGCTTCCCAGGGAGTCAGCGCAGGTTCTCCCCACTTATTCTCTCTCTGCTTAGTATTTTTCCTCAAGCAAACTTTTTAGTTATTTTAAAATCAAAAATAGTTTTGTTTTTGTGGTACTAGGAGTTGAACCCAGGGCTTTCACATTCAGCTACATCCCCCAGCCCTTTATTTCTTATTTTCTTGGTCCCTTGGCTGACCTTGAATTTGAGATCCTCCTGCCTCAGGCTCCCACAGGGCTGGGATTACAGGTGTGAGTCACCACCACAATCAGCTCCGAGAGGGGTTTTTAAAGGACTCGCCAAGAGCCATCCTAGCTGTAACAGCAATGAGGAAGAGGGCACCGCATCCTACGTTCCAACAGATACTGGCCCCAGGGCTCTGGGTGAGTGCAGATGGGCCCCTCAAGAATGGCTCTACCCGGGTATGTTGGCACCTGCCTGTAATCCCAAGCACTCGGGAAGCTGAGGCAGGAGGATCACTGTGAGTTCGAGACCAGCCTGGGCTACACAGTGAGTTCCAGGTCAGTTTCAACTACATAGTGAGACTCTTGTCTCAAAAAAAAAAGAACGGCTCTCTGTCCTGGGAAGTCACTGGCTGAGGGTGGCGGGGAACCCAGATAAGTCACTTGCAAAGATAAACACTAACAGGCTCCTTGTTTCCTAAGCACCTACTTTGTGCCAGGTGCTGTGTGGCATCTGACAGGCTTTGAGGTCAGTCCTCTTTATGATCCCTGTGTCACAAAGGTTCAGGGAAGCAGTGGGGCAAGGCCAGGGGAGCACAGAAGTCAGCGGGATCTGAACATGTCCCTGCCGCCTTCACATCACCTCTGATCACATCTCCTCCGGTGATGCTGGGGGTCTTGTCTCTGGGGTGACTGGGAAGTTGAGAGCTTCAGTTTTTCCTGACAGCTTTCCAGAATCCGATGGCCCCTCCAGTGTCCTGCACAGGTAGTTTTAGGCAAATCAGTGTAGGAAGAGGTATCTTCCCTACAAAGGTAAATCAGGGAGTGATCATTTGGCTTACAAAATTATTCATGAATGAGTCTGAGGTGGAGAATTTGGAATCTGCTTTTCTTTTCAGTCCTCTGGCCAGTTTCTCTTTCTACTTCTGACTACAGCCACTGGGGCAGAGGGCAGGGGTTGGAAGGGCAGCAACACTTTCTGTGGCTTTGGCTGCAACCAGCCCCTGAGGCCTGGTAGGTAGGAGTTTCTAGAAAAGGCCTCACGGGGTGGGAAGTGGGTGGCCCTGAGCAGGTGGGATAGGTTGATGTTGTGGTCACCTGCACCTCTGCCTTGGGCAGGTGTCACAGTGCGGCCAAGCCTGCGAAGCCAGGGGGAAGGGCTGCATTCCAGGCTCTTCCCTGTGGGTTTCCAGGAAGTGAAGACCAAGGACCAGGTGGAAGAGCAGGTGGGAACTGGTTCCGGTCCTCATCCTGACCCACGGCGACCTGATGCTCACAGGCTTTAACTCAACCCCCCTTAGCCCCAGTTGCCAGCGAGGGGCACTTGGGATACGAGACCGCCCAAGTCTCCCCACGCTGCCAAGGAGCGGAGGAGCCCCCACTGCTGCTGAACCAAGTCAGGGTGTAGAGGAGACAGAGCCAGAAACCCACTGGCCCCGCAGTGAGCGTGCCAGCCCCTGGGCCTCGGTTACCTCATCCAATCCTGGGAGCAGCCCAGTGCATAGGAACTGCTACTACCCCTCTTCCCTCCAGGGAGGAAGTGACACGGAGAGACTGAGCTACCGGATGGGCAACATCCAGCGCGATGTTCAGACCTCAGAGGCCACATTAAATACATGCTTTTGTTTTAAACATGTTGAAGTTTTTCAAGTTTGAAATTTTTAAAAGCATGTCTGTATTTTCACCCTAAAAGGCAACGAGCAACTCTGTGTCCCCCACCAGCCGCATGCCTGTGACCACGCAGTGGCAGCTCCACAGTGGGCAGCCAGTTCTCCGTGCGAATCCAAGCTAATACAGAGATCCATTCTCACACACTCCCTGTTTTAATGAAAAGAGGCGTACACTATATCCTGCGTTGGACCTTCTTTTTCTTACCTAATAAAGCTCAGAGATGAAGGGAGGGCAGGGACAAAGGGAAAAAATGAGAACCAAGACCTGTCATGCAGAGGTACAAGATCCCAAAGATGAATGTAACTGTACTGTATACCTAAAATGTACCAATAAACTCAATTAAAAAAAAAAAAAAGCTCAGAGATGTCACTCACTGTTTTCCACAGCCTTATACACAAAGTTCCACCATGGTACAAGAAGCCTGTGGTTTATTTAACCAGCATTCTATGGGGGAGCAGGTCTGGGCTGTCTTCAGTCTTTCACTATCACAAACAATGTCGCAAAGAATAACCTTGCACATAAATAAGGTCTCCTGAGCTCCAGTTCATCCGTGGGATTACAGCTGGGCAGCAGACCAGCTGGGACAGAGTTTCCCCATTTGTCATTTGTGCTGATATTGCCAAAAAGGACCAGGTTTCAACAGCGGAGCCCAGAGGTCTGGGAAGGTGGGGGGTGGGCCTGGCCACGGCCCCGCCTCCAGGGGCGGGGCCAGAGGGGCGGGGCCTGGGTTAGCAGTTGCTGGAGGTAGAAAAGCCCCTCTCTTCTTCCTCTGTACCTCTGATGGGCTTTGGACCCTGCGCCTTCGCACTGAGCTGTATCCCTAGAGCCTTGTATTTTTTATTTTGAGACGGTCTATATTGCGAAGGTTGGGCTCAGACTTGCTGTCCTCCTGCTTTAGCCTCCCAAGTGCTGGGATTACAGACTTGCACCAGCACACCTGGCTGGCACCCTTCTCTTTGGCTGCCTCCTCCTGCCTTCTGTGATCCTAAGCTGGCACTGCCTTAAGCACACAAAGAAAAAGGATATACAGCCTAAGGGAGGGCAGGGACAGCGCACCAAGACTTGTTTTCAGGGAACACGATGGGAAAGCAAGGCAGGGTCGGGGAGCCCAGTGCACCCTGTGGCCTCCATCACTGGACTGTCCCCCCTGGACAGGGAGACGCCTGCCTGGGCCCCATGCTCGGCCATCTTCTCGTCAGGAGGGCACTCATGGCAGCCTGTCCGCGGGGCCAGAGCCCTATACGTGGGCTTCACGTGCGTGTTCCTACTTAAGCCTCCAGCCACACATGAGGTCAGTGCTATTATTGCCTGTGTCTTCCAGAAGGACACAGGTGAGGTAACTGAAAGTCAGCTGGGATCATCAGAGCCACAAATCATTAGCGGGACACCGAAGGGGTAGGTAATGGTGCTAAAAATACAGACTTGGAAAGAATTCTAGGGAGAGCCAAACGCCCCTTCGGATCCCTACCTCCTTCCCTACAATTCTATCCCCGTTCCTCATTTTTCACGGATGTGCATTGTTATTCGACCAAGTTAATGCCGGCTATTGCAGGAAACGTGGAACATATGGAGGAGAAAATGAAATTAATCCATAAACTCACCGCCAGGGCAGGACTCGGGGCGCAGTGCAGTGCATGGGCTGCCAGGCTAAAGTGCGTGTCCCTGTGTTTTATACCGTGTTAATTGGACTGCAACAGATGCACAGAAAACTGAATGGATCATAAATGTGTAGCTCGATAAATTTTCAGAGCGAAAGTCTGGCAGGATGAGCATCCCGATTACGAAGCAACACTACTGCGCATGTGCTTTTAAAACAAAACCAGGATCCTACGGTGCCCAGAGTTGAACTGTGTCCCTTAAAGGGACACCCTGAAATTTGAATCCCAGGTACCTGTGAAGGTACTGGTGGCCCTGCTGACGTTTTGAGTTTGCACTTCCAGCCTCCAGAGCTCTGAGAGAAGCAGTTTACCACCCAGTGTTAGTGGTTAAAGCAGCAGCCTTAGGAGACGGACGCAGACAGTGCCTGCAGTTTAATGTCTTTTCTGGTTAGCAAAGTCATGCAAGTTCATCTGTCACGCAGACACATGCACCAGCTCCTGGGCTGATCTGGGAATGTCACCTCCTGCAGCCTGGTGATCACTGCAGACACAACAGATGACAGATGATGTCTGTACCACACCAGGCCCTGTGGGCTTGGGGAGTCAGGCGCAGACATAGGTGTCTGAGAGCAGAGTCCCCAGACAGGAGGGGGAGGAGGGGCATAGCAGACCCAGGCCCCTCCTCTCTCCGCCGAGGGCCAATCTAGGGCTCTGCGGCCGTCTGGGCCCCGCCCCCGTCCCTGCAGGCGGTCCCTGCGAAGGTGAACCCCACCCTGTCCCCATCCCTCACCTCTGTAAACCTGAGAAGCAGCAAGTTGTGTTTTCCCATCTCTAAGAGGACAGACAGGAGCCCAGATCAGGGACCTCCTAGTTTGGGGACACCATGAAGGGCTCCAGAGTGAGTTCAGTGATGGCTTTGGCTTTTCTGAGAAGCATGTTGGGCTCTTGCTCTTGTCACAGATGACAAGGGCACTGTGAGACTTGGGCCAGCTGGGAATGGGCTATTAAGCCAGTCGGTGGGTGGCACTGGCACCGGCTGTCTGTCTGGAACCCCACCGGAGGCGTGTGGGGAGGGAAGCCCAGGGTCACATCCACCCCGACAAAGCAGCCAGGGGTGGTCCCCAGCAGAGCCGGGCAGGGGACAGGGAGGCTGCAGTCTGGGTTGCTTTCGCATCTGATGTCCGGGGAGTGATGCTTTGGAAAACATAATATCAAGGTCAGTTTCCCAGGCCAAGAGGTGAAGGCCGCCTTCCTCCCTCCTAACAAGACCATGCAGCCCCAGGGTGGGAGGGGCTCCAGCGGCAAGGCTGTGCCTGTCTCAGGGAGGACACAACCTGCGAACACTCAACACCTGTCCTGTGCCTTCTTGGGGACGGCTCGGCCCATCAGGGCCCGGGATATCATCACATTCAGTGGATCTTTGTTGGGTGGATGGATGGACAGACAGACAGATAATGGATACATGGATACAAAGTGAGGGCTGGGTGCTGATGGGAAAGGAAAGGCTAGGAAGTGAATGCAGAACTTCACGATGGTGCATGTTAGCGTTGTAGAGAGGTGCTTGAATGACGGCTAAAGTACAGCAAATAGAAACCATTATCAAAACCCAAACAGTGCATTAAATGTTTACCGAAGACCACGAAGGATTCTTACCACATAATGTGCAGACCATGTGCCTAGGAACTCGATGTTTGTGAAAAATGTGGGAAGAAAGTAGACACTGTTATTCTGTTTAGTGAAGACCCAGAAAATACTGAAAATAATCAAAGATCCAATCACAGAAGCTGTAAAAGGGATGAAGAAAGAGATGATGATTTGATAATGAGCTAGATGACAAAGGTGATAATCAAGTGGGTGAATGTAATGTAAATTAAAAGTCAGTCTAGGAATGTGAAATGCTGATCACTTTTTGCCTTTGACAGTGTTGCACACACAAAAAATACTGTTAAATTCCAATGAGGAAGTAAAAAAAAAAGTTATAGAAAATAGGCAAAAGTCAATTATGAACAATATGAATTAGGCATCATATTTACATAATTGTAAAACTTTTATCTAGAGTTCTCTTAAGACAAAATTTTAAGTTGCATATACTAGGATACCTGCCAAAAAGCAGCTAAAATCAGGGTGTCATGCTGCAGTTCATGGGAATTACTTAGAAGAATGTATTACCTAATAGCAAACTTAATAAGATTCAGAATTCATGCTTGTATAATAACTGTCTAGGCCAGGTGTAGTGGTGCACACCTGTCAGCACTCGGGAGGCTGAGGCAGGAGGATCGCTGCAAGTTCTATGCCAAGCTGGGCTACATAGTGAGTTCAAGCCAGCCTGAACTATAGAGAAAGACCCTGTCTCAAAAAAGAAAGAAAGAAAAAAAGAAACAAAACCAAACCAAACTATCTAGGGCTGGGGATTTAGCTCAGTGGTGCCACTGCCTGCCTCACAGGAACAAGGTCCTGAGTATGATCCCCAGTACCAAAAAAAAAAAAAACGAACAACAAAAACAAAAAACCTATCTAATGTAAAACTAAGGGACATGATTTTCATTAGCTTTAAAAAATTATTCCATGGAAAGTACTTTTTTGGGGGGGTACCAGGGATCAAACTTGGTACCTTGCAAGCCAGGTGGCGGAATCACTGGGCTAAATCCCCAGCCCGTAAAGTACCTTGTAATGATTGATCCTCAAGTGCAAAAAGATCCACTTGGCCAGAGCCCTGTTCACGTTTACTTGTTACAAAGCAAAAAATTTATTCTTTAAAAATAATGCTGATCAAATGTAGAGCAATTTTTCTGGTTTTACGTCTTTGCTCTTGTGTATATACATCCAAAAATGCATAGCATTTATATGTATACTTTGATAAGTAATTATAAAGGAAATGCATAACATTTGCTCGTGGAGGAAGAAACCACCAGCGAGCTTCTGGTCGTCACTGGGTTCATCCTTTTTCCCTCGTCCGCCCTGTGCCAGATTTTGATGATCCTTTTCTTTATCATTTAGCACCCAAACTACTCTGAAACGGTTTACGTTTGCTATGGCTGAATTTCAACCCTTTCCTATTCTTTTATTCTGAAAAACCTCGAACCTGAAGAAAAGTACCAAAGAAGTAAAATGAACCTTTTCACGCCGTTCACCTCAATTCCCAGCTGTTAGCATCTTACCGTGTTTTCTTTTTCTTTTTTGGTAGCGAAGATTGAACTCGGCCTCCTGCTTGCGAGGAAGGCGCGGTGCCAATGAGCTCAATACCCGGCCCTGTCTTGTTTTCTTTATAGTCCTATAGGTGAGTATTTTATATGCTGAACTGTTTATCTTTAAAGCATTGGTTTTGAAAATTATATGAACAGACTTATACTATGTATATTATTTTCTCTTTTTTCATTTTTATGAAGTCTGGGAGATTGACCCTTTTGTTACTAAAAGCTGTATTATTATTTAACAAACACACAAACAAACTGAGGGCTGCATGGACAGGTGGGTGGGTGGATACCTCTATGCAGGGATAAATAAACTGCTGGCTAGATGGAGAGCTGGTGTGGAGACTGGTGAGTGGGTTGAAGGGTGGAAAGGGTTGGAACACCTTTAAGGACAGGGCTAGGGATTTTAGCTCAGTGGTTCTGCTGCCTGCCTGCCTTGCAAGCCCACTGAGCACTGTGGGTGGGGTAACATGAGTGCAGGCTCAAGACAAGACTCAGAATCCATTCAGAAGACCTTGGGTGCCTGGGGAAGGTGGGGAGGGGTGCATGACTGTACCCCGTCATGTCCGGGCCTTTGCAATGCTGATCCTTCTGCCTGGAGCATTCTGCTCCACTCCTCTGCCTGCCTGACCCCACACAATCTTTCATGTGGGCTTCTGCAGGTTGAGGAGGGACCACCTCCAGCCCCTGCTGGCCTCCTCCTGGCCTGCCTGGGCTGGGGTCCCTCCTGCCGTGAATGCCTCTCCACTGCTGTGCAGGCCATCCTGTATCGCCATGGTCTGCCCAGTGGACTACAGCCAACCCCCATGTCAGATGCTGTGCCTGGCTCTCCTCTCTGTCCCCAGCACTGGGCCTGGCACACAACAGATACACAGGAAACGCTGTCAAACCACACAAGCACGCTCAGGAGGGAGTCCTAACCCCCACCAGCCAACCAAATAGGAACTGTGACTTTATCAGAAATACACTGGTAAAACTGAACTTTAGAAGCTCAGAAACAGAGTTTAGAAGCGGGGCCGGGTGTGGTGGTGCACCCCTGTAATCCCAGCACTCTGGGAGACTGAGGTAGGGGATTGCAAGTTGGAGCTCAGTTTATGCAATTTAGTGAGACCCTAGCTCAAAACAAAAGATAGGTAAGCGCTCAGTGTGAAGGTCCTGGGTTTGGGCCCCAATACCATAAACCCAAGTCAACCAGCCAAGAAAAGGGAGCCACAAGAGAAGCAGGCTGAGAAATTGGGAGTACAGAGCTGGGGCTTGTGGCTCGGGGGAAGGGAATTCATGCTTGTGTAATGTCTCATGGTTCAAAAAGAGCAGAGCTTGTGAGTTCACTCAGCAACTCCTGTCCTCTTCGCTGAGTGAAAATGGAGATCCCCAGCCAAGGCCACAGCCCGTGGAGGAGCTGGAGCCAAGGCTAGGGTCAGGGCGGGGCATAGAGGCCACACCCTCTGTCTGCCCTCAGGGAAGCTTTCAGGTCAGAGGAGACCAGGACAGAGACAGTTTGGCCCCACCCAGTGAGAAAGACGGGTGTGACAGGTGGGCCAGCTGGGAACTCAGGGTGTCACGGAGACTTTAAACTAGACTGACAAGTAGAATAGAACCATGGGGTTTAGGCTGGGCCCCTCCGGAGGCCACCTGGACCACTGTGGTCCCTCACACAGCTGGACAAACTGTCTGAACCTATACCTTGTGGGGAGCGCCAGTCTGCCTGTGAGGGGCACGAAGATGGGTTGGCAAGACACTCCTGACTGGCTCAGCTGGAGGCTCTCGGGGCTGGTGTCGGGTGGACAGGGTCAAACCCCAATTCTGTGAGCTGGGTGGGTCTCCGTGGTGACTGCTGCAAAGCCCTGCTGCTGCAGGGCATCCTGGGTGGTTTGCTCCAGGGCCAGCCCAGCGCCTGGCCATGCAAGGTGTCAGGTTCCTCACACCAATCCTATCTCACACCAGGAGCCACAGCCTAGAAGAGGGAGGCTGGGGGGGTGCGGGGGGGTGAAGTGGGGTCTCCCTACCATGGGGACCAGGAAGGCGGGGCCACGCATCCAGGTCAAGGGCATCCAGGCAGCTGGAGCAGAGCAGTGGCAGAAGCGGGGATCTGGACAGCCCCGGTCTGCTCGTTGTCCCCACAAACATTCGCCACCGATTTCTGCGGCCCAATAGGTGGGGTATCAGCCCTGCAGGCTTAGGAGCCAGACAGGGCTGTGCCACCCCCGGCGCTCCCATCTGCAAGCTGTGGCCTCGGCCAGGTCCCCAGCTCCCTGAGCCTCAGTGCTGCCTTGTGAAGACCCAGACCGAGGGTCCAGTGAGCAAAAGGAACCTAGCACAGCGCCGGGCGCACGCAGGATCTCAGGCTCGGTGGTGCTTCCCGCAAGGATGTTCCTGTATGGTCACTGTGGAAAGAGCGCGGCTGTTTCCTAACAACCCAGGGCAAACTCCGACTCCATGTGTCCCAGAGAAGTGGAATCTGACGTCCATGCAGAAATCAGTGGCAGCTGTTTTCCTGGTGGCTCCAAACCGGAAAGAATCTAGATGTCCTTCAGTGTGTGAAGGGAACAGCAAACCTCGGTCTGTCCATAACGTGGAACGCCCCTTGAGCGACCGTGACTCCGTCCCTCTAATGTCCTCAAAGATAGTTACAGGAACGGGGACCAGAACAGGGGGCTGGCGTGGGGG